>NC_069672.1:4260937-4575000 GCF_027244095.1 Hemicordylus capensis | reverse complement strand
CAAGGGTCAAGCACGCACTTGGTTGGCCGAACCCGACTAAACACCTTGACAACATCCTCGGGGACCACATCCTTGAGGAAACTAAAGAAGGCAGAGGAAGAAACGTGTTTGTTTTAAAGTATGGTACTGTGGAAGATGTCTGTAGGCTTGGGAGAGAGTGGGGGAGTGTAAATAACTGGGATATAGTGGTATAGAAAATCAGACTCGGAATCACAGAGCTGGAGGAATCAAAAGACATCTAGGGTAGCCCCCCACTCCCCCTTGCTGTGGGCAGGATGCCTTCCCATTGCCCCAAACATTGCTGAGCTCAGCTAAGCAACCCTAAATGCTCATGGGCTGGAGCCTCATGCTCCGCCCACCCCAGTGAAAAGGAAAAACCAACAGATGCATGTTGTTATTTCTATTAACGGACTAATGCACAAAATTCCCCAGCTCAATCAGGAAGGATTATGGAGCCGTATAACAAAATCTGATTAGCTTCTTTGCAGAAATGATTAGGGGACCGGACAGGGGGCAAGGCGGCCAGCGCTGGTCCGCTCGACAGTTGAAGCCCTGGGCTGCGGAGAGCAGGGCAGGGGAGATGAGGACACCTGCTAGGGTGGTTGGAGAAATTGGGCTGCATGGAAGCACTCTGGGGAAGAGAGGAGAGGTGGGATGGTCTTCCCTTCCCATTTTTGCTTGCAACCTGGTGTATGGGTGAGGTTTTCCAAAATGGCAGACCAAAAACGGAGAGTCTCGGAATGAGCTAAATCAACTCACTTCAGCAGATTCTGTCACTGAGCAGGAGCTGGACTAGGGTCCCTTCCAACTCTAACATTCTATCATTTGAATTCACCTTACAAAGCTAAATTTCTCTTTGGTGGCTCTTTGGTGGAAATCACAGCAATCGGATGTGCAGACCTCCTGCGTATTTGGGTCATAATTGACCCCAGAGGAGTACAAAAATATGTGAAATGTTTTCCCCCAACTGGTGCAGTGTTCCATCTGTAAAGGGCTGGCCATTCGGCGATATTCCAGCTCAACCTCTGTGTGTCTGTGTCTTTTTCAATTTGAAAATTTCATCAGAATGATGGTGGGGTCGGTCATCAATCAAAGTGAGCCGGACAAATGAAGAACTGCATGTCCAGGGGTCCTGGAATTTCTAACTACAATATTATTTAAATCCTTATTTAACAGCACAGCTTTATGCTGGTGTAGCAATTAAGAGGCTTTTTAGCTATACAAATGCTCATCACCATCATCATCCATACCTCCACTTGGTTTTGAGTTGCAGGGGAAAGTGCATAAGTAAAATGTCAGGGGCCAGTGAGACTCTACAGTTTTAACTCTGGGGGTCATTCCAGATCAGAGATCTTATTCCTGTATAATTGTTACTCTGTAATGTTGCCACTGATCTTTAATTATGGTATTGTAATTCTAGCCGCTGGAGCAGTAAAGCCTTCACTGCTGATCACGGAATGTTCACAGATGTTCTAACTGCTCAATGAGTGACACTTATCATGCCAGTGGTTTGCTGCTTTAGTGGAAAAAGTGAAAACCAGTTTTTGTCTAGGGAAAAGAATTGCAAAGGACAGGAGGAGCTCAGAATGAAGACTCAAATCTGGAATGATGAGTAGGAAGAGGTCCCATGAGGCAGGGGAGAGAAGGAAGAGGGAACCCAGAGAATGGCTGAGGAAAGAGAGCAGAGAAGACACTGTACTGAAGTACAGAAAGTTCAGGCCAGAGAAGATGGAGATGTAAAGAAAAGGAGGATCCACTGGGAGTTGAGGAAAGGATGAGATTCTGGGGCTTTTTTAAAAAAAATGCTGCCTATTGGGGCCCAGAGCATAGTCTGAAGGTACATGCTAGTTGTGCCTAGATGGGAATCTCATGTACGCCACTTTGCAATCCACCAAGGAAGAAAGGCTGCATATAAACAAACGTCTTGCCAGGGAAATTGGCTGGAGGCTGAGGCCCTTTTTCTAACTTTGGGCCCCTTGAAATCGTTCAATCTGGATTCGTAAGATCTCTTTTTTCGGACTCCTAGATGCATTCCTAATGCAGCCCTAAGATTGGAGGCTGGGCTGGTTAGAATCAAGGCCAAAGTTTGGATAGCCATCCTGACCGCATGGTTAAGGGTAAATTTAATTCCCATTGGTCTGATTTCCCTAATACTGACTGATAACTATTGTTCAAACTGGTGGAAGAGTATTACCTGTAAATTGCTTTCATGTGGCCTTTCGCCTGAGCATCTATTATCTTCAGGATTTGAAAAGGCCAAGGATATTATTAAACAACGGGTCTGAGATATGGAGTTCCAGAATGATTTAAACCGAACTTCAAATATTTATTGACCTCTTAGAGAGACCTTGAGATCCTCTCCAGCTGCTTTTTTATCAACACTCACTCTCTTTTAATACCGATGGCTGGGCCTTTTCTAGATCCCGTCTTAATGCCCCTCGGCATTTCTAGAGGTCAGGTATCGTAATATTCCAGTTTCCCAACGGCTATGTCCACGTGGCTCTGGTGATACGGAGTCGATTGCCTATGTCCTTTCGTGGTGTGCATTTTATCTTGCGCCATATATTCTGGTCTAGGATCATCATAATAAAGTAAAGCTAACAAGCTGGCCAGAGGCTGAGAACTAGGGTTGTGCACAAAACCACCTGGCCCTCCAAAATGGCCACTGCACCAGGGAATAGGCCTGGAAAGGGCCGAAGACGCCCGAAACGAGCAATTTCTAGTAGAAGGAAGGCCGGCGGGGGGGGAGTGGGAACCACCATGGACCCCTCCCACCACCTTCTAGAAACCCCCTGAGGGAGGTAAGTTAAAAAAGAAAAAACCCTAACCTGTGGAGAGAACTGGGGGGCGGGGTGTTCGGTTCAGGGTCGAGCTTAACTGGGGTTGCTTTGGCTCGACCCCGAACCTTCGAACCGAACCAGTTCAATGTTGAACCGGTTCGGATTTGAGCCAGTTTGCACACCCCTACTGAGAACCTAAGTCAAACACCCTAATGAAGCAGACACGGAGTTTTATCAAATTTAAAAAGTAAAATACTTACGGTAGCTAATTTAAAAGGGTCCTATTACTGTCAGGATGATGGCCGTGTCACAAGCACAAAGACTGGAACACAGATGTGCATGGCCTTTCGTGAGCTCCAGATGTATTTTGTTAAAATATTACCCAAACTTTTGATCCAGGGGCCCTCAAATAAATAAATAGATAGATAAATGGGTGCATGCGCGCATGCCTGTGTACACACGCACACACGCATACACTCTTACTGCGTCTTCCCCTCTGTATTTTGCAGACATCTGCCCCAAAGAAGGCATTGCCTGAAAATCAGAAGACCGTGGAGAGACTAGTGCAAGACTCTAAGAAGGGAGCAGACCGCCGTGTCTCCACGAAGGAGGCCCACTTTCCAGATCCCTCTGCTGACTAGGCATAATCCTGTTACCTGCTTGCCTGGTTCTGTACATGTGAGAAATACTGCAACTTTTTATAAAACATGCCATGGTTTTATAAGAGTGAGTGTGTGTGTGTGTACACACAAGACTTTCTTACTGTGTTCTTTCTTCTCTTCACTGTTAGCAAAGTTCTGAAATTCAACACAAATATATTTATGAATTCTTCAGAATACTCAAACAGGCGTTAAAGGGGTCTTTTGGGGGACGAGGTGAGTGGGAAAAGAGATGGGTCCAGCCTGCCTTGGATCAGGAATCCCTGCCTTCTAGAATCATGGGCCCGATTCACTGGTGCATGTTCATCACGGGATTCTTGCTTCACAAAGTGGTTGCTTGCATGTATGAAATGGGGCGTCATAGTTCTCTCCCCAGTTTCTTCCTTAAGCTGGGGGAATTTTGTGCATTTTGACCTGACCTGCCAAAACATCCACTTGGACAGCAAATTTATATGTATTATAAATTGTAGAATCGTACAGTAATAGATCATATGAAGTAAACATGCTGACAAAACATAAGAGATACTAAACAACATCCAATTAATATCCCAGAGACGTTTGAGGCGTAAGGTTGTAAAAGAATTTGGAAGTGTTGTATCATAAGAGAATATTTGAAGTTCGCTAAGAGGATTTATTCCAAGTCTTTTCCCCAACATAGTTCTGAAGTTACAATGGAGATATCGTTGATGTTCATGGGAGACGATACAAACTCCTACATGGACACTTGAAAAAGTAGTTCAAAACAGCTTATTACAGGGTTAAGAACAGAACAACAGCCCTGCTGGATCGGGCCCAAGGATGCCCATCTAGTCCAGCATCCTGTTTCACACAGTGGCCCACCAGATGCCACTGGAAGCCAGAGGCAGGAGCTAAAAGGGGCATGCCCTCTCTCCTGCTGTTACTCCCCTGCAACTGGTACTCAGAAGCATCCTGCCTCTGAGGCTGGAGGTAGCCTTTAGCCCTCCGACTAGTAGCCCTTGATAGACCTCTCCTCCATGAAGTTATCCAAACCCCTCTTCAAGCCATCCAGGTTGTTGGCTGTCACCACATCTTGTGGCAGAGAATTCCACAAGCTGATTATGTGTTGTGTGAAAAAATACTTCTGTTTCTTGGTCCTAAATTTCCTGGCAATCAATTTCATGGGATGACCCCTGGTTCTAGTGTGATGGGAGAGGGAGAAGAATGGAGAGCCAGCGAGGTGTAGTGGTTAGAGTGCTGGACTAGGACCGGGGAGACCCGGGTTCAAATCCCCATTCAGCCATGAAACTTGCTGGATGACTCTGGGCCAGTCACTTCTCTCTCAGCCTAACCTACTTCACAGGGTTGTTGTGAAAGAGAAACTCAAGTATGCAGTACACCGCTCTGGGCTCCTTGGAAAAAGAGTGGGATATAAATGTAATAATAATAATAATAATAATAATAATAATAATAATAATAAATTTATCTCTATCCCCTTTCTCCACACCATGCATGATTTTATAGATTGCTGTCATCAACATATCTCATGGATTACATAGTTCTTTTGACTGGTAGTTGTTCAGTGTATCTTATGTTTTGTTAGCATTTTTACTTCTTATGATCTATTATTATTACTATATGATTCTATAATTTATAATATAGTCAAAGTTTATGTATTTCATTTCTCATGCTCCCCCCACTTCATTTATTGTATCATTAAATCTGTGGAGTTGTGATAAGAATCTCAGATTCACCTTGGGCCGTGAACCAGGCCATTGTCAAGAACCTTTCTGGATTCTTCCAGCGAAGTTTGGTTTTCTTTACTGTCCTTTTTTCAAGCTATTCCCCAGTGTGCGCATGCGCTAGCTCACTCTCGCAGTCTCTCCCAGGGTTCATTTCAGGACAAGAAAGGACCTTGCACGTCTGCTATCTCGGAACATTTTGCAACAGGCAGTGCCCATCTGTTCCACGGGAGCTGGTTGGCTGCACTCCTTCCCTGTGGAACTCGGGAGTAATTTTCTCACATTCCTCTTCTTTAATTGTACCCTCCATCAATAACGGTTAGCTGGTCTGCGTCGTCCCCGCCTTCCACTGAGCTGACCTTGCCGGGAGCGTATTTGTCTCCAAGCTCCCAGAAATTTCCTCTTCCTCTCTTGCTCCAGATGAGCTCAGCAAGCTGTCTTGATAATCCCATTTGAAACGTTGGCTGCTAATTGTGCCTTCTCATGCAGCAAACCGTTGTGTTAATTTTTAAAAAGCACAATTGCATTCACACAGTTTCCTCCTCTCCCCCACAACCGTTCCCAGCAATCCATCCAAAAGGACACTTCAAGTCCCCACCTTTGGTTCTCTCCCACTCCTGCCTCTGTTAGGCAGGAGTTTTTTTAAATAAGAAATTACTGGCTTCTCCAAACTGCCATGTGGAGCCAGCCTATTATCATCCTTGGTGTTGTCAAAATACCCAGTAGCAAGCACAAATCAATGCTCTCCAAAGAATGCCTCCTGCCAGAAATCTCAAAATACAGGGCCTGGATTAAGAACGTTCTACTAAATATTGAAAGCAGTTGTTTAATAGAGCAGTCTCCATCTGGGCCTGGATCTGTGTGGGTACAAATCTAAGCGCTACGTGGTTGCCAAGGGATCAGGCACTTCATCCTTCATTCGCACAAGTGGCAGTGGAGTTATCAATGACCGTAAATTTAATAACATAAAGGAGTTACAATTTCTCACTTAGAAGTCAGCATCAGCAAAGACATCTCCCACCTCATAGGCCCAGGATGACCCTTGTCTCCAGCTGCTCCACCACTCAGGGACTCTCCTCAAAGGAGGAGAGCTGGTCTGGGCACTTTCCAGCTTACCCACTCAACAGCAGCAAAATGTTTTGGAATGTGATTCGGTTTTGAATTGCATTCAAAACGTAGATAGCAAAGTGCCCAGCAGGGGGAGCACTCTCACAAAAACGAACCTCCAGAAAACACAGCAACCTTTTTATGCTGGAGGTACAATGTTACAGCAATAAATCACAGCCAGGGGCGTAACTGCTATTGGGCAAGGGGGAGACATTTGTCTCGGGGCCCACTGCCTTGAGGCCCCCCCTAGAGGCAAGTCACATGATCGTCGTCCCGGCTTCACATCTATCTAGCTCATATTTCTCTGTGTGAACTGCCCTGAGCCATTTTTGGAACGGCGGTATAGAAATCAAATGAATAAATAAATAATAAATAAATAATATCTTAGCATCTAGCTAGCTAAGCAGCATAAATACTCTTACCTCTAGTGTTCCTAGTGTGTTCTAGGCATTAAAAGTAGCACAAATATATAGTATTCAATGTATATCACTATATATTGTGAAGTGTGTGTATGTGCATTCAGTGAAATGGATTTCCAGGCAGCATGCTTATTTTGGAATATCAGACTTAAATCCTTGTATTAGTTGGTTCTGCTGTTATTTACACCTTTTAACGAGTTGGGATAGTTAGCAGAGACATCAGGCCAGGAGAAAGAGAGGAAAGCAGTGGTTGGGGGGGGCATTAAAAAATCTCATCTCCGGGCCCACTCCAACCTTGCTACGCCCCTGATCACAGCAATTAAAACCAAAACAAGGCATCAGAAATGTGAACGGCACCCTGCTGTCAGCCTAGGGACTGTGGTGTCAACAAGCCAGGAAGTGCGGAAGCACACTTCGGAGAGACACCGTGACCCTGTTGCAGGGTCTAATCTGGAAAGCGCCCTTGTGGTAGCAAGCATGAATTGCCCTCTTTGCTCAGCAGGGTCCACCTTGGTTTGCATTTGAATGGGAGGATATATGTGAGTAGTCTGGAGAGTATTCCTGCCCCATCACACCAGGGGGGGTGATGTCAGTATTAATTATTTCAGATATGCAGCCAGGGGTGGAGCTATAATTGTGCAGATGCATTCTAAGAACCCAAGCCCCCTGTGATCTGTGGGGGGCGGGGGGGGGGTGTCTCACTCGCCTGCCCCCCTCCCTCTATCAGGAGGCACACCCAGAACATGGAAGGAAGGCTTCCCTCAAGGCAGGCAACAGGCTAAAACAGAATAGAGGCGTCATTGGATGGGAAGAGAAAATGCTTTGCTGGGGGAGGAAGCGGGGATAGCGAAGAGAGCCTCCTTTCCTAGAGAGAGGGGGGGAGGCAGAGAGGTCGGCTGCTTCATCTTCTGGGCTGCTTCTCTTTCTCTCTCTCTCAGCCATCTGAGTTCTGATGAGCTTTCTCCTTTCCAGCTCAGCCGTTCCACTGGAATCCCCTGCAGCGATGCCCTAATCCCTCCTTTGTGACACGGGAGCCATCACCACGAGAGGGATTATGATGTCACTGCCCTGGCATTCTTAATTCCCCTCGCCCTGGCAGAGCTGGGTCATGGAGCAAAAACAGCTCCACCAGCCCGAGGCCGTCAAAAAATCACGGTCTTGGTTGAAAAGCCCGCAGTTGATCAAAAGCACGGATTGTTGTGTTTGCATGTCAACGCACTCCAATGGCTCCTGCTTACCAGGGACGTATTGCCCTAGTTTTCTGATGCCTGTCCCTAGAAAATCTCCAGCGGGCAGCCCAACCACCAAAACATTTGTGTAACCTGCAGAGTTGGGCCAGCGCAAAATGATTGTGTCGCTGCGCTAAAAACCAGTCATGTACAGAATTGTGCTGTTGTACCAGGCAGGGGTGGAGCTGTAATTGGGCATCCAAAGGATACGAGGCACCTACTCTAGAGGAGCCAGCCTGAAATTTGGGCATCAGCAATAACGTGCAGTAGAAGGGAGGAAAGGCACAAACCAACAGAAGACACTGGAATTTGCATTAAAAAGGAATACATTATGGAATCAATTTTAGCAATTCATTGTCATGTACAGAAGGAGGAAATGAGTTACTAATCAGTAATAATTTTGTTAATATCAATAATGTCATTAATAAGATATCAATCAGTAATAATTGGGATTGTTTTAATCTAAGGCGGTATATAAAGTTAACAATCAATCACTCAATCAATCAATAATGTACAGAAGAGGGGAAAGACACAAATGAGCAGAAGAAACTGAAATCTGCATTAAAAACAAATTCTTTTATTAGGGATGTGCAAATTGATTTGAATCTGGGTGATTCAAATGATTCGAATTCAAATCGAATCACCCATTAAACGGGAAATTCGATTTGAATATGAATCGAATTTATAAAGTTTGAATCAAATTCGATTTGAGAGCCATTTGGCACCTTTTCCAAACCATTCAGGCCCCTGATTGGTTAAAAAAGGCACCAAAACAAGGTTGAATATATTAAAATTCGATTCAAATTTGATTCAAATTTTCAGAACAGATTTTAATCTGATTCAAATTCAAAATGAATTTTTAGAATTGAATTTGAAACAAATTGAAAAATTCATTTTGTGCACACCTCTATTCATTATGGAATTAATTTTAGCAATTCATTATTATTACCTATTATCGTGTGGGGACCCAGCCCTGCTTGCTCTGATCCACCCCCTACCTTGCTGCCACCACTGCCTCCTCCTCTTCCTCCGATCGGCTCTCCCAGCACGAATCGAGGGCTTGTCTGCAGAGGAGGTGTTAACAACCTTCCTCCGCGCACTCCCTCAAGACCTTTCTCACTGATCGTGAGAAAGGGCTCTCTATCTCTGCCTAGAGACAAGCAACAGTAACAATTTGCAACTGTTACAACAATGTTGCATTGATCCCTCCAGTGCAAGCGATCATTAGGAAAGGGATTGAAAATAAAAACGCTAATATCGTAATGCCCTTATACCAATCTATGGTGCAGTCACATTTGGAGTACTGTGTGCAGTTCTGGCCAGTGTCTCTTAAGGAGGACCTTGTAGAACTGGAGAAGGTGCAGAAGAGGGCAACCCAGATGATCAGGGGCCTGGAGCACCTTCCTTATGAGGCAAGGCTACAGCGTCAGGGGCTCTTTACCTTGGAAAAGAGGCGGCTAAGGGGAGACATGATCGAGGTGTATAAAATTGTGCATGGAGTGGAGAAGGTGGACAAAGAGAAAATTCTCTCCCTCTCTTACAACACTAGAATCAGGGGTCATCCCATGAAACTGAAGGCCGGGAAATTTAGGACCAACAAAAGGAAGCACTTTCCCACACCGTGCATAATCTGTGGAATTCTCTGCCAAGGGATGTGGTGGCGGCCAATAGCTTGGATGGCTTTCAAAGGGGCTTAGACAAATTCATGGGGACAGGTCTATCAGTGGCTACTAGTCTAAATACCAGTTTCAAGGGGAGTAACAGCAAGAGAAAGGGCATACCCTCAACTCCTGCCTGTGGACTTCCTAGAGGCATCTGGTGGGCCACTGTGGGAAACAGGATGCTGGACTAGATGGGCTTCCTTGGGCCTGAACCAGTAGGGCTGTTCTGATGTTCTTAACTTCCCCTCCAAAACTCTACAGCTGACGATGTTTTGCCTCAGTCTAGGCTATCAGATGTTGTTGCATTTTTAACCCTGGCAGAACTTGGAAAGGACACAGAGCAGATTAAAAGCCTTCCCACAAAATGTCGTGTGAAGGGGACCTTCTTTCATAACCTCCAAGACCCCTTCCAACTGTAAAATTCTATGATTTGCTTGTTGTAAGCTTTTGTCTGGTCACTGACCCTAATACAATCTGATTCTATGAAGTGTGATACGCTTGGACAATCAATCACATTGATTATTTTTTTGTAAGGAAGTGTGCATGTTGATTCAAGGGGTGGGGGAAATGCAAATAACCTGAAGGGATCGGCCGTGGTGACAAACTGCAATGTTGCTTACAAAATGCAGAAGCAATCAACAGCGGAACCGTAAATTCCTAATGCAGTAGTTCCACTTTGGAAATAAGACCAGCAGATTCGGAACTCCCAATGTGGAAGGAGGAAATTCAGAAAGGGAAGCATCTCGAGCTGGGGCTGTGACAGGCAGTATCTGGTAGGAGTTTTTCCCAAATAAGAGGTAACGGTCATGCCCGTATCTGTTATAGATCCATGCCTCTGTGTTCGTGATGGGAGTCTTGGAAACGGCGGGTGTGATAGATTACACAGAAACTGCACCCATGCTAACTAGGGAGGTGCAAAAAACCAGTCTGCCTTGTTCAGTTCGAATCCGAACCAGATTCGAACCGAACCGGGCATGTTCAGTACCAGCACTCCGAAACGGGGCTCGGTTCAGGCAACAGGGATCTTTTTGTATGTGCGGAAAGAGTTAGGGAGGGAACTTGGAACCTCCTGCTCTTCCCACAGTGGCTCCATCCCCTATGGAGAATATCTTACAGTGCTCACATGTAGTCTCCCATTCAAATGCAACCAGGGCAAACCCTGCTTAGCTAAGGGGGAACTCATTCTAGCTACCACAAGACCAGCTCTCCTCTCCAATTTTTAACCATCTTGATGCATATAGGGATTGACCCTGGGACCTTCTGCATGCGAAGCTATCTACCACCACTACGGCTCCCTGATATAAGCTTCCTATTGCTAAGTCACTGAGAGAGACACTCCTGCCTGCAGCCTTGGAGAAGCCGCTGCCAGTCTGTGAAGACAATACTGAGCTAGATAGACCCATGGTCTGACTCAGTAGATGGCAGCTTCCTCTGTTCCTATGCTGCCAGTGATTGAACCTGGGACGTTTTGCGTGCCATGCTGGTGCCTTATCACCGAGCCAGAGCCCACGAGAATACTCGGTTCTCTTAGCAAGGGATCCCGTCACAAGCCTCATGTAGGGAAGGGAGTGTTTCCCGTCTCTTGTTCTGTTCTTGTTCCCCTGCTTCATTCTGCCCTGCACTCCACTTGCCCTAAATTCTGACCTAAATAGAACCACTTCTAAAATTAATAAATAGAGCTGCTTCTAAAATTAATCTGAAGGACCATTTTTAAAGTTAATAAACAGAATCATTTCTAAAATTAATTCCATTATTGGAGCAGGCACCGTTGGCCTCTGTCTTCAGCTGCCACGCCTCCCCTTTAGGTCACAGCTCACATTTGCGGGCTTTGGGAAGTCCAGACGGGCCTCAGAGCTCTTTTGTTTGTTTGTTTGTTTGTTTGTTTGTTTGTTTACCTTTTCTATCTCGCTCTTCCTCCCAGGAGCCCAGAGCGGTGTACTACATACTTGAGTTTCTCTTTCACAACAACCCTGTGAAGTAGGCTAGGCTGAGAGAGAAGTGACTGGCCCAGAGTCACCCAGCAAGTCTCATGAGGCTGAATGGGGATTTGAACTCGGGTCTCCCCGGTCCTAATCCAGCACTCTAACCACTACACCACGCTGGCCCCTTTGAAGGCATGCTCTCCCTCCAGGCTTGCACAAGACCCTTAGGGGGGTGCTGCCCCATGCTTTAATTCACGTCCCAGGAAACTGCCCCCTCACCATTGTCTTTTATATAAGCCCTGGCACTTGGAGCAAATCTCACAAGATCTCGGGCCGAAATCTTGCTAGACCTCTCTGAGATCTCACAAGATGCTCCCAAGCTCTTGTGTGAGACATGAGTACATGCCAGCAACCAGCTCTGTCTTGCTGTTTCCCTGCTACGGACTACGTAGGGGTGGCGTCGATGACGCGCCTGCCTGTTGCTGCCGGAGCTGGCTGGTTTCAAGTTCCCTCCCTGGCAGCATCTCCAAGAGAGGGCTGAGAGAGACTCCTGCCTGCAACCTTGGAGAAGCTGCTGCCAGTCTGTGAAGACAATACTCAGCTAGATAGACCAATGGTCAGACTCAGTATATGGCAGCTTCCTATGTTCCTATGAAGGTCTTTTAAGGAGAGGAGAGCTGGTCTTGTGGTATCAAGCATGACTTGTCCCCTTAGCTAAGCAGGGTCCAGCCTGGTTGCATATGAATGGGAGACCAGAAGTGTGAGCACTGGAAGATATTCTCCTCATGGGATGGAGCCACTCTGGGAAGGAGCATCTAGGTCCCAAGTTCCCTCCCCGGCAGCATCTCCAAGTTAGGGCTGAGAGAGACTCCTGCCTGCAACCTTGGAGAAGCCGCTGCCAGTCTGTGCAGACAATACTGAGCTAGATGGACCAAGGGTCTGACTCAGTATATGGCAGCTTCCTCTGTTCCTTTGATGCGTATGTGTTGCCAAAAAAGAAAAAGACCATCTGGATGTGACGGAATCAAGATCCTCTTTCTTTTTTACTGATGTGCGGACGTGTTGGTAGAACATCCAAGAACACACATTAACTTTCTACAGCTGTATTACAGCTGTATGTACAGCTGAGTTAGCTTTTGGTGGCGTTTTGTCAATGGCTGACATACAACGCTATGTATACAGGGAGCCAGCGTGGTGTAGTGGCTAAAGTGCCGGACTAGGACCGGGGAGACCCGGGTTCAAATCTCCATTCACCCATGAAACTAGCTGGGTGACTCTGGGCCAGTCACTCTCTCTCAGCCTAACCTACTTCACAGGGTGGTTGTTGTGAGGAGAAACCTAAGGATGTAGTACACCGCTCTGGAAGAAGAGCGGAATATGAAATGTAAAAATAAAATAAAAAATAAATGAATGTTCTGTGCACGTTGTAATGCAACATATACGAAGTCATGCAAAACTGCGCTCCCAAAATGCAACTGTTTCACAAGCACGTGTTTGTATTTGCACAAGAGTGCACAGGTGCAACTGTGCACATGTTGCACAACAATGCACATGGAACATGGTGCAGTATGTTTCCCCATGTACCCAAGGGCAGTCATCAGTAAAACTCCACAAAAGAAGAACCCTGATGCCATAATGCACATGATACTTCACCGGCCAGCCCAACCATGACCTTAAATGTGCGCGCGCACACACACACACACACACACACACACACACACACACACACACACACACACTCCGTGGTCCCCTCAGGCTGGGGCACCACTTGTCAATCATGTTGGGAAGTTGAGCATTGGCTTATCTAATTCCCTATTCTTCAGCACTATACACACTAGTATAAACTAGTTTTTGCAATGCATGATTTTGTTTTGTTTTGTTTTTGAGGTGGTTGTTGTTTGTTTTAACTAATGTTTTACTTTCTGTTCTTATTTTGTTGTAAGCCGCCCAGAGACGTAAGTTTTGGGCAGTATAAAAATATGTTAAAAATAAATATAAATAAATAAGTAAGAAATGTAGAGGCTGCATCAGGCCGAAGACCTACCTGTCCAGCATCCTGTTTCCCACAGTGGTCCACCAGATCTCTCTGGGAAGGCCACAGACAGGAGATGTACAAGAGTCGTCTTCTTTTTCTTCTCCTCCTCCCCCTTCCCTCCCTCCCTCCTCCTCCTCCTCCTCCTCCTCCTTCTTCTTCTTCTTCCTTCTCCTCCACCTCCTTCTTTCCTCCTCTTCCTCCTCCTTCTTTTCTCCTCTTCCTTCTTCTTCTTCCTTCTCCTCCACCTCCTCATTCTTTCCTCCTCTTCCTCCTCCTCCTCCTCCTCCTCCAGATATTTATATACCACTTTTCAACAAAAGTTCCCAAAATGGTTTACATAAAGAAAGAAAGATCAGATGGCTCCCTGTCCCCAAAGGGCTCACAATCTAAAAAGAAAGAAAGACACCAGCAACATCCATTGGAGGGGACGGACAAGGAATCTAGTTACAAGCCCCCTGAAATGCAGGATATAGCTCAGAAGTGTACTGGTATACCTGCATTCAAAATCACATGTGAATAAGTATACTTGCATACAGATAAGCATCTGTATACACAGATTGTACAGATGTTGACCATAACGTGTGGACCGGGCTTTAATCTATTTGATGCATTACTGTACTAGGGAGTGGGAAAGAAAATATTAATAATGGCCTTTCTTTCCAACATTGTGGTAGCTTTTGCATGATTATTAAAATAGTAAGTCATCTCAAAAACCGACAGAAGTTTTGTCAATATGCACATTTGTTTAAACTAGGGATGCCACATTCTGGCTTTCCAAATCCAGGTGCCTAATTTGCATATTATGTTAATTGGCTGGAAAATAATTTTTGAGCAGACTAGTGACTGCATATTTTGCTCCGTAACCCCACTTCTACAAGGGCTACAGCTTAGCTTTAAAAATAAATTAATTAATGAAAGCTGAAATCTGGGCAAATCTGGGTGGGCTAAGCAATCCAGGTGTGATGCTTAAAATCCGGGTGAGACCCAGAATTCCAGGGGGCGTGGATTCCATTTAAACGGAATCTATTAAAAAGTAGATAATTGATGATCTAACAGTCTGCAGCCAACAATGACGATTTCTGTTTTTCTAAAAAAGCAGAGTGGTGTAACCAGAGTCAAGTCCCTGCATGATGACTAAATCCACCCCGCCTCTGTCCCTTTCTCCCTCCCCACATGTCCACTGCTCTGTCCCAAAGCAAACCGTACAAATGTCACATATGGAAAAGGTCAATGCGCCTGGCCAGATAAGAAATGCCATCCCCAAAGGTCTGGAAGCCACATGAATTATGAGGTCTCAGCATCCATCTGTGGAACAGCTAGGAGTTATTGCAAACTGCCGACACGAAGGGTCAGCGGGAATGCCAGAGACACACCAAGGATGGTCTCTTCCCCTCAGTAGTCATGTGACAAGGGAGTCACATGACAGTCGCCGGACTGGTTGGATTCTCTTGGCCAAGCCATTGACAATCTATATTAAATGTCTATATTTAAAAAAACAGCATTGGCGATCTGTATGTTTCCGGGCAAAATACAAAGTGCTGGTTATACGAATACGAATACGATGAATATTTATATACCGCTTTTCAACCCAAGTTTCCAAAGTGGTTTACATCAATATAAACAAATAAATAAAATGCCTCCCTGTCCCCAAAGGGCTCACAACCTAAAAAAGAAACATGACACGCCTTCTTCTGCATGATCTGATCCTCACCGCATGATAAGGTCAGCTGAGGAGGTCCGTCTCCAGTTACCACCAGTACGTCTGGTGGAGGCTCAGAGGCGGGCCTTCTCTGTAGCCACTCCTGGACTGTGGAATGCACTCCTGGCAGAAATCCGGGAGTAATTTTAACTCTTTATTGGTTTTTAAGAGAGCCCTTAAGACCTATCTGTTTGGCCTGGCCTCCCAGGGTTTTTAAATTGTTTTAAAGGGTTTTAATTGTAACTGTTTTTCAGGATTTTTACATTGTTTTATCATTGGATGATTATGGTATTTTATAATTTTTAATTGTTGATTGTTTTTGTTTTATTGTAAAACGCCCTGAACCAATTTTGCAAGGGCAGTATAAAAATTGAATCAATAAATAAACAATAATAAATAAGAGAGACACCAGCAACAGCCACCGGAGGGATGCTGTGCCGGGGTTGGATAGGGCCAGTTGCTCTCCCCCTGCTAAACAAAGAGGATCACCACGTTAAAAAGGCACCTCTTTGCTCAGTTATCAGGGGTTATAACCTATAAAGCCCAAAACAACATAGGCCCAGGATATTTAAGAGAACAGCTCCTTCGTTATGAGCCCCGCCACCCTTTGAAATTGTCCTGGGAGGTCTGTCTGCAGTTGCCATAAATTTGGTGGCTAATCTGGGACAGGCCTCTTCCATTGCTACCCCAAAGCTTTGGAATGTGCTCCCTGCGGAAAGAAGAGCCTCCCCAACGTTGAATGCTTTTAAAAGGGCTGTTAAGGAAAAAGTGGAAGGAAAGTGAAGAAGAGGACGACCATCAGCAAGGTGGGTGGACTCGATGACGACAGCAATGGATGCACCACTGAGAGACCTTCAAGGCCAAGTGGAAGACCGATCATCCTGGAGAGAATCTATCTATGTGGTCGCAAAGAGCTGACACTGACTTGACGGCACACGAAGTGTGTTCCAGATAAGAGGGGAGGCCACAGAGAAAGTCCTCCTGCCTATCAGTGGCTTGGAGTCTGGCCCTGAGGAACAGGAGAGGACTCAAACTAGAGCCAGCCCCCCAACCTTGATATTGTCCAAAGCCTGAAAGAGCACCAGAACTAAAGACACCCCCCATAGCACCCCTAGTCCCTATGTGCCCTGAAACAGCACTCTTGCACCCCCAACCTTCTAATGTGGTTGTTGCTCTTGGAGCCCTCCGTGAATTGGGCCCCAGATACCTTGCGGCAGGGGTTCTCAATCTTGGGTCCCCAGATGTGGTCAGATTACGGCTCCCATCATTCTCAGCCACAGTGATCTTGGGCGGCTTTTTGCTGATGGGAGTTGTAGTCCAACAGCTGGGGGCCCAAGTTTGAGAAACCCCTATCTTAAGGAGTGCTTGCTCTGGTTGAACCTGCCCCCAAGTCAGCTGGAGGGCTGTATTCTGCATGTCGATGCTGGCTGAAGCGGGTTTGTTGAGTGAGCAGGGCAGGGCCTTCTCGGTGACTGCCCCCAGACTGTGGAACTCACTTAGGGAGGATCTGCATGCAAGGATGGCCTGAGGTATCATGGTACCTGAAGTAATGTACAAAATGCAGCCTCTCTCCACACTTCTGAGGGGGCAGGCCTTTCCCCAAGCCAATATCTGCAAGCTTTAGAAGTGCATGTGTGGGGTGGGGGTGGGGGGCAAGGGCAGAGAGGGGACGGCTGCCAGGCGCCTCTCCTTGTGCTTCTTGCCAGCTTTGCAAGGAGTGTGAAGAAAAGTGCGCCTTGCAATGCTTGCAAGGATCAGATCAGTCCCAAAGCTGCTCTGATGGTGGCAGTGGAGGGGGCCATCCTGCTGCCCTCCAATAATCTGCTGCCCGAGGCACTGGCTGCACCCCGCCCCATGAAAGGGCCGCCCCGGCTTCATGGCTCCCTCACTCCCAGACTTTTGGTCCTTTCTGCTCAGTCCTTTGGCTAATGAGTCATTGTTCTTCCTTTCAGTTGGGCTTGGGGCTGTGCTGGGGGCTTTTCAAATGCATGTCGATGAAATGCGGTTATTGTTTTAATTAGTTTGCGGCTCAGTTCAGTTCATTACGATCTTGGATCACATTTACAGATTTCAGCTCAGACCCAAATGAAAAGAATCTTAAAGGTAAATATTCATATGAATATATATGTAAATACATATAGAAGCTATGACATAAAAGTAAAATGAGATTTTTAAAGAAGATGAAACAACCTAAAAAACCTAAATTGTACACCACCTAGAGATGTTTATATCAGGCGGTAGAGAAATATGGTGTGTGTGTGTGTGTGTGTGTGTGTGTGTGTGTAGGGGGGGAGAGAGAGAGAGAGAGCATTTCGAACACACCATGTCTGGCTCTTAATCGCAGCCATACAAAATCTGGCTACCTGCTGTGAGACCTCAGTGTGATTATCAGAAAGAAGAATGCGAATTAGACAAATATTTATATACCGCTTTTCAACAAAAGTTCCCATAGCAGTTTACATAGAAATAAATAAGTAAGTAAGTCTCCCTGTCCACAAAGGGCTCACAATCTAAAAAGGAAACAGAAGAGTGACACCAGCAACAGCCACTGAAGGGATGCTGTGCTGGGGATGGATAGGGCCAGTTGCTCTCCCCTGGTTAATATAAGAGAATCACTACTTTTTAAAAGGTGCCTCTTTGCTCAATTAGCAGAGGTGCTAATTAAAGTAAAGTTATGTAAAACTCACCAAAATGATTTGGATACCTAAAAACAAGGGGAAGAATATATCTAAAATGTAAAGCACAGGGAGGAGGAGGAGGAGGAGGAGGAGGAGGAGGAGGAGGAGGAGGGAACATAAGAACAGCCCTGCTGGATCAGGCCCAAGGCCCATCTAGTCCAGCATCCTGTTTCCACAAAGTAGCCCACCAGGAAGAAGGGAGGGAGGGAGGGAGGGAGGAGGAGGAGATGATGATGAAGAAGAAGACCAAGACCAACACCAGCGCAAAAGCGCAGGGCCAAGTGTCTCAACAAGTGTGCTGTTTAGTCATTTGCTGCTCACCCTGGGGTCTCAGGACAAAGGGCAGTAGATAAATATGAATGAATGAATATGAATGAATGAATGAATATGAGCCAGGCCTCTCCAGTTGCGCAGCCTGATATCTCCACACCAGCAACCAGCTCATTAGGGAGGAGGAGGAGTGCGGAACTCCAGAGGGCGGCCCCTGTTAGGCTTCTCCTCTCCGGGCAGGGAGGTGGAGCCCTGGAGGGGCAGCCTGAGCTTGGAGCTCTTTCTTAAGGGCTCAGTCTGCTTCTGACCTCTGTTGGAGCAACATCTCCCTTGGAGCTGTCTGTGGTGCTGAAACCTGGTGTGCCTTCCAGACCTTGTGGGCTTTCCTACTGCAGGATCAGGACAGGAGACTCAAATTAAAATGGGGGGGGGGAGCGCTATGCACCACTTCCCGGATCCAATTTGGATGTCCCTACAGCTGCTTTGAAAAGAAATTGGGTTCCCTGTCCCAAAAGGGCTCCCAGCCTAAAACAAAATATAAGGGAGACACCTGCAACTTTCACTGGAGGGATGCTGTTCTGGGCTTGGATAGGGCCAGTGGCTCTCCCCCTGCTAAATATAAGAGAATCGCTACTTTAAAAGGTGCCTCTTGGACCGTATTGGCTACTGGTGTCACCTGATCCTTGCTGGACTGGGACTGCAGTACCAACGTCTGGCCACCCACAGTGGGGGCGCTGACGAGCAAACCAGCAGCCTCCTTTGGCGAGACTGGCACCAGGCCCTGTGCTCAGCAGCAGAAAGAGCGGGCGCCTTGCCCTGGGATGCTTCCCACTTTTTTCCTGGTTGTGTGCTTTGAGTGAAGCCCCAAGTCTTCTTTCTGGACTAAAGTAATGGATCTCAAGGAGAGGAAACACCCTTTCCTTTTCTTTCTTTATGCTGCTGTGTTGGCCAGGGTCAGCAAAGGGGGAGTGCCTTCTCTAAAATCCACCTCCTATCTGCAGTTCTTATTGGTGGTTACATTGAAAATGATTATATTTTTTGAAAAGGTACAGTGAATCGGGGTGTCTTTTTAGTTGATTAAAAAGGTTCGGAAGCACTTAATCAAACGACTCAAAGGCTTCTAACAGCACCCAATAGAACCATCCTTTGCTGCCTTAGAACTCAAGGCACATTCAGCTACATATTGCTGCTGCTCTCAGAGACGAGCAGCATTGGGTAGCGGCAGTCTACCTGAGTGTGGGGAATTTCAGCAGCAGCCACAATCCTTGGCACATTTCCTTGGAAGCAGGTCCCATAAAACTCAGTGGAACTGACTCCCCTGTAGAGGATCAGGTGGCACAAGTCTAACAACCTTCTCACCATGGCCAGGGGAGTTGGGAGGCAGTTTTGATACTGGTCCTTCATGGGGGGTGGGGCTCTGTGTCACCCACACCTGGGCGTGGGTGGAGGCCTAGATCCTGCTTGCATGCAGAAGGTTCCAAGTTCCCTCCCTGGCAGCATCTCCAAGATCCGGCTGAGAGAGAGATTCCTGCCTGCAACCCTTGAGAAGCCGCTGCCAGTCTGTGAAGGCAATACTGAGCTAGATAGACCAATGGTCTGACTCGGGATATGGCAGCTTCCTGTGCCTTGCCTTGATATTTCATGGTGATATTTCACGGATATTTAACCGCGGGGTTACTCCCAAGTAAACACTCACAGGACTGAGATCCCCGTGCATGCTTGACTGGAAAAGAAAACCCCAGGTTGTCAATGGAGTCGCTTACGCCCCAGGGCTTTATAGCTTATGACTCCTGCTAACTGAGCAAAGAGGCACCTTTTGAAAGTGGTAGTTCTCTTGTTGTTAGCAGGGGGACAGCAACTGGCCCTATCCGTCCCCAGCACAGCGTCCCACCAGTGGCTGCTGCCATAAGTCTCTCGTATGTTTCTTTTTTTTCTTTCTTTCCGGATTGCGAGCCCTTTGCGGACAGGGAGCCATTTTCATTTATGTATTTATTTATATCTAGGTCAACCGCTTTGGGAACTTGGGTTGCAAAGCGGTATATAAATCTTCTTCCGTCTTCATCCAGTACCGCGGCCGATGGGGAGTAAGTCCCAGGGCCTGGCAGCTCTTTGACTCAAACTATGCCCGCCGGGCTTTGGCGGCAGTGGCGCTACCAAGATCCCGATCCCATGCACGTTGAACTCGCGAGGAAACCCCCCACAGCTTAGAGCAGTCTGGCGGCCCGAGCCCCATGCATGTTGGCCCGTAAGTAAATCCCTGCGGTCACAGTGGGAATCCTCCCCCAAAAGACGTCTGCCGCCGCTTGAGCCCCGTTACTGACTCGCGAGTAACACCCCCCCCCGCCCATTGCTTGCAATGGGGCTTCTCGCTCAAGCAGCCTGCGCGCCCCAAAGGCGCGTTCCCTCGGGCGTAAACGGCGCCGGGCCCCATCGCGCGCACTGACACGGGCGTAACCCCACGGGATGGCATGGGGCTCCTCGCGAAACGCCCGCAGCGGGAGGAGCCTCGCGATGATGCCCAGGGGGACCCCGCCGGAGTCCCTGCCGGCGACTGCAGTGGGGCTCCTCGCCAAGGAAGCCCGTGCGCAGCCTGCCGGAGTCCCCTTCCCTGCTCGCGAGGAAACCCCCAGCGATGGCGAGGATGCCTGCTGCTGCTGCAGGCCCCGATCCGCCACGTCCACGCGGGGCCGGGAGCGCTGGGGCCGCCGCGGGTGAGCGGCGCGCGCTCCTCCTGGGCGCCCCTCCGTCTGCCTCGCCAGTCCCCGCGGGGGCGCACTAGCGGAGCGCGCCGCCCGGCCTGCTGCGTGGGCTGCGGCGGCGGCGGCGGCCGGGGCGGGGCCGTCGGGGGCTGAGCCGGGCTGGCGGCGGCGCGGCCGGCAGCAGCAGCAGCTGCGCGCACAATTTGGGCTCCCAGCGCCGCCGCCGCCGCCGCGATGGCCACCGACGAGCTGGCCAGCAAGCTGAGCCGCCGCCTGCAAGTGGAGGAGGCGCCCGATGGCCAGGAGGAGGAGGAGGCGGCGGAGGGCGAGGAGGCGCCCGAGTCCCTGGAAGCGGCAGCCGAGCCGGCCCTGGACAGCGGCGCCGACGGCGAGCTGAGCGCCAAGCTCCAGCGGCGCTCCGAGCTCAACGAGCCGGGCCAGGCGCAGCAGCTCTCGCCCGGCGGCGGCCACCGCGTCTTCAGCCCCTACACCGAGTTCCGCGAGTTCTCCCGCCGCCAGATCAAGGACATGGAGCGGCTCTTCCGGCAGTGAGTGCGGCGGCTTGCGCCCGCCTGGCGGGGACTGGGAGGGCCACGGCGCCTCTGAGCATGGGCCGAGCGCTCCCTCTCCTCTCCCGCTAGAGTCGGACTGCAGAGGGTCAGCCTGGGAGGGCGAGAGTGCCTCTGAGCATGGGCCGAGCACTCTCTCTCTCTCCACTCCCGCTAGAGTCAGACTGTAGAGGGTCAGCCTGGGAGGGCGAGAGTGCCTCTGAGCATGGACTGAGCGCCCGCCGCTCGCTCTCTTCTCCGGGTGGAGTCAGACTGGAGAGAAAGAGGTGCGGGGTGGGGGCGGGGACAATCTCGGAGGGTGAGCTTGCCTCTGAGCATGGGACAAGCGCCCACCCCTCTTCCCTTATGGAGTCGGGGATGGTATTTCGAGAGAAAAGAGGTACTGGGACTCACTCAGGTTTGCCTCACTCTGCACATGGGCCGAGGACCTGGCAAGGGTGTTTTGATGTGGGGGTGGGGGGAGAGAGGCTGGGGATAGCAGGTGGCCAAGACCCTGTGGCCTCGCAGCCCTTTCTCTCTCTCTCCCTTTCTCCACCCGCATGCCTGAGCACTGGGCGGGCTCTCTGTGGCGGTGCACTCTGCACGTGCTCAGGGGCACTGCTGTCTGTCTGGCTTCCTGCACCCCAGGGCCTGCACTCTGACACATCTGGGTGGGGGCCAATAAATTCAGCCCTCCTACTTGAGGCTGTCGGGAGATGTGTATCTGGGGAGGGGGGTCTACACATGCCCCCTGACACTAGAGTAGACCTGCTTGTGGCTTGCAGGATCTTGCCGGATCGTCTCTGCTGAGGGGTGAGGTTGGGAGGGGCGAGTCTGTGTTTCCGAATGGCTTCTCCCGGTTTGCAGTCTGGTGGTGCAATAACTCGTGTCATGCAGGGGAGGGGATCGGGGCCCCCAATAACATCTCCAAGCGTGGGCCCCCTAACCTTCTTAGAACAGTGGCCTCTGTGGGGTGGGGGGTGGGGCTGAAGGCTGCGGAATCTGCCTCCGTGCCTTCCTTCTCCATCCAGGCCCTGCTTCATAAGGTGCATTCGTTTGGGGGCCCCACTGCAGGCGGGCTGGTGCCAGATGCCATAAATACAAACGCCCCGTCGGCAGCGCATGGGGTGCAAAATAAATGCACCCCCAAGAAATGGTCTTTGCACACCCTTCCGTCAAATCAAAGACCGCTGCACCAGGATGCTGGGAGAGGGGGTGTTCTAGAGAGGGGCATTTTTTTTGTATTGCTTTCCTTATCTGTTTTGCAAGATCTCCCCCCACTGCCTGCCCCACATTTCTGTACACCCGGATCTGGGCTCTCCAGGAGGGAGGAGGGACAGTGTTCCCGTGTGTGGAACCGGAGAGGGTGTTGAAGTTTCTGGCTTCAAAAAAAGGGATCTGGTTTCTCTTTCCACGAGGGCTGCGGCAAAGAGTGGCCTGTTTTGAGCAGTGTGGGATCCAGACGTTGACCGGTCTCCTCTCTCTGAAGTTCTGCAGGGAAGATCAAAAACCAAGAAGCAGACCCCCAGACATAGGCCTGCTGGCCCTCTGAGCCCAGCGGAATGTGTTTGCTGTGTCAGGCCTGGGTTTGGTGCGAAATCCTCATCAAGGGAAGGGGGGCCTCTGGGCATGTGCAGAGTGCCCTTTCCTCACCCTGGAGGAATTGCCCCACAGAGCTGGAGTTAGAGGACAGGGCTGTGAGGCAGATGTTGCCTCCTACACCTCTTGGCCTAGAAAGCTGTTCCAAGTGCAAACTTCCGGTCCTTTTAGGAACCTAGGAAGCTACCTTCTACCAAGTCAGACCCTTGGTCCATCTAGCGCAGTATTGTCAACACAGACTGGCAGCAGCTTCTCCAAGGCTGCAGGCGGGAGTTTCTCCCAGCCCTACCTGGAGATGCCAGCGGGTGAACCCGGAACCTTCTGCCTGCAAGCAGGTAGGTGCTCTTCCCAGAGTGGCTCCATCCCCTAAGGGGAATATCTCCATCCCTCAGGAGAATATCGACATGCTCTTACATGTAATCTCCCATTCAAATGGAAACCAGGGTGGGCCCTGCTTAGCAAAGGGGACAATTCATGCTTGCTACCACCAGACCAGCTCTCCTCTCTTGATCAGCTCTCCTCTCTTAGGAGTGATGTTCACTGAACCAAAATCCCCACCTTTGGGGGCACTGTGCCTTCTATGGCCTGCGCATGTGCGTGCGCACTCACACGTTTTTGGATGTCCACTCAGTTCATTTCAGATCCCGCTCAGGTGGAATCAGGAAGGCCCCACTTTAAATGCGCATGTGCGCACACACTGCCTTGATCCTGCTGCCCGGAACAAAACTCATTCCGCAGACAGATGAAAAAAATTAGAGGGACCACTGTTTGGGGGGTCTGCCCCCTTGTTGGGGGGCCTTAAATAGTAAATCCCACCATGCCCATTTAAATCAGAGCATTCTTGGCATTCTCGGCCGTCCTTTGCAAAAGCATTTCTCCTTTGGGTTGCCGTTCCTGGGGGCCGCTGCGATGAATTCCACAGCTCGCTGCGCTGTTCTGCCAGCCGCTGTATTTGGGACGCTCTCCAAATGTGCGTTTCCCAGGGCCTGCCCCCGGAGGACGGCTGTACTCCTTTGATCCAAGTCAGTCGCTGCTGGTTGCCAGCGGCAAGCTGTCGAGGCTGGTGTGTTGTGTGCCTTTCAAGAGAGGGCTAATGGAAGTGGAAAGTTTCCATCTCTCCGGTTCTGTGCGCTGGTGCTGTGTGCAAGGCGGGTGCTTAATTCTACGTCCATCTGTAGACCCAGCAAGCCGGAAATGACTACTAGTGCTGTTGCCCACAGAACCTTCTCGGTGGAGGCACCTAAACGGAACCTCCATGTTCAGAGGCAGACTACCTTAGTGTAGCCCACAAGCAACAGGGGAAGGCCATATGCTTATTCTTAACAAAACAGCATGCAATACAACAACGACAACAACAAAATATTTAGATACAGCTTATCAACAAAAGTTTCCAAAGCGGTTTACAGGGAGAAATAATAAATAAATAAGATGGATCCCTGTCCCCAAAGGGCTCACAATCTCAAAGGAAATATTTTTATTTTTATTTATTTACATTTTATGTCCCGCTCTTCCTCTAAAGGAGTCCAGAGTGGTGTACTACACATACCCAAGTTTCTCCTCACAACAACCCTGTGAAGTAGGTTAGGCTGAGAGAGAAGTGACTGGCCCAGAGTCACCCAGCTAGTTTTATGGCTGAATAGGGATTTGAACTCGGGTCTCCCCGGTCCTAGTCCAGCACTCTAACCACTACACCACGCTGGCTATATAAGCTAAATATACGTATAAGGCAGATACCAGCAACAGCCACTGGAGGGATGTTGTGCTGGGGGTGGATAGGGCCAGTTGCTCTCCCCCTGCTAAATACAAGAGAATCGCCATGGTTAAAAGGTGCCTCTTTGCCCTGGCTAAGCAGGGGATATAAGCCTTGTGTGTTAGCTTTGCAAGCTTTAAGGGTTAGCATTTGCAAATGGAAATAGAGGCCTTTAGTTGCATGCACAGGAGGAGAGCTGGTCTGGTGGTAGCAAGCATGACTTGTCCCCTTAGCTAAGCAGGGTCCACCCTGGTTGCATATGAATGGGAGACTAGAAGCATGAGCACTGTAAGAGATTCCCCTTCTTAGGGGATGGAGCTGCTCTGGGAAGAGCAGAAGGTTCTATGTTCCTTCCGTGTCCTCACCAAGACAGGGCTGAGATTCCTGCCTGCAACCTTGGAGAAGCCGCTGCCAGTCTGTGAAGACCATGCTGAGCTAGATAGACCAATGGTCTGACTCAGTATATGGCAGCTGCCTATGTCCCGATGTACACACGGATGCCTCTAAATACCAGCTGCAGGGGAGCAACAGCAGGAGAGAAGGCTCTCTCTCTCTTGCCTGTGGACTTCTCGGTAAAAGGCAGCTTCCTATGTTCCTGTGACCGTCTGGCCGCAGACCCGTAGTGTGGGCTTATCTGAGATTCTGCAGCGTCGTTTGTTCTGAGTCACTGGCCTCTTCCGCCCCCAAGAAACCGTCTCCCTCCACCTCCAGGCTTCCTGTGCTGGGCTCTCAGTGGCATTTGTGAACCTGCCAAGAGCAGGCCAGGAGAGTGGTTGCCCAAGCCCAGGCTGAGGTGGCCCAACCCTGGAGCTGGCCGCTTGCAGAATTCTCCACGCCTGTCATGACACTTCCTCTTCCTGTCGCTCTGATGTTGAAAGGAGCCATGCCGAGGAACGTTTGCATCAGAAATCCGGTGGCTTTCTTCTTACTCTTGTGAAGTGGTGGTGTTTTTAAAAGTATTTTCATTGGTTTTAGATAGTTTCAATCATTTTTGAATGGTTTTTATATTGTTTTTAGCGTTGTGTTTGAATTGTGGGTTTTATAATAAATAAATAAAATAAAATAAAATAATCCTTGTGCCCCGTTTGCGTGTAGCGATAGGCAGGGCTTGACCATTTCCTGGTGCCAGGGAGCTATTGGTGCCTAGTGCCTAGAAATTCAACTATTTATGTATTTATCATTTATTTTTACACTTACATCTGGCTTTTCCTCCAAGGAGCTCAGATACATTGGTTATTTTTTATCTTCACAACAACTCTGTGAGGTAGGTTTGGCTGAGAGATACATCGGAAGCTGCCAGATATGGAGCCAGTGTGGTGTAGTGGTTAGAGTGCTGGACTAGGACCGGGGAGACCCGAGTTCAAATTCCCCTTCAGCCATGAGACTTGCTGGGTGACTCTGGGCCAGTCACTTCTCTCTCTCTCTCGGCCTAACCTACTTCGCAGGGTTGTTGTTAGGAGAAACGTAAGTATGTAGTACACCGCTCTGGGCTCCTTGGAGGAAGACTCAGTATAAGGCAGCTTTCTATGTTCCATACTTTTCTCAGCTGCAAGAGCAACCCAAGACATCTCTGCACCTGAGCCAGGGAGCCGATTTTTCCTCCTTTTTTCAAGCAGCCGGGGGGTGGCAGGGGGCATTTCACCCCCCCTTTTGCCCCAGTACTCTGCCATTTTTGCTGACTGCCTCACCTCACCCCATAGAAGCACCACCCTGCTCATCTTCAGTCATGCCCCCTCCCAGACATATTTTTTTCCTAAACTAAAAAGCTCTTTAGTCTTTCCTCATAGGTGAAGATAGGTCCCTGCCCCAAGGAGATTGCTGTGTAACGCAGATTTCTAAGTAGTTGTTTCACCCGGGATGAGTAGAGACTGAGACAAATAGGAGGCTGGCTAACCATGGCTCTGTCGTTGGCCGGAGTCAATACCGACTCGACAGCACAACCTTTCCTCTCCTCCCCCCACCCAGCAAAAGTTTCCAATGTGGTTTATATAGAGAAATACTAACTAAATAAATCAGATGGCTCCCTGTCCCCAAAGGGTTCACAACCTGAAAGGAAACATAAGACAGATAGCAGCAACAGCCACTGGAGGGATGCTGTGCTGGGGGTGGATAGGGCCAGTTGCTCTCCCCCTGCTAAATACAAGAGAATCGCCATGTTAAAAAGGTGCCTCTTTGCCCTGGCTGAGCAGGGGAGGTTTTGTGACGATCTGAAATGAAACTTCTACGTTCTGACTTAGCACCAAACCAAAGCTTCCATCAAGATCCATTTGAGGAGCAGAGCTGGTCTTGCAGTAGCCAGCATGAATGGTCCCCCTTGCTAAGCAGGGTCCACCTTGGTTTGCATTTGGATGGGAGACCGTGCACAGTAAGATGGGGCTGTAGCCCAGTGGCAGAGCATCTGCCTGCTTGTGTGCAGAAGGTTCTAGCTTCACTCCCTGGCAGCATCTCCAGGTAGGGCTGGGAGAGCCTCCCGTCTGAAGCCCTGGATTGCTGCTGCCAGTCAGTGTAGACAATCCTGAGCGAGATGGACCAAGGGTCTGACTCAGTACAAGGCAGCTTCCGAGCTTCTCCTTTCCGATGTCTCATTTGAACATTGCTGTTGGGTTTTGCTGAGCCAAGGTCTGTTCTAGCAAAGAGGCCCCAGCTGTCTTTTGCAACGGAAACAAAGACAGAGCCATTTTTAGTGCACCTGGACGCTCTTCTTCTGAAGTTGCATTATTTGCAGCGCCTCCTTGGCTTCTCTGTGGTGGCCCAAGGGAGGGTTGCTGATGTGCCACGGCAGACCACAACACTTGGGGGGCAGGGAGAGGAGAGGAAATGAGTGTGAGCAAAAGGTTGCGGTCTTAGACATCCTGTAAGCAAGCTGGGGCAGGTTTTGTAACTCATCACCCTGATGGAGAACAGAGAGACGTGCACGGATCCGTAACGCCAGCGATGCTCACTGTTGCAATCAGGGTCCAGCCTTCTCCGCTCTGCTGCTTGTTACTTGCGGTCGTGTTGTTCAAAGACCAGGAGAAGGTGAGGCCCGTTGTTGGCCAGCCTGAAGTCATTTTGTGTCGGTTACGCTTATAGGGAAGTTCAAGAAAGGAAATCGACATCAGAGAACATTTTGTGAATCTGCCTGCAAAAGGGAAGTGAAAGAACAGTCTGAGATGTGTAGGGTTTCAACTTCAGAACGTAAGCATGGCCCTGCTGCTGGATCAGGCCCAAGGAGGCCCATCTAGTCCAGCATCCTGTTTCCCACAGTGGCCCAGCAGATGCCTCTGAGAGGCCCACAGGCAAGAGGTGAGGGCATGCCCTCTCTCCTGCTTTTGCTCCCCTGCAACTGGGATTCAGAGGCGTCATACCTCTGGGGCTGGAGGTGGCCTTTATTTTATTTTATTTATAGTGTCCAGACTAGTAGCCATTGATAGACCTCTCCTCCATGAATTTGTCTAAGCCCCTTTTGAAGCCATCCAAGCTAGTGGCTATCATCACCACATCAAGTGGCAGAGAATTCTGTAGATTAATTATGCACTGTTTGAAAAAGTGCTTCTTTTGTTGGTCTTAAAGTTCCCGGCTTTCAGTTTCATGGGGTGACCCCTGGTTCTAGTGTTGCGAGAAAGGAGGAAAAATTTCTCTCCATCCACGCTCTCGACTCCCATACATAATTTTATACAACTCTTTCATTTCTCCCCATAGTTGCTCTTTTCCAAACAAAAATGCCCCCGATGCTGTAGCCTTACCTCATAAGGAACTCCAAGCACCATTGATTTTATTTAATAATTATCATACCAGTTCAGATGATATTTTCAACACACAATTAGATTCCTCTAAAGGTAAAGTGTGCCATCAAATCAATTTCGACTCCTGGCACCCACAGAGCCCTGTGCTTTTCTTTGGTAGGATACAGGAGGGGTTGACCATTGCCTCCTCCCGCGCAGTATGAAATGATGCCTTTCAGCATCTTCCTATATTGCTGCTGCCCAATATAGTACCAGCGGGGATTCAAACCGGCAACCTTCTGCTTGTTAGTCAAGCATTTCCCCACTGCGCCATTGATTCATCTGTGTGCAAATGGACAAGCACACGTTCTCTATCCAGGATCTAAATATAAGATTTAAAATGTGCATTAGTCACTTTCAGGTGATTAGATGATCATCCAGACACCCCAATCACGGAGTTTGAATTGTAAACACAACAGTGCTCAGGATAGGATTGCTCACTATACCCATGTTGGTCTGTGTGTCTGAATTTCCCCCCCAAGTGGATATAAAAAATCAAAGATCTACTAACTGAGCATTTAAAAGTATCATCTGAACTGCCCCATAGTAAATTTGAATCATAGTAACTTTGCATCTGAGAAAGACCTTCTGCTTCTCCCGGTTGTGATGTTGCTTTTGAATTATTGATCTGGTAATTGAGTGATGAGAATCTGTGGAAAACAGTAAGAGTTAAAATAGAATTATATTCAGAATTTCTGCCCCCCCCAAAAAATTTATTTAAACCTTCCCCCCCCCCAGCATATTCCAGTGTAAAAAGTAGTGCATTCAGATAATTTCAGTGGCAGGATTGTGTATGCAAAATTTGGTATCTGTATGTTGTTGGGAAGTGACTTTATTTGGCACAAGCCCTTCAAAATGTATACATTTACAATCAAATATTTGTTGGGCCAGACAGTCCCGCGATACAGGAGAACCTCGATATTCGCAGATCCTGCACCCGCGATTCCGTACATCCGTGGTCGGGTAATGGACACCCCACCTCAGTTTACACGGTTAAAAATCTGGGGTGAAAGGGATTAAACCTGCGTATTCGCTGGTCGGGGGGGGATGGCCGGAAATGACCTCGTAGGTCATTTTTGGCCGCCATTTTGAGGAGAAGAGCCATTTTGTGGCTTGATTTGTAAAAAGGGGGGGCACTCTTGGAGAGCACCGCATGACAGCTGGGGACCTATGGAACACGGTAGGGCACTTTACAGCATTTCCCCCTATGCTTTATTGGCCATTTCCCCCCAGCGATGCCATTGCCCCAATTACTTGATATTTGCGGGAATGGAACCCCGTGAATACTGAGATTTTCCTGTAGCTTGTGTTGGTTGGCTGGTTAAGTGCCGTCAAGTCGGTGTCAACTCTTAGTGACCACACCGATAGATTCTCTCCAGGAAGATCTGTCTTCCACTTGGCCTTGAAGGTCTCTCCGTGGTGCCTTCATGGCTGTCGTCATTGAGTCCATCCACCTGGCTGCTGGTCGTCCTCTTCTTCTCTTTCCTTCCACTTTCCCCAGACTTCTCAAGGGAGCTGGGTCTTCCCATAATGTGTTCCAAGTATGAGAGTTTGAGCCTGGCCATTTGTGCCTCGAGTGGAAATTCTGGGTTGATTTGTTCTATAATCCATTGGTTTGCTTTCCTGGCTGTCCATTGATTGATTGATTGATTGATTGATTAAGTGCCATCAAGTCGGTGTTGACTCCTAGCAACCACATAGAGAGATTCTCTCCAGGATGATCTTCTTCCACTTGGCCTTGAAGGTCTCTCAGTGGTGCATTCATTGCTGTCGTCATTGAGTCCATCCACTTTGCTGCTGGTCGTCCTCTTCTTCTTTTTCCTTCCACTTTCCCCAGCATGATGGACTTCTCAAGGGAGCATAATGTGTCCAAAGTGTGATAGTTTGAGCCTGGCCATTTGTGCCTCGAGTGAAAATTCTGGATTGATTTGTTCTAGGATCCATTTGTTTGTTTTCCTGGCTGTCCTGTGTGTGGAGGTGGTTCACATATAGGGCTGAGCAGCTAGGAGGAAAAGAGAGCGTATCTTTTTCTTTCGGGATGGCTCAGTCTTGAATTCATGGCTTGACTTGATGTTTGAGCCATCACTGCTGTCTGACAGACAGGGACCTGCAAGTAGCTACCAACCTAGATTTCCATGGCCATTTGGAAGGAACCCGGGCATTTCAGTGGGCATTCCTTGTCATTCGTTTTTAGGATGTCCTGACACCCGTCCACCGTAGGACTTGCTGGGACCTGGGACCATCAGCATGCATCTGCAGGTAGGGCTGGGAAAGACTCCTGCCTGAAACCTTAAACAGATGCTGCCAGTCAGTGCAGACAAGACTGAGTGAGATGGACCAAGGGTCTGACTCAGTAGAAGGCAGCTCTCTATGTTATGTTCCTGTGTTCCATACCTGCAGAGTTTCGGTTGAAATTGTGACCCTTTGCTATTTCATTGGTGTAGACAGACTCGTTCAGTGACTCTATAATGATTTCTGTAATCCATCAGTTCCCACCATTCCCTTCTTCCCCCCACATGTTTTTCTTAGGAGGTAGTAAGGGGCACGGGCAGCTTGTACAGATGTCTCTGCATGTAGAGGTGTTGACAGATGTTAAGCACCCGTGTCGTTTGTTATATCCTTCAGCAGGCATTGCAATTAATAACATGGGGCCAATCTGCTTTGGGCAGGCAGTTAATAAGATCTCTTTGTCAAAGTCTCTGGCTCTGCTGCGATCTTCGTCGAATGCCTGGCTTCATTGGCCGATTGCTCTCAGTTGGCTCCATCCAAGCTGGCCGTCTACAGCCCTAAGAGGAAGTCAGGAGAGGAGGACCACTTGGCTAGCGCCTGTATCGTGGCACACTGGCTAGGCCATCTCTGTCTCACTTCCAGGAGCAAATTTGTACCTTTTCAAAAGCACTTAGAGATGGTTTTAATGCGTTGAGAACTGCAATCTTAGCACAAGATGAAACCTATACAGCTGCCCCCTGCATAGTGCCTCTACTCCTGCATAGGAGGAGAGGAGAGCTGGTCTTCTGATAGGGGACATGACTTGTCCCCTTAGCTAAGCAGGGTCCACCCTGGTTGCATATGAATGGGAGACTAGAGATGTGAGCACTGGAAGAGATTCTGAACAGGCAATAGAGCTGCTCTGGGAAGAGCAGAAGGTTCCAAGTTCCCTCCCTGGCAGCATCTCCAAGAGAGGGCTGAGAGAGACTCCTGCCTGTAACCTTGGAGAAGCCACTGCCAGTCTGTGAAGACAATACTGAGCTAGAGGCACCAAGGGTCTGACTCAGTATATGGCAGCTTCCTGTGTTCCTAACTCAAACCACCAGCAGCTCCCTGAACAATCAAAAGCCATAAAATGGGCGAGTGTGGGACCAGTGTACAAGTCCACACCCTAGAGTGATCCTTGAACAAAGGGAGCTGCCTTCTATGGAGTCAGACCCTTGGTCCATCTAGCTCTGTATTGTCTACACAGACTGGCAGCAGCTTCTCCAGGGTTGCAGGCAGGAGTCTCTCCCAGCCCTTTCTGGAGATGCCAGAGAGGGAACTTGGAACCTAGATGCTCTTCCCAGAGCGGCTCCATCCCCTAAGGGGAATGTCTTACAGTGCCCACACATGTGGTCTCCCATTCAAATGCAAACCAGGTCAGACCCTGCTTAGCAAAGGGGACAAGTCATGCTTGCTACCACCAGACCAGCTCTCTTCCCTTGGCTTATGGGAGGGGCCGTGCTTGCTGTGGCAGCCAGGAACATAACTGTACCACATAGGTCTAGATAATACACTGCCCCCTATCTTTTTCTTTTTTAAAAATCCAAAGCTGTAGGGCACACAGCTTGCTCTTTCGGAAGAAACGGCATGGCAGGTTGCTCAGCCTGGCAAATTTGAAACCGCCTCCTCTGAGCAGTCCAAGAACACAGGACACGGAGATCTGGTTTCTCGGCTTCCGATCTCTCAGTTTCCTTAATTTGCTTTCTCCTTCCTCTGACGTGGGCTGTTCCTCTTCTGTTACGAACTCTGCAACTGGGTCCCCGTTATTCGGATGCTGCCCTTTTGCGGCAAGAACTTTGGCACACTCCTCTTCGTTTTGGCATGAGCCCTATTCAGACACAGATACACACACACACACACACACACACACACACAGAGGCGCTGAGCACGCTCTTTCTAGCTGGATCAGAAAAGCTCTGACCTGCCCTGCTTTCCGTTCTCTCTGCTTTGCCCAAGCAGTTTCTTTATGGGAACTGCAGACTCATAGGAACATAGGAAGGTGCTGTATACTGAGTCAGACCCTTGGTCTATCTAGCTCAGTATTGTCTACCCAGACTGGCAGCGGCTGCTCTAAGGTTGCAGGCAGGAATCTCTCTCAGCCCAGTCGTGGAGATGCTGCCAGGGAGGGAACTGGGAACCTCTAGCTTGCTACCAGAAGACCAGCTCACAAGGTTCGAGCTCCCCTCACCCAAAATGCCATTACGGTGCCTCATCCTGACATTGTCTGTTTGCACCTAAGTCATTTTTCAAGCCTGTAACTCAGAGACTTCTGCATTCCCCTTTTCCCCAGAGCATCCGTCTCTGGTGGGGGAAGGGGAAACGGCTAATACCTCTTTTCACTTCCTTCCAAACTGAAATGGGAGCCATCCTTCACTCTGAAATGCAACTTTTTCAGCTGTGTGTGTGTTAAGAGAGAGAAGCCTTCAGAGGAGTTCTCCGTGTGTCTCTGTGTGACTTGCAGAACAGAAACTCACACCGAGACACAGCAGGAACTTCTTCTTCATCATGCAAAACCACGGTTTATGTTGTCCGACTGGTTAGTTTTCATGTCTGAACCCCTGCCGGTTGTCAAACCATGGTTTCTGTGAGGCAGTGGAACCACATCCAAGGTTTGCAGTTGGACTGTTGGAGGGCCTAACTGTACAGGTGGGCCTCGTTACGTGCAGGTCCGTGTATCCGCAGACAGGCAATGAACACCCAATCTCAGTATCTGTCAATTTAAAATGGTTAAAAACCTCACATCCGTGGTTCCTAGGTGGCTAGAAATGACCTCCAATGTGATTTTTGGCCACCAAAAGTTGGGGGAGGGGGCTGGTTTTTCTTGGGAAAATTTTTCCAATTGGGGAGGGAAAAAACCCAATTTTGGCTTTTGTTGGGCATTGCCGGACAGACCTGCTGAGCATTTTCTTTCTCTTATTTCATCAGTTTTTAGTTGGGATTTTTTCAAGCCTCCAGCAACCTAACCCTCTGATTCCCATTGCCTCAATGCCTCGTTATCTGCGGTTTTGCAATCCATGGCTTCAGCCAAGAACAGAACCCCTGCGGATAACAAGGTCCACCTGTAGCCTTGCATCATGTCTGAATCCACAACTGTGGTATATTCTTGGTTTATTCCTTGCTGTTTCCTTGTAGGGCTCGCGTGTAGAGAGAGGTAAGCTCCATCCCCGAAAAGGACATAGGAAGAAAGGAAGCTGCCGTATACTGAGTCAGAGCCTTGATCCATCTAGCTCAGTATTGTCTACACTGACTGGCAGCTGCTGCCTAAATTTTAGGCAGGCTTCTTTCCCAACCCTACCTGGAGATTCTGCCAGGGATTGGGCCTTTTGACCTCCTGTATGTGAAACTGATGCTGTTCACTACCTCCTTTTAAAATAATGATCTGTAGATTATCGAGAACCACCTTAAGTGGGACAGCGGAGACATGCTTAACTAACAGGCAGAAGGTTGCCGGCTCAAATCCCCGCTGGTATGTTTCCCAGACTATGGGAAACACCTCTATCGGTGGAAGCTGCTGAAAGGCATCATCTCATAGTGTGCAGGAGGAGGCCATGGTCCACCCCTCCTGTATTCTACCCAAGACAACCACAGGGCTCTGTGGGCACCAGGAGTCGAAATCGACCTGACAGCACACTTTACTTTACATAGATTATCTAGGCTGAGAGGGAAATGAAACGGGCATCCAGCACCATCAACTCCATGGCCGGTTTTGTTAAATTCCTGTTGAACGCTGTCCTGTTTTTCTTGGGACTGTTTGTGTTTCATGGAGTCATTTGGCAGCTTTTCAGCCTGGTCGATGGAAAGTCCGAGATCTCTCCAAGGCTGAGTGGAAGGCAGGAAGCCAGACTGCGGGGTTCCTTCGGGTGGGTTAGTGCCATAAGGGACATTCCACTTGGAGTGGTGCTGGAGGAAGTCGGAGGCACTGATCCCTGGAAAGTAGCAACTGGCAAGGTTTTTCTGTTTTGTTTTGTTTGTACACGGCAGCCTCTGAGAAGCAAGCCTCGCTCTGGATCTCGGCAGCCGCTGTGACGCCAGTTCTTGAGTGGGATGAAGGGTGCAGAATGCATACCGCCCAACATTTAAATGAATGGAAATAGGGACACGCTTGTGTAGGGAAGTAGAGCTGGTCTTGTGGTAGCAAGCATGAATTGTCCCCTTTGCTAAGTAAGGTCCGCCCTGGTTTGCATTTGAATGGGAGGCTACATATGGACACTAAGATATTCCCCTCAGGCGATGGAGCCACTCTGGGAAGAGCACCTGAGGTTCCAAATTCCCTCCCTGGCAGCATCTCCAAGATCAGGCTGAGAGAGACTCCTGCCTGCAACCCTGGAGAAGCCGCTGCCCGTCTGTGATAGATAGACCAAGGCTCTGACTCAGTATATGGCAGCTTCCGATGTCCCTATGTGTGGATATATTTACAGGAGGCTGTGTCGATGTTTGGAGAAGCCGCTGCCAGTCTGGGTAGACGATACTGAGCTAGACGGACCAAGGGTCGGACTCGGTGGATGGCCGCTTCCTATGGGGGAGCATGCTGCATTTCGAAGTCCCGGTTAAGCTGTCCTGTGTGGATTCTGAATGCGTAGGTTTGCCCTCTGAGTCATGTGGCGTTTCCATGTGCGTGTTTATTCATAAAACATCCAAAACTGCTGGGCACTGTACAGAGATGGGAGAGAAGGTGGGCTGCTCCTCTGGAAGGTTTGCCATCTTATCAGTCTAATCTCATTATTAGATTAAAGCCTAATTAACCAGACTAGTTGTATATTAAGGGATTCCTTGGGACCTCATCTTGTTTAATCCCCGCTGAGATGAATGTCAACTGGATTTAGCTTTGCCGAGTTGCCGCCGCGGCCCCGGCCCCTGCGTCTGACATCAGAGGTGGGGGGCGTGTCTGGGGTGCTGGGCGCAGCCCTTGTGGGGAACAGCCCGGGTTCTTTGAACCCGTCCGTTCAGTGGTGGCTCCGCCCCTGGCTGTGCCCTTACAGACCTTTAAGTGGGACTGATGCAAGACAGAGGTGGGGTCTTGTTTTTGTTATTTTCAAGCAATAGAAAGATATTTCTGTGCCTTGCCATGGCTTAAGCCAGCAGTTGGGCTCCCAGATATTATTGGACTACAACTCCCATCTTCCCCCCGCCACAGTGGTTGTGCACAATGCGAGTTGTAGTCCAACATCTTGGGATCCAAGTTTGAGAACCCAAGTGATAGGATTCAAGTGATGGGAACATATGTTTGAATTGCCCTGTACCAGTATTTTATTTTTATTTTATTTATTTTTACATTTATATCCTGCTCTTCTGCCAAGGAGTCCAGTACATGGTTATGTTTATCCTCACAACAATCCTGGGAGGTAGGTTAGGCTGAGAGATACATGACTGGCCCAAAGTCACCCATTGAGCTTCATGGCCGAATGGGGATTTGAACTCGGGTCTTTCTGGTTGTAGTCCATCACTCTCACCACTACACCATGCTGGCTCTCAATAGGGGATGTATAGGGCACAGGAGGTCATAGTGAACTGATTTCCTTCCAGCTTGAACCAGATTTAATCCCTGCTAACTCAGCAAAGAGGCATCTTTTAAAAGTGATGATTCTCTTTATTGAGCAGGGGGAGAGCAACTGGCCCTATCCATCCCCAGCACAGCATCCCTCCAGTGGCTGTTGCTGGGGTCTGTAATGTGATACTTTATTTACAACCCAAGGTCAGCATAATATGACATAAACAAAACATGTCATAAAATAGGGAGATACATTTGGAAGAAGAAAATCTGTAAATATGTAAATAAATTTCCACAGATAAATAATTAATAAAATTTTAAAGTTAATCGAAAAGGACTCGCTGCCGTAACAATACTGCAATAAAACAAAATCTATCTTATGTTTCTTTTTTCTTTTCTTTTTAAAATTGTTAGCTCTGTTCAGAAAGAACTGTTCAGAAAGATAGAAATGTTTATTATTTCTCTATATAAACCACTTTGGAAACGTTGTTGAAAAGCGGTATATAAATATTTGTTGTAGTAGTAGCTGTAGATTTATCCAGGACTGTAAGGTCTGCTTGCTCTCTCTTGCTCTCTCTCAAACTGGGGCTCCTGGCAATTGGTGTCCTCCTCACCTCATCTCCCAGTGCAAACTTGGTGGACTGAGATCGGGTCTCAAAAGTTCTGCCGGCCCCAAAAGGCGAGGTGGTCCACTTTCAGCACCCTGGAGAGCTCTCAGCAAGCGCCTTGCTCCAGCAAAGGCCAGAGACCCAGTGAGGCCTTAAATACCGGCAGGCGCCGTCTGCCCCGCCCAGTCTCCGCCCCCCTGTCTGCAGAGCAGATAGATTTAAAGGGGCAGCTCTCTGGTCTGGACTCTCGCATTCTTCCATCAAGCCTGGTCTGCTGCTGGCACTGTTGTCCAGGCTTTGGGGAGTGCAGCTGCATGGTGTGGAAGGGGCCAGTTCATTTGGGGCGGGGGGGGGGGGAATGGGCTCCACGCATGCCAGTTCTGGTGTCTCCTAGCTGGCTGGCTTGGACTCCAGCCTGATGTCAGGCCTTGGGACTGGACTGGCTCTTTCCAGCCTGGCCTCTCCCCCTCCTTAGGGCTGGACTCTGCACTACTGATCAGGATGGCGGTCATGGCATCAAGGGGGCCACCTAGGATGCAGAGCCAGCCTGCCTGGGAGGGGAGCCGGTCCGGTGGTAGCAAGCACGAACCGTCTGATTTGCTAAGCAGAGTCCGCCTTGGTATGTGTTTGGATGGGAGATTACACATGAGCACTGTCTGCTGTAAGATATCCCCCCATAGAGGATGGGGCCACAGCTTGGTGGTAGATTGAATGTTCCTGGAGCGGCCCCCAGGAGCAGCACGTGGTGGCAAGCATGACTGGTCCCCTTTGCTAAGCAGGGTCTGCCCTGGTTTGCATTTGCATGGGAGACTACATGCGTGGGCACTGTAAGATATTTTCCCCTCAGGGCTGCTCTGGGAAGAGTGCCTGCATGCAGAAAGTGCCACGTTCACTCCCTGGCAGTATCTCCAGGTAGGGCTGGGAGAGACGCCTGCCTGAAACTTTAAAGCACTGCTGCCAGTCAGTGTAGGCAGTCCTGAGCTAGATGGACTAAGGGTCTGACTCGGTCTTCCTTTGTCAGCTGTTCCCGGGGGCCCGCCCCTTCCTACCAGGCCCTATAAAGCCCCAGCCTCGGAGCTTGCCCTCTCTGAAGCTTGCCGCCGCCTCCCTTCCCCAGATTTGCCGCCTCGGATCTTGACCCTTGCCTGGTGTTGACTGCACACAGGCCTCTCCTCCGCCCACCTGCTTCGGGGCCCACCTGGGCCGAATGCCAACTCCCTCGGGTCCCAGAGTCCGATGGACTTGCTTGAGGAAGGGCCAGGCAGGGAGAGCTCCTGTCTCAGGTTTGCACATGCTGCAGGGCTTCTGCCCACTTTTAAAACTCCTTTAGAGGGCCAAGATGACCTCCCAAGGCCTCCTCCAGATCTGAAACTATGTGATCATTTGCAAAGGCAATTGTGGATTTTTAAAGACATGTTTAATAGGAATATTTTATAATGCCCTGAATTGGCTGGGATCTGTACAGCCTCGTGCCAGCTGGGAAAAATAGTCTCTCTCTCTCCCTCCCTTTCTCCCTCCTCTGCATTCAGCAGTAAAGCTTTGATGGCCTGCTTGTCAATGAACCCCAGGATGGGTGCTGGGCGCTCTTCTGTGGGTGATGCGCAGCACCCATTGCCATCTCCTGTCAAATCGGGGGGGGGGGGTGCAGATCTCAAACTCGTTTTCCACAAGCACTGAGCTGGGGGTTGGACTAGATGACCTCAGAAGGTCCCTTCCGGCTCTGAAATTCTGTGATCAATTGTAAGGGCAATTGTGGATTTTTAAAAAATACACGTTTAATAGGAATATATTCCAGTGCTCTGAACTGGTTGGGATCTGTACAGCCTCGTGCCAGCTGGGGGGGGGGGAGTCTCTCTCCCCTCTGCAATCAGCCGTAAAGCTTACAGGGCCTGCTTGTCAATGAACCCCAGGATGGGTGCTGGGCGCTCTTCTGTGGGTGATGCGCAACACCCATTGCCATCTCCTGTCAAATCGGGAGTGTGCCGATCTCAACCCCATTTCCCACAAGCCCAGCAAAGATGCCACGTCACCCTCTGCCTGCTTCAACGCTGTGCTAATCTTAGCCGCCTGGCTGCCGGCAACCAGCGAGCGGAATGAGCTGGTTGGCTCTTTGGCAGGCAGGATGTTTGAACAGGAGCCGAGCCGCTGGGTCCCTGGCCAGACCGCACCTACTTGCCCGTTGTGGGCTTTGTGTTAGAAACGCCTCTCCCTTCCAAAGTGTTGCAAAGGTAACCTGACTGAGGCCAGGCTGACTTTCAGTTCCTCGCCTTTCATGGGAAGAGAGCTGGCCTTGTGGTATCAGGCACGAGCTTTCCCCTTTGCTAAGCAGGGTCCTTCCTGGTTTGCATTTGAATGGGAGACCACATGTGTGAGCACTGGAAGTTCTTCCCCTCTGGGAAGAGCATCTGAGGTTCCGAGTTCCCTCCCTGGCAGCATCTCCAAGAGAGGGCTGAGAGAGATTCCTGCCTGCAACCTTGGAGAAGCTGCTGCCAGTCTGTGTGGGCAATACTGAGCTCGATGGACCAAGGGTCTAACTCACAATAGGGTCTGACTCAGTGTATGGCAGCTTCCTATGTAATCTAAATAATGCATGAACCTGCAATGGCATACAGGGGCCACAGAATCCGGAAGCTGCTGCTGCTCCAAGGAGCTGGTCTGTGGTAGCAAGCATGAATTCTCCCCCTTGCTAAGCAGGGTCCACCCTGGTTTGCATTTGAATGGGAGACATCTATCAGCACTGTAAGAGATTCCCCTCGGGATGGAGACTCCGCTCTGAGAAGAACAGAAGGTTCCAAGTTCCCTCCCTGGCAGCGTCTCCAAGACAGGGCTGAGAGAGATTCCTGCCTGCAACCTTGGAGAAGCCGCTGCCAGTCTGTGTGGGCTATACTGAGCTAGATGGACCAAGGGTCTGACTCAGTATATGGCAGCTTCCATATGGCAGTATATGGCTTAATATAATATATAAAATATAAAGCATTTAAAATGCATAAAACAGATAAAAATCACAGATAAAAACACATTAAAATTTTAAAAATTAGGTTTCAGTTTAAAGCCTGGGAAAATAGGTACGTCTTCAGGGTCCTCCTGAAAACAAACGGAGAAGGAGATGCTCTTATTTCAGCAGGGAGCGCGTTCCAAAGCCCTGGGGCAGCCACAGAAAAGGCCCGGTTCCGAGTTGCCACCAAATGAGTTGGCTGCAACCTTAAACGGATCTCTCCAGAAGATCTTAATAGGTGACAGGGTTCACAACGGAGAAAGTTCCCTGGACCTAAGTCGTTAAGAAATATATCGGCAGCCAGTGCAGTTCTTTTAGAATCGGTGTTCTATGGTCCCTTTGGGTAAACCCAGAAACCAGTCTGGCTGCCGCATTCTGTACCAATTGTAGTTTCTGAACTACGTACAAAGGCAGCCCCGCGTAGAGTGCATTACAGTAGTCAAGCCTAGTGAATATGGTGACTTTGTGGAATATTTGCCCCTAACCTGACCAATTTTGGACTTTGGGGGGACATTGTTGGAGATCATGGTAATACACTTTTTTCTCTTATTTCTGCCACCCCCTCGCTTTGGGGGCCTTTTTTCTGAGGTGAGGAACTGAACACCTGCATTCCCATAGGGGTAAGGTTTCTTTATTCACAGTCTCCGTGAATATAGGTGAGAACGGAACCCTTGGGGATAACGAGGGTCTCCTGTATCTGTAATTCGTGGCCCGCTCATTTTTTACATTTTCCAAATTGTATATGACTCACGCAGTGAGGAAATGCCTTGACTCGCAAGACAGGGGTTGCCAGTTCGAATCCACACTGGTATGTTCCCCAGACTATGGGAAACGCGTATTTCGGGCAGCAGCAATATTGGAAGATGCTGAAAGGCATCGTCTCATACTGTGCGGGAGATGGCAATGGTCAGCCCCTCCTGTATTCTCCCAGAGACAAGCCCAGGGCTCTGTGGGCGCCAGGAGTTGACACTGACTCGATGGCACACTTTGCCTTTACTTTGGTTTGTAGAACAAAAAATGGTCCACTGAGACCCCCAACCAATTTTCAGGTGGCCCCGAAAGACGTTTTCAGAATCCCTGTTCTAGCAGATTCTTGCACTGAGCAGGGGGTTGTTCTAGAAGACCTCCAAGGTTCCTTCCCACGCTGCAGTTCTGTGATTCTATGAATCCCCAAGCTGTCCCTTTTAATTCAGGATCCTTGGAGTGCTCAGGGGCCCGGTGGTGTCTTTCCCGTGCTCATTTGAACCAGCCCAGGGCTGCCCCGGAGAAGTAAGGAGGCATGTTTGCGGGGTGGTCCTTGGGGCTGATTTTCACTGGAAACCAGCAATAAACTGCTAGTGTGAATCAAAGTGGTGTGTGTGTGGGGGGGGGGGGGGGTTTGACGCCAGCCGAGAAAGCCCCGGGCCCTTTTTGCTCAAATTTCTTAGCTAAGTCTGTTGCGAGCAATTCTGTGACATGTATCTAACTTTAATCAGCTTTGCAGAATAATCGGGTGGCTTAATCTTGTGCTTGCGGGGGGGGGGGGGCCCTGTGGGAGGAAGGCCTCTTCCGCCTGAACTTCTGCAGTTGCCACCCGGCTGAGAATGAGTCACTGCTCACAATCCAGAGCTTCTGCCTACTTAGAATGACACAGAGATGTTGGTGTTGTTTCTATCCGCAGATTGGGTTTGAAATCAGATGCGGGCCCATTGGATGGGTGGCACATTATGGCCCAGAGCCCAGATCTGTTCTTCTGCTGCCTCCTTTTACTAAACATGCACAGAGGCCAGAACCGAACCGCTGCTGAGTTCTTGGGCTTGGTAAAAGGAGGGGGGAGCATGCTTGGGGTGGCCACTGGTGGTGCAGGCAGCCATGTGGCTGTATTTATATATCTCACCCCGCCCCCCGCCGGGCCACCCCTTACCTGCTGAAGGGCCCTCCTTCCCCTTTACAAGTACATCCCCTGAACCAGCCTGCGAACCGGTTCGGACGGAACCGGGACAGGTCGGTTCGAACCCGGTTTGGATTCGAACGGAACCGGCCGAACCGGTCCCACGCACAGTGGAGACAAACATAAACCGTGAAGGTCTAAGCAGCGAAATAACGTCCTTGAGGCTCCATCTCAGCCTCAATAAGTGTGAACAGAGAGCCCGGGCTTAGAGGTTTGCCAGACGGAGTGCTTTTTTTTGGTGGGGGCTGCCATGGAGTCTCACAAGAGCTGCTTGTGCGAGTTATTCTTGGACAATTCTTGGGCAATTGGACAGTTATTATTGGCGGTGGGGGGTGGAACGGAAGCTCCTCAGATACCGAGGTCTACCTTTACTGTGCAGAGATCAGCACAATCGGTTATGGCCTCTGCCTTGACCTCTTTTTTTTTTTTTGCCAAAGTGGCCCCGGCTTTTACTGCCATGCTGCGCCTGCTTCCCTGGGAGTAAGTCCCATTGCAGTTAGTAGAACTTACTCCAGAGTTGTGACTTCATGAGTTGTGCTGTTCAGGCTGCTGAGAGCTTGGGTACATTGATGCAGTTTTGGGGCTGGTGTCTCCATTGGCAGAGAAGGCACGTTGGGTTTTGACGTCTGTTCTGTGTGCGCGCCCTAGAATCGGGAGTGGGCGAGGGAGCGCCACCGCTGAGATGGCCCCCTCTCCCTGCTGGGCTGAAAAAGGATTTCTGCTTCTTTGCAGCGGAAGCCGAGCCTGCATGTTCTGCAGCATGAAAACCATCCTTTCGACAAGTGAACGCTTTAGGGGGCCGATTAGGCCAGACCACAAATTGCACCACAGGCCTTCAGGCCTCGAAAGTGGATGCTTTGGATGCATGCCGGAGAGTGCAGAGGAGTAACCACTTGGATTGAAAACAAGAGCCTCGAAACACAGTTGTCGTAAGGACTCTCTTGGGCACGGTTTCGTGGCGAGACATTTCTTTCCAGCGGTTTGAAACGCAACCAAAGCTGACTTTTCACAAGCTGCTAAATTGGAGTCAGCTGGTCTTGTGGTCGCAGGATCCTTAGCTAAGCAGGGTCCACCCTGGTTGCATTTGAATGGGAGACTTGATGTGTGAGCACTGTGAGAGGATCCCCTCCAGGGATGGAGCCGCTCTGGGAAGAGCATCTAGGCTCCAAGTTCTCTCCCTGGCAGCATCTCCAAGAGAGGGCTGAGAGAGATGCCTGCCTGCAACCTTGGAGAAGCTGCTGCCAGTCTGTGAAAGCAATACTGAGCTAGAGAGACCAATGGTCTGACTCAGTATATGGCAGCTTCCTATGTTGTCAGATGGCCCTCCTTTCCTTAACTTGCACTGTTGAATTCTTGGACGGCCAAGTGACGGGCGGGGATTTGTGTTGGGCCTTGCCCTGACTTCTCATGATGGACAGCACTGGAGAGCTCCCGCATAATATTCTGGCACAATATTAACATTGTGTTCCATTATTATTCTGCTGTTCTTCCAAGGAGCTGAGGGCAATGTACACAGGTCTCCGTTGTCTCCATTGCAGGGCGGCACAATGCCAGCCCTCCAGCTGTTCTTGGACTACAACTCCCATCGACTCCATCCACAGTGACTAGAGTACTGGATGATGGGAGTTGTAGTCTTTACATCTGCAGGAGGACTGAAATTGTGCGGCCGTGCTCCATTGTATCCTAACAACCCTGAGAGGTAGGCTAGGCTTGAAAATTGTGTGTGTGTGGCCCAAGGTCACCAGGGAACTTCATGGCTGAGTGGAAAAATTTGAACCTGGGATGCCCTGGTTCTAGTCAGACACGCTGGCAACTATGCCACACCAACAGGCTTGCAGGCAGGCAGGCATGCAGGCAGGCACAATAGCTCCATATTAGGAAAACTGTAGCCTCTTCCGGCCACTTCCAGCATGTCTCAGTGTCCCTGCAACCATAGGGACTAGAAACTTGAAATTAAAGCAAAATAGCTGGTGCTAAGGATACGGTGCCCCGCAGCTGCCAATTGCTGCCTGCCAAATTCAGCCCACGCTTCCAAACTGGGCCCTTCAGAAAATGCCGCCCTTTCTGACTTGGAATTTACCCTGCCCAAAGTTGGGTGTGCAGACTTAATGTATTTGCCGTTGCAACAGGTGAGCAAAAGAGGGTTGTTATCGCAAGGCTTTTCCCTTTAACCCTCTTTGAACCAGGAAGGCTTCCGCCTGCCGCCAGCACCCTCCTCCTCCTCACACCCTCTTGTCTGCCTGGAGGTACCTTTCTGTTGGTTTAAGCGCTGTGGACTTTCCGATACGGTTTCCTTTGAGGCCGGAATGCAAAGAGACTCACGCCCAGCCGTTTGAGCAAGTGGTGACGCTTTGCAGCTGGACTCTGAATGCTGAGCTGCCTTAAGGAAGTTTGGCTGAAAGTTAGATCTCTGGCTTTAAGTTTGGAGGGGGATGGTGGGGCAGGTTGTCGCTCTTAAGAACAGCCCTGCTGGATCAGGCCCAAGGCCCATCCAATCCAGCAGCAGGCCCAGTGGTGCCTCTGAGAAGCCCACAGGCAGAAGCTGAGGGCATGCTCTCTCTCTCTCCTGCTGTTGCTCCCCTTAGGAGAGCTGGTCTTGTGGCAGCAAGCATGACCCGTCCCCTTAGCTAAGCAGGGTCCGTCCTGGTTGCATATGAAGGGGAGACTAGAAGTGTGAGCACTGCAAGATATTCCCCCTCAGGGGATGGAGCCGCTCTGGGAAGAGCATCTAGGTCCCAAGTTCCCTCCCTGGCAGCATCTCCAAGATCAGGCTGAGAGAGACTCCTGCCTGCAACCTTGGAGAAGAAGCCACTGCCAATCTGTGTTGACAATACTGAGCTAGATAGACCAATGGTCTGACTCAGTAGAGGGCAGCTACCTATGTTCCTAAGTTCTTAAAGTTTGGTTACAGCTTGGAGTGAGCATTAATGGATAAAGCCAAAGGCCATGTGGGAAAGCTGGGTTCTGGGAAGGTATTAAAGGGAAATGGGGGTAGATGGCTTGAGGCTTGAGGGGCAGCGAGCGAGAATAGGGAGGGGGGGGGTCCAAGGGAGTGGAAGAGCATTGGAGGAGCAGTGATGGCAGACAAAGATTATTTTATTTATTTATCAATCCTATTTCTATACCGCCTGATATATACATCTCTAGGCAGTGTGCAAAATCTAAACTATGTAAAAGCCACAGATTACAATACGTGGCAATAAAAACAACAGAATAAAATAGTTCTTAACACAAGTTTTGAAATTCTTAAGAAACTAATTCTAATTAACCGCCTGCGAACACGGGAGAGTCTTGTGGGTCTTCCAGAAAACCAACAAAAAAAGGAGATGCTCTTATTTCAGCAGGGGGCATATTCCGAGGCCCCGGGACAGCCAAGACCCGGTCACGGGTGGCCACCAAATGAGCTGGTGGCAACTGTAACTGGACCTCTCCAGCAGACTGTAAGAGGCGGCAGGGTTTATGACAATGGTGGTGCTCTCTTAAGTAACCTGGACCCAACCCTTGAAGGGCTTTATAGGTAATAACCAGCACTTTGTATTTCACCCGGAAACATATTGGCAGCCAAATGACAAATAAGGAAGGCAAAACGATCATGGCTGGGCAGCTGAAAAGCAAGGGGTTTGTGTTGAAGACGGGAATCCAAATTATTTTTGGACCCCTGCTAACTGAGCAAAGAGGCACCTTTTCAAAGTGGTGATTCTCTTTATTGAGCAGGGGGAGAGCAACCGGCCCTATCCATCCCCAGCACAGCATCCCTCCAGTGGCTGTTGGTGATGCCTTCTGTTTCTTTTTTGAGATTGTGAGCCCTTTGGGGACCATTCTATTCATTTATTTATATCTGTTTTCTTCTGTTGAAAAGCAGTATATAAATATCCAAATCCGTATTTATATCATGAAGTAAATGTTATTCGGGGGCAGAGAGGACATAAACTTCTTGAAGCAAGGAACTGAGGCTTGTTGGGAGGGAGGCGACCTTCCTCGTGTTGCGCCGGTAACAGCGGTTGGCATTTTGTTTTGTTCTCTGATGGCAATTTTGTCTCCCAGATACGACGCTGGAAAAGACGGCTTCATTGACTTGATGGAGCTGAAACTCATGATGGAGAAACTGGGCGCCCCGCAGACGCACCTTGGCTTGAAAAACATGATCAAGGAAGTGGATGAAGATTTTGATAGCAAGCTGAGCTTCCGGGAGGTAAAGCCTAAAGACCCTCGAAAGGCAATATGAGGGAGGGTTTCAGACATCACACGGAACCCTGGTTTGTGTCCTATACCGTGGTTAGTTGGCATGTCTGAACCTCCGCAGTCAAACTGTGGTTTATTTTGGGCAGCCGACCTGTGATCAAGGTTTGGAGTCGATCCATTTCTCCGAACCAGGATCCCGTTTGGCATCTGAGCCCACAATCATGGTTTGATCTCGGTTTGTTTCAGTAGCTCTGTCCTTCCAGGGTGATTGCACAGAAAGAGGCGAGACTACATTATGGGAGGTGAGGGGAAAGGGCAAGCCCCAAAACAACCACTTTATGGCAAAACAAACCTAGATAGGACGATCCTCTGTGGTGCCAATCTGGGTTTGTGAAGTAAACCTGAGTTAAAATAAATGATGGTTTAGCGTTGTGCCTGGACCCACCCAGTGGCCATTATAGCATTTTGTCGCAACAAACTCCTTATATCAGGGGTTCTCAAACCTAGGTCTCCAGATGTTGTTGGACCAATTCCCATAATCCAAAGGCCATTCTGGGAGTTGAAGTCCAAAAACCACTGAAGACCCAAGTCTGAGGACCCCTGACTCTTCTTCACAAGTCCAAAATTCATTTCTCTGACCTGATCAGCTGCCGCCCTGATCCCAGCATCCCACCCTGTTTCCAACACACTTTCTTTGTTCTCGTCTTTTAAGGCCTTCTGCCTTCAGATCTGGTTATCTCAGTTGGGCCTTTAGCCTCCTCTAGTTGACTGCACCCAAATGCCAGTTCTGCAACTGAGAACTGTGCTTTGCCCATCCTATTTCTTTTTCTCTGTAAATTGCTGTGTGGTCTTTTTTTTTTTGGTTGAACAGTAGTATCTAAATGTTCTTAATAACTACCATCATAAAAACAAATCTAGTGACAAGCCGTTGACTTGTGGATGGATGGATGGATGGATTGATTCAGTGCCATCAAGTTGGTGTTGACTCTTAGCGACCAAACAGACAGATTCTCTTCAGGATGACCTATGTATATATGAAACTATATCCTGTTTTTCTGCCCAAGTGGGATCTTAGAGGCAGCTAATAATCCTCATACGTTTGTTTATTTGGGAACAGAGGAAGCTGCTGTCTACCGAGTCAGACCTTTGGTCCATCCAGCTCAGGATTGTCTACACTGACTCTCCAACTCTCCAAGGTTGCAGGCAGGAGTCTCTCCCAGACCTACCTGGAGATGCTGCCAGGGATTGAACCTGGGACCTTCTGCATGCCAAGCAGATGCTCTACCACTGGTTTATGTTATACCATTTATGTTACATGTAATGCTATAAGTTATATAGCATTACATGTAACAAGTTGGGGTTGCTGCCCCACTTCTTTGGAATTCTCTTCCCCTTCAGATTCGTTTAGCCCTTTCCTTACCGATTTTTAAATCTCTAGCAAAGACTTTTCTTTTTCGCCAGGCTTTTGCCCTCTAGTTTATCTATTTTTTTCCCCTCCTTTTTTGTTAGTTACTTTAGTTTTTAATTTAGAATGTAATTTTTAATGTTACCTTGTTTGCATGTTTTTGTGCACCGCCTGGAGTCTTTGGAGTGGGCGGTATATTAAATGTTTCAAATACATACATACATACATACATAAAAATATTAATATCCTTATGTTGTTTGTTTTTTGAAATTTCTATCCCACTTTCCCCCCCAAGAGGCTCAAGGTGAAAATTAAAAACCAATGTATAATAATAAATGCAAAATATACAAGGAAACCCTTCAGGTTAACACAGCAAAGAGGATAGTGGAGACAGAGGCAATTATAAAACCTCTAAAGTGTTCAGGGACATGTGGAAAGACCTGCATAAAGACAGACGTGCCAATATAAGAAATCTGAAAACCCAGTTTATAAAGCAGTCGGCAAAAACACAGAATGCAAAATCAACTACTACTATTGCTACTACTGGTACTATAAATATTTATATACCACTCTTCAACCAAAGTTCCCCAAAATAAATAGTGCATAAATAAGATGGTCCCCTGACCCCAAAGGGCTCACAATCTAAAAAGCAACATAAGATAGACACCAGCAACAGCCACTGGAGGGATGCTCTGCTGGGGACGGATAGGGCCAGTTGCTCTCCCCCTGCTAAATACAAGAGAATGGTCACTTTTTAAAGTGCTCGCCGCTGTAGCTGAGCTGTTCCCCCAACGGTGGTCTCTTGTTTTCCTGATTTTTCAAATAGGTTCAAGGTGGCCATGAAGGTTTTGCATTAAAATGGGGATTCACTTGGGGTGTCATCAGAAGCAAATCCAGTGATCCGTCCCTTCTTGTGTTGCCATATTCAAGCTTAGCAAATCTGGGTGGCCTAATTTGCATATTATGCAAATGACATGTCAACTGATTTGCATTTTTTAAAATTTATTGGGCAGATTTGTATACTTTCCCCCTCTTTCTCTGCCCTCCCATGTGATCGGATCCAGAGTAAAATCCAGGCAGCGCATTTGAAATCTGTGTAAATCTGGGTGGAATTTAGCAGCCGGGTGGAGGAACCAAAATCTGGGGGCGACCCTCAATTCCGGGGGACCTGGCAAGACCGCTCCCTTCTGCCACCAGGATTTCCTTGAGATCCTGGACTAATGAAACTCATTGTGCATTTATTTTTCTCCCCCGCCCCCAATCCCCGCTTCCAGTTTCTTCTGATTTTTCGCAAAGCCGCCGCGGGAGAGTTGGAAGAAGACAGTGGCCTCCATGCCTTAGCTCGCCTGTCGGAGATCGACGTCTCGACGGAGGGTGTCAAAGGGGCCAAAAGCTTTTTTGAGGCCAAAGTAAGGAACGGGGTGCCCGTGGGGTCATTGACTCCAGAAACAAGCCGCCATTTATACATTGGTAACGTGCTATGGCCACCTAATGGCGCAGTGGGAAATGACTTGAGTAGCAAGCCAGAGGTTACCGGTTCGAATCCCCGCTGGTATGTCCCCCAGTCTGTGGGAAACACCTATATCGAACAGCAGTGATATAGGAAGATGCTGAAAGGGATCATCTCATACTGTGCGGGAGGAGGCAATGGTCAACCCCTCCTGTATTCTACCAAAGACAACCAGAGGGCTCTGTGGGCGCCAGGAGTCAACATCGACTCAACGGCACACTTTAGCTCTAACTTGCCATGGGGGCAGCGCACAAAATCTCTTGCTAGGGTGGTTCGTTCGCCTGATTCAGACATTATGCTGTACAAGTATACAGATGTCTGTACACCCATACATGTGTGAATGGCTGTACCTGTGTTCATTTTAAAGGTGAACCCTTCCAACACATGGTACAGATAGGACGTGTACTTCTCTATCTTGCTTGAACATAACACGCGAATGACTGTACCTGTGTACACTTGTACAAGGGTTGGACATCACATGTGAATGGGCACATGTTGTACATGGTTCTTGGTAATACCCATGCAAGCTGTGTACAGTGTATGCATTCATCTTATTTATTTATTATTTCTCTGTGTAAACCACCCTGAGCCATTTTTGGAAGGGCGGTATAGAAAACAAATAAATACATAAATAAATATACACTGGCCATTCAAAAATTCAGTGCATTCCCCAGCCATTTGGAACATAGGAAGCTGCCATATACTGTGTCAGACCCTTGGTCTATCTAGCCAATAATATCTACACAGACTGGCTGCGGCTTCTCCAAGGTTGCAGGCAGGAGTCTTTCTCAGCCCTATCTTGGAGATGCTGCCAGCGGGGAGGGCTTGAAACCTAGATAATCTTTCCAGAGCGGCAGATCCATCCCCTGAGGGGAATCGCTTACAGTGCTCATAGATGTCTCCCATTCAAATGCAAACCAGGGTGGACCCTGCTTTGCAAAGTAGAGAATTATTGCTTGCTACCACAGGCCAGCTCCTTGGAGCAGCAGCGGCTTCTGGATTCCAGGGCTCCTGTGTGCCATTGCAGGTTCATGAATTATTTAGATTACATAGGAAGCTGCCGTAAACTGAGTCAGACCCTTGGTCTATCTAGCTCAGTATTGTCTTCACAGACTGGCAGCAGCTTCTCCGAGGTTGCAGGCAGGAGTCTCTCTCTCAGCCCTGTCTTGGAGATGCTGCCAGGGAGGGAACTTGACCACAAGACCAGCTCTCCTTCCTATTAGATTAGCTATTTTATATTTTATATTATTGCAGGTGCAAGCCATGAATGTCACGAGCCGCTTCGAGGAGGAGATCAAAGCCGAACAGGAGGAGAAGAGGCGTCAAGCGGAGGAGATGAAGCAGAGGAAAGCTGCTTTCAAAGAGCTGCAGTCGGCATTCAAGCAGTGACGTGGGGGCCGGCCGGGCTGGTGCCGAGAGGGCCCCTCTCCTGGCGCCAACGGTTCCAGCGGCGTCCTCCAGCGAGCACGGGAGGATCCGTGGCGGTGGCGGCGTCCCCAGCTTTTGAACCGTGCCTTGGACGGCAGCTTGATCCGCAAGCCATACATGCTCCACTCTGGGTGGCAAGCTGCATGCGAATCAAGCTGCTGTGGAAGGCACAGGCGCAGACCTGGCTGGGTTTTTTCTGATAAGTTGGCAAGCCCCCAGGTGGTCGTGGGGACCAATCTGGAAAATGATTGCTGTTGAATCTGGAGCGGTTCAGGAGTCAGGCTGGGCAACGTGTCCCTCTTTACTGTCTTTCCTAGTCATGGCCCCCTGATTTCTCCACTCGCCTGTTGGCTGTTTCCTTGTTCTCCTGTGAACAACATGTCTCTGTCTGTCTGTCGAGCATCACCTAACTCCTTGTATCCACTTGGGGTCTCCCGGGCTTGGCACCTTCCACTGGTGAGCCATTTCATGTCCTGTATGGTGGCCGCTGTGGCTGTGAATCAAAGCAGGGCAACCAGGGGTCATCCCATTAACCCGATGGCCAGGGAATTTCGAACCTTCAAAAGGACGTCCTTTTTCACACAGAGCAGGATTAGTCTGTGGAACCCTCTGCCACAGGATCTGGTGATGGCCCCACCAGCCTGGGTGGCTTTAGGAGGGCTCAGACATGTTCATGGAGGACAGCTCTAACAATGGCCACTGGGGTGACAGGCCACTTCCATCCTATAGCTGGAAGAAAGATGCCTCTCGATACCAGTTGCAGGAGAGGGGGCCTGCCCTCACTTCTTGCCTGTGGGCTTCTTACAGGCATATCTGGTGGGCCACTGTGGGAAACAGGATGCTGGGCTAGATGGGCCCCTTGGGCTTGATCCAGCAGGGCTCTTCTTATGTTCTTAACAAGGAGGGTACCGAATTTCCCCTCGAAGATGCTTCTGCAAACGAAAAGAAAAAAAGCCCTCTGGCAGTGTTGGCGTGTGCAGTCTCCACTTAATCATGCTTTAACCAATCACTTTAAAGTCTCTTCGCCGAAGCTTTGCCAAAAATTCAAAGAGTGCTGCCTGGGGTAGCGTAACGAGGGGCCTCCAAGTCAGGACCCCTTTCCCTCTCGGCTCTGCCTCCAAAGGGTCCCGAGTAGCCGTGGGGGGCAGTTCTGATGTTGCCCACTCGTAGGGTGGGACTTCTTCCTCTCTCCACATCTTGGCTTTCTTCCCCTGATCACATACTGCTGTGATGTACTGATCACATACGGCACCTGATCACATACTGCTGCTGGTGGGTGGGTTGTGTGGTGGTGTTTCCACTCCCCAGGGGGAGTCTTTGCAAAACTTTGCCTGTCTGCTTCCTGGAGGGGAGGGCTGTGATGTGGTGTTTTCACTCACCATTTTAGCCCCCTTTCCTTGCTGCATAGAAGAGACCTTACTTGGCACACACTGTGTCCATGCTTGGCATTGTGAGCAGGACCTTGATAAACTGGAAGAGATTCAGAGGTGATGGTGAGTCCTAAGAAGAACGGATGGGGAATTGGGTATGTTTAGCCTGGAGAAGGGGAGACCTGAAAGCCGCCCTTAAAATATCTGAAGGAGTGGACGGGTTCTCGGTTGCTCCTGAGGGCAGGACTCTGACCAGTGGGGTGCAGTGACAAGGAAACAGATCCAGGTTAGGCATTCGGGCTAATTTTCCAACTGTAACAGCTGTTTGCCAGTGGAACAGCCTTCCTCATGAAGCTCTTTTGCTGGAGGTCTTCAAACAGTCCCTCCGGCATTTGGACTACAACTCCCATCAGCCCTGGCTGTGGGCCACCGTGGCTGGGGATGCTGGGAGTTGTCATCTGACAACACCTGAAGGGCCATGGTCCCGCCACAACAGATTCTGGCACTGAGCAGGGGGTTTGACTAGATGACCTCAAAGGTCCCTTCCAACTCTCAAATTCTGTAAGCTGCTCCAACGTGCATGGAATGAGGAAGAGGGCTTTGCAGTTAGTTGCAAAGCAGTGGGGTGGAGTGACGGCCCTCAGAGTTTAGCCTTGTTGTTCCAAAGAACTGGGAGGGGGAGTTTTCTGGCTGAGCTGGGCGTCTTGGCACGTTGCCGCTTCTGCTGCTGAATTCCACGGCGTGCCACTCTTCACTTGCACCCACTCAGTGCTGTGAATGTTCTAGTCCCACAAATATCAGTGCAAAAAGAAAGGGCTTGTTCTGGTACGTCGCCAGTTTCAGTTTCTAAGGTTCTAGTCCCTGTTGTCCAATGTGTCTCTCTCCGTCCCCCATTTGAAGACACCGACCTGCCCATGGGCGTCTGGCAATGGAGGATGCTTCAGGGGGTGGTGGAGTGGTCCCCCACTTTTGGAGCACCAATGGTACCAACGTTGGGTTGTGCCATGTGGGTGGGCTTTTGCATCTGAAGCCCCGCCCATGGTGGACGATGCAGTGATGTCACAGCAATAGTGGGCGGGGCTACGAACAGACCGTGTGTGTGTTTTGTTTTGTTTTGTTTTTGTTTTTTTAATCAAGGCAATAATCCAAGTGCGGACATTGTGGCACCACACCAAACCATTCTGGCAGAACGTGTGATCTGATTGTGAAAAGGAGAACCTCGTCCATACCTACATCTTTGGGGTGAACCCCCCACCCCATCTAGAACCACAGTTTCCAGAATACAGCATGTGTGTTCTTTATATATTCCATCTGTGTTAAATATTCAGGCTGGGAGACCATCCTTAAGTGCTTTTGAATGTTCACGTGGGCTATCTGGACTCCTTTCGTTTTGGTTTTTTGTGCATGCACTGTGAGCTTCAAAGAAAGGGGTGACCCTTAAGTGTCCGGTTCGTTTTGTAATAGAAAATCTCAACGTGTTTGAATGGGGGTGGAAATAGTATTCAAAGTTCTGTTGTTTCACCAAGCTATGTTTGTAAAGGAACCCAATAGAATAGAGTTGCCAACTTCTAACCCAGCGCCTGATCCTGTGCGTTTAACAGCAAGATTTTGGGGAGGGGTTTTTGAGTGTATGTGTGTGTGTGCAGTGCACCCTCACAGGGTCCTTGCAGTTTGAAAGAGGTGGGCGTGCAAAGTATGCATTTCCCCAAGCCTTGTGATCTGCTGATCTTAGTAGGCGATCATCTTTAGCTCCATGCTATGCAAAGTTTCCTTGTAGAAGAATCCAGCTAAAGGCACAGGAACAGGGCAGACTGTGATACAAATCAGTTGGCAATCCTAAATAGAACTATGTTTGGGGACCTGAGAGAGGGGTGGAGAGGAAGTGGAAACCCTTCATGTATTGTGCTCCCAAAGCAAACTTGAGTTTTGACATTTCATTGTATTGTACACTGGCAATATCTTGTTCTTTGCAAACAAAAAGTTTGCAAATGACAAGATCTCTGCCCCACCCCCACCCCGCAGACTTTACTGTGTTTCCTCGTTCAACATGGGAGGTTTTGAATTGCTCACTTGTCTCCAGGCTCTCCCTTTATTTTTCTGGTCAAAGATTGTAAAGTCCCAGTGGTGGATTTTAGAGGCTTCCTTTATTTTTTCATATGGCAGTCTTGGGTGCCTGGGATGGGGAGAAAGCACTATATGAAAGAGCTCTTTCCATTCTTCTGCAGCTGTTCCAATATGTTCAAATGGCTGGATTTAAAAACTGTGTTTTGCTTTTGATTCCAAAAGCTGCTCCATTTCAGTGGTATGATTTATTTTTTTTAACCAAAAATAAAAGTATATTTCATAAGCATGTGGTGGTGTCCAGAGGCTGTTTCTCTTGCAGAAAACCCAACCACTTCAGGTTGGAATTAGGCTTGAGTTCCAAGCTTTTGATTTCATTACGCTGGAAAATCAAGGGAGGACCTGTTCTGTGACGTCTTTTTCAGGTTCAACGTATTGATTCGGTTTAGGGATGTGCATGAAATTTGCACCAATCGATTTGAAATTGAATTCAAATTGATTTGATTTGAAGCCATTCACCAGAGTGGAGATTTTTTAAAATATATCGATTCAAATTTGCCCAAAGTCAAATTGAATTTGAGCAAATTGGCCCAATGTTGATTTGACTGTTGGTGAATTCAAATTGATTTGAACGAATCTCCACTCTGTTCAATGGTTTCAAGTTGAATCGATTGAAATAGATTTGTGTGCATTTCGTGCACATCCCTAATTCAGTTCTGGTTTCTTGCAGGGTGAACCAATCTGCCCACTGTGCAAACTGTTAGTAGTTTCCACTGGGGTTCGATGCTCCATACACTGAGCATTTAACCACTCATTCGTGCATGTCAATCAAACCATGTGCTTTTCATGGGGCACAATGAAAAATTGCGATCCATTTCACCCTTGAAGGCTGTTTCCCTTTTCATACATTGCACAACCACGAAGCTGGGTTTGTCCCAGAAGAAACCACAGCCACCCCCATCTCCCCAAGTATACCTCTATGATGCACCAGCCTTCCAACACCTGCACAAATTACATATTTCAGCATATACTTCCCAGCTTACGTGTACAGTGTAATGTGGGAAGAAGGCCCCATTCTGGGACCGGCCCAAGCAAGGTGTCTTTCCTAAGATGTGTCTTCCAGGCTCAAGAAAATGCTGCCCCCTTGTGGGCAGAAGAACACTCTCAACTTCCAGAATGCTTGGCTGACTTATTAAGCAGGAGAATGGAAGAAGGAGACCCTGTGGATCAATCCAAAGGTCCCGCCAGCATCCTGCTTCCTGGTGACCCAATGGGAAGCCCACAAGCAGGGCTGGGAGGCCCCAGCTCTCTCCTGCTGTTTCCCAGCAACTAGTATTTAGTGGTATGCTGCCCCTCAACATGGAGGCTCTATAGAGTTCTATATTATATATAACTGCAAGCATTGGTGGCAGCAGAGGCATGAATGGGAAGGGGCAAGCAGGTCTTCTTAAAAACGGCAGCCTGCTGGGGAATTGTGCAGAGGGTGGTGTGGCGGATTAAATGATGCCCTTCCAAGAGGTATTGAGGTTAAGAAATAAGAGATTGTGCATAAACCTAGGCTGGTGGCATTTTGAGGTGCTGAGATAGCAAAATGGATCCTTCGTGGCTCTCCAGAGCTGCTGTCACTCCCATCTCCCCAAGTGTGCCTGTATTATGCATGGACTTCCAAACACCTGCACAAATTACATATTAAGTATATACCTAAATATATGCCTATATAAATTGATTAAGTGCCATGAAGTCGATGTTGACTCTTAGCAACCACATAGATAAATTCTCCCCAGGATGATCTGTCTTCAGCTTGGCCTTGAAGGTCTCTCAGTGGTGCATTCATTGTCGTCATGATCAAGTCCTTCTCAATAAATACTGAATACATATCCAGATCTATATATCTGAACTCCCAACCGTTTATCCACCTCTGTGACTCCCAGTCTGAACCAAAAGTTCAAAAGTTCTTCAAGCACTTCTGCCCATCCCTCCCCTCAAGTCTGAGGTATATGCCATTCCAACTGCTGAAGAGAGCTGTCCAGCCATTAAGGACCACTTAACTCTTTTGTCAGATGCCTAGTTATGCAAAACCCTAGAGACAGGCACATTCAATATAAGCAGGGCCGAGTCAAACACACCAGAATTGAAGTCTGTTGATTAAACACACACAGGACAACTTTTGCTTCCTCCTTTCCCAATTCGATACCAGTACTGTGGGGCACTGGAAATGACCAGCTGGTTACACAGCTGCCTGTGACAGGACTGAGAAATGTCCTTAAACGTTTCCCTTGTTTGGCATCCTGACCGGGCAGCATCTGTGTGCGGAACCTTTTGGTCCCAGGAGCTGTCTGCTTCTTGGAGTAGGGAAAGTTGTGCGTTTTCCCATATGCTAGAGAGGGGAGGGCATCAGCGAAGCAACAGCAGTGGTGATACCAGAGGTGCACCTAGGTAATTTAGGAGCCTGGACCTCAAGGCCTTTGGAGCCCCCTCCCCAAACATAGGAGCATAGGAAGCTGCCATATACTGAGTCAGACCATTGAGCGATCTTGCTCAGTATTGTCTACACAGACTGGCAGCAGCTTCTCCAAGGTTGCAGGCAGGAATCTCTCTCCGCCCTCTCTTGGAGATGCTGCCAGGGAGGGAACTTGGAACCTTCTGCTCTTCCCGGAGCGGCTCCCTAAATATCTTACAGTGATCACATGTGGTCTCCCATTTGTATGCGACCAGGGCAGACCCTGCTTAGCTAAGGGGACCAGTCATGCTTGCTACCACAAGACCAGCTCTCCTCCCATAGGCCAGCTCTACATTATATAACAGGCTCGTTATACAATTTGGAAATTAAACATGGACCAGCGATGGACACCACCATGCCTCATTGCATCAGTTCTTCTTTGGAAGGAAGCCCAGATAAGTCAGGGGAGAACGTCAGAAAAGCTTTGGTGGATCATGCCAAGGCCCCATCCAGTCCAGGATCCTACTCCACACAGCAGCCATCCGGGTGCCCACAAGTGAAGAAAAGAGGAAAACCACCACCCCCTCCTGCTGGTACCTGGTGTTCAGGGGAACGGTGCCCCCCACCTGATCCTGATGATAGTATATTGTGACCAAGGCTTGTAGCCACCACTACCCACGCCCTCCATGAATCTGAGGATGCTAGACCTCCATAAAGCATCACCCAAAAGACAAAACCAGGACAGAGATTTCAGAACATAAGAACAGCCCTGCTGGATCAGGTCCAAGGAGGCCCATCTAGTCCAGCATCCTGTTTCTCACAGTAGCCCACCAGATGCCGCTGGAAGCCACAGGCAGGAGTTGAAAGGGGCCTGCCCTCTCTCCTGCTGTTGCTCCCCTGCAACTGGTATTCAGAGACATCCTGCCTCTGAGGCTGGAGGAGGCCTGGAGCCCGCAGACTAGGGACGTGCGAAACGGCTCAGGGTCGAGCCGGTTCGCCATAGAACCGGGCTGGCTTGAGAGCTGAACCTTTAGCCAGACCGAGTCCGGTTCGGCTCAACCTCTGAGTGGCTGGGTCATGCCCAATGGGCCTCTGCGTGGCCCATTGGGCATGTATGGTGGCCTCCAAAATGGCCACTGCCACCAGAGGAAGGGCCAGAACGGCCTGACAGAACGGCCTGTTGACACCGACTCGACAAGAATCGACCCCGACTCGACGGCACAACTAGCCATCCAAATAGTCTGAATGTTGCCCCACAGCGAGAAAGTGGAACATGAAATCTGGTCATGGTCACTGAGAGAAACGCTGCCTTCCAAATTGCTAGTGTTTGCTATTTGCTAAGTGATAACTTAGCAAGGTCAGATATGGTCCTTTATCTCATGCAGGGTTGGTACTCTCCTCTTGGCTTTGGATTGAGGTCGACTTGCGCTATAAATACTCCATAATGCCCCGGCTGAGTCTACATCACATCTGTCACCATGTTGAAGCTCATTTTCTGCACCTTACTCCTGGGATATGGTGAGTCTCCTTGGCGGGATTTCTGGGTGTTGAGTTGGGAGGTGGTGAGTCCCAGACTGGGAATATGGCCAGTCTCTGCTCTCGAGATGCGCCTTGGAGAGCTGCTGCCGGTCAGTGTAGACAATACTGAGCTAGGAGGACCAATGGTCTGACTCAGTACACAGCAGCTTCCTATGTTCAATACAAAATCCAGAGCCAAATGGGACTTTAAAAGGCAGACCATTTCTACTGCTTCCACTTCGTATAGCGCTTTTTCTCGTGAACCAACCTGTGAACAAACCATCCAACTATGGCTTGAGTTACATTTAGTACTAAGGCCTGCAGTGGCCAGGTACTGCAGGTACAGGTGGGCCTCATTATCCATGGTGGTTCAATTCCTGCAGACTACAGCGGGTAATGAAACCACAGATAATGAGGCATTAAAGTCAATGGGATTGCAGGGGTTAGGTTCCTGGACTTCAAAAATATCACTAAAAAGCAGCAAAAAAAAAAAAAAACCCCATTAAATGGACCAAATAAAGCGCCCTACCATGCTTTGTGGACTTCAGGAGTCTAGTGATACCTGCCCACAAGTCTAAAGTCCCTGAAATTCTGCAAAAAAATCACTGGGTTTGGGGTTTTTTAAAAAGCTGAGTCGCAAAGTGGCTCCTGCGCTCAAAATAACCTCCAAGATCCAACCCGCAGATGCACCAGATTAACTCTCTTTTCTTTGGTTTTTTCCTGTGGATACCGAGATCAGGTGTCAATTACCTGACCACAGATGCGAGAATCCACAGATGAGAATCTGCAGATGCAGATACAAGAATCTTTAGATGTGGATACGAGATACGATAATCTGCAGTTGAGAATCTGTAGATGCGGATACGAGATTCAAGAATCTGCAGATGAAAATCTGCAGATGCAGATAGCGAGGTTCTCCTTTATTCTTTACCTGGACTCTTTGTCTAAATCCTGCCCATCACAAACAGAGTTGCCTCGCCTATGTTCCATGTGGTGTCCACTAGTGAGTATGGTGAAACACACTATCGGGCAGGTTTCACAGAGTATGTTCTACTAAAGCGGGCTTTCCCAATCTTGAGTCTCTAGATGTTGTCGGACTATAACTCCCATCATCCCTCATTGCAATGGCCTTTGGACTACAACTCCCATCATCCAGGTGAACTATAATCCCCATCGTCCCCTGTCAAGATGGCCAAAGGCCATTGCAGCTGGGGATGATGGACGTTGTAGTCCAGGAACGAGTTGTAGACCCAAGATTAGGAACTTCTGCACTGAAGGATATAGGGGAGAAGGAAGGTTTTACACTGGGTCCCAACCTCCATGATCAGGGGTAGTAGTGACAGTAGTGACAGTTTCCATTTAAATAATAATAATCCCAAAAGCATAAAATGATGGATAGGCAGGGGAATACATCTGGCCTCTCTGAGCCAGTAGCAAGATACAAAGGAGCAGGGAGCGAACCTCAATTATGTATTATTTATTGACTTAATTTATTTCAAATTGCAATTGGGCCGGTGAGGACCTCCCAACATGGGTGGCCTGCATGTTTCACTTTTGTTGCTCCTCTCTCTTTCTTTCCCGCTGGATCCCCCAGTCCACGGCTGTGGCAAATCGGCGTATCCGCCACACTTCTCTCGCGTCGTCGGCGGGGAGGATGCCAGACCCCACAGCTGGCCTTGGCAGGTAACGAGACGGCTACCTTAGTGGTTGCCCACATCTGGTTTTGTTCCACATGTTAATCAATCAATCAATCAATCAATCAATCAATGTCAATTTGAGAGAGTTGATTAAATAATGAATAAATGTGGTCGCTGCTTTCATATTGCTAGGAATGGAGTGGGGTGGGCTGGAAACTCCACTGCTGAACATGTTGAGCTGCATGCACCAATTCCAGAATTAGTTTTAGAAATGGCGCTAGTTATATCAGGATTCAGGAAAAGTGGAACTAGTGGGACAAATAGAACCAGAAGAGGGAAAATCATCCTCTCATCCTTCATTCATGCAAATGGTCTCCTCACATGAACAATGTAACTGTAACGGATCACCCACACATTCATGAAATATTGAACTGATAAAATGGACAGGGTTCAGAGGAGGCCTCTAGGCCCTGACTGTTACCTCTGAAGCCACAAGATGTGGTCAGAGCTGGAGAGCCATTCATAGGAACATAGGAAGCTGCCACATATTGAGTCAGACCATTGGTCTATCTAGCTCAGTATTGTCTGCACAGACTGGCAGCAGCTTCTTCAAGGTTGCAGGCAGGAATCTCTCTCAGCCCGATCTTGGAGATGCTGCCAGGGAGGGAACTTGGAACCTAGATGCTCTTCCCAGAATAGCCTCATCTCCTAAGGGGAATCTCTTGCAGTGCTCACACTTCTAGTCTCCCTTTCATATGCAACTAGGGCAGACCCTGCTTAGCTAAGGGGACAAGTCATGCTTGTGACCACCAGACTAGCTGGTCTCCTGGGAGAGCATTCCTGGGTTGGATGGGGCATAGGACACCCTGCGTGGCAATAGTTGCTATCAGACCATGCCACTTACACTGTTTTGTCATTTGTGGGGCTTTTCAGGTCTCCCTCCAGTACAACAAGAATGGCGTTTGGGCTCATACCTGCGGTGGGACCCTGATTCAGTCCAACTGGGTCTTGACAGCCGCCCACTGCATCAGGTAAACAGAATCCCCGAGAGGGATGGGGATTATGGTGGGGACCAAGATCTTCCCTTTAAGGGATGGGGCCGCTCTGGGAAGAACAGAGAGTCCCAAGTTCCCTCCCTGTCAGCATCTCAAAGAAAGGGCTGAGAGAGATTCCTACCTGCAACCTTGGAGAAGCTGCTGCCAGTCTGTCCAGACAATACTGAGCTAGATGGACCAAGGGTCTGACTCAGTATATAGCAGCTTCCTATGTTCCTATGAGGTTGAGGTGAGATTGTTTCCCCCCGATGGATTGGAGATGTTAAAGCATCCCAGTTGGGCTGCAGTATCCAAAGTATTCTGGTTTCTGGAGTTGGAGGGGGCCTTGGAGGTGTTTTGTCTTCTGGGAGTTCAGTGCAGGAAACTGCTACAGCATCTCTGTTCTGCCTCTACGGAAGACAACCAGCGACGAAGACCCCACCGCTGCATGTCATGAGGCGGACTGTTCCACTCTTCCGCAGCTCTTGCCATTAGGAAATTGCTCCTCATGTCTAACCTGAATCTGCTTCCTTGTCACTTCAAGCCACGGGTTCTAGTCCTGCCCTCAGGAGCAGCAGAGAACAATTCCGTTAGGGGTGTGCAGGGAACGGGTTAGGGTGGTTTGGTTCGAATTCAAGCCATATTCGAACCGAACTGTCAGTGTGTGGGGTCGAATCGGCCACCGGTTCGGTTTGACTGGTCGAACCAGTTTGGTGTTCGAGGGGGTCTTGCTTGAAAAGGGGAATCTGGTGAGGATTACCCTTTACAGGCACAGTTGTGGAGGGATCCTCCTAAAGGCATCCCAGGAGCCTGCTCAACTGCACGATGCTATATGGGTGAGATACCGAGCCTCTGGTTCAGTTCACAATTGAACTGTCGAACTGGCCTGGTTTCAGTTGAACCGGTTCGCCTCGAACCGGTTCGTGCACACCCCTAAATACCGCTCCTGGCTCTAGGTGATGGCCCTTCAGATTCTAGAAGGCTGCTGAGGTCTACTGGAAATATTATCAACTGATTGTGGGGCAATCAGTGTTTTTGTGATACACCCTTAACTCAAAGAACAAACACTTTTTAGGCTTTTAAATCTATGACGTATGAGTTATTGATACAGCAGGTGTGGCATGATGGTGTGGTGGAAGTGTGTGTGTGTGTGTGTGTGTGTGTGTGTGTGTGTGTGTGTGTGTGTGTGTGTTGAACGGTGATCCGTAGCCCAAGGCTATGGCTGCAGCGAACAAAGTTGGATACATTTTAGGAATTAACTTATTTAAACTGGAATTCAGAAGGAGTATATCCTAGATCAAAGTAAGCCCACCAAGGAACTGGGAATCGGGAACATCTAGCAAAAAAGAGATATGGCGGCCAAAGGAAGAACGAGGTTCATAAGAAACAAAGAGTCTTGCATGCCATGTGTTCCTTTCTGTTTCTCCACATTCATGCAGCTCCAGCCGGACTTACCGGGTGCTTCTGGGCAAGCAGAACCTAGAAGAGGAAGAGGCTGGTTCTGTGGCTGTTGCCGTGGAGAAAACGATTGTCCACGAGAAGTGGAATTCCTTCCTGGTGCTGTAAGTTCACTTGGTGTCTAAAGGGCTGGCTGGAGTGAGAACTGCAGAGCATTAAGAGTTCATGCAGCGTGCCGATTTCTAGATCACAGAATGATAACCTTGGAAAGGGCCACAGAGGTCTTCTAGTGGTCTTCTAGTGCTCAGTGCAGGGAACTGCATTAGCGTCCCTGAGAGATGGCCACCCAGCCTTTGAAAGCCTCCAGCAAAGGAGCTCCCACCACTGCATGAGGCAGACAGTTCCAGTGTCCAACGGCTCTTACAGTCTTAGAGTGGTCTTCTAGGAATTTCTCCTAAATGGCAGCCTGGATATGCTTCCTTGTCATTTCAACTCAGGGGTCCTAGACCTTCAACAAGCCTGCTCTTTCTCCTCTGTGGAAGTCCTTCAGATATTTGAAGATGACCCTCATATCTCCCTTTAGTCTCCCCTGGTTCATAGACCATCAGAGTTGGAAGGGACTTGGAGGTCTTCTAGCCAACCCCTGGATCAGTGCAGAAAACTGCTATGGCATTCAAGCAGAACATCTGTCTTTCTTGAACATCTGTCTTGAACATCTGTCTTTCAGGAATGACATCGCCCTCCTCAAACTTGCTGAGCACGTCGAGTTCAGCGACACCATCCAGCCCTCTTGCTTGCCTGCTGAAGGGGCCGTGCTGGCCCAGGACTATCCATGCTTCATCACCGGATGGGGCCGCCTGTGGAGTAAGTGGATTGCTGACTACCCAGACTTGGGGGTGATGCATTTTGAATCCAGTGCTAGGACATCCCAGTCAGGGCTGGTGGGCTATGAAGCAGAGAAGCGATGTTGGCTTGGGGGGAGATTTGAATCTGAGAAAGATCTTTGGCTTCTCTTGGACATGATGTCATTTTTAGCCTACTTTCCAGTAGGCTTATGAGATCACCCGGCATTCTGTGTGTGTGTGTGTGTGTGTGTGTGTGTGTGTGTGTGTGTGTGTGTGTGTGTCTGCCCTATCAACTTCACAATGCCTAGACCAATGTGAACCAAATTGGGTACAGTTGTAGGTACACCTCAATGGCATCATTTGTGATGATGTCATCCATGCCCATTCAAAATGGCGGATGTGTAAACGTTTGAGGCCCAAGTGGGCCAACGTGTGAACCGCCTAACCGATTCAAATCAAATTTACGACAGATGTAGGGACATATAGATCCCTCCGTGGCATAGATTATGATGTCATCCATCCCGATTCAAGATGGCAGATGGGGAAAAGTTGGAGACACAAGTGGTCGAACGTATGAACCACCTCACCGATTCGAACCAAATTTTCTACAGCTATAGTGAGTGGCACACAAGAATACCCCAGTGGCATAGTTTGTGATGATGTCAACAACCTGAATTCAAGATGGTGGGTGTATACATGCGTAAGGTGCGAGTGGGCTAACCATAAGAACCACCTCACCGATTCGAACCAAATTTCCTACAGCTATAGTGAGTGGCACACAAGAATACCCCAGTGGCATAGTTTGTGATGATGTCAACAACCTCAATTCAAGATGGCAGATGTATAATTGCGCAAGGTGCAAGTGGGCTAACTTGTGAGCCACCTCACCGATTCGAACCAAATTTGCTCCAGCTGTAGTGACACACAGGGACACCTCAATGGCGTTGTTCTAGTCAAACCATGTGCTATTAAATGCCTTTGCAAAAAAGAACGGTTCATAACCTGGAAAATGCAACCCGTCATTCTCCCCTTGTGTCCTTTGTAGCCAATGGGCCCATATCCGACAACCTTCAGCAGGCCCTGCTGCCCGTGGTGGATCACCAGACGTGTACCAAGCGTGACTGGTGGGGCTCCATGGTCCGGACCACGATGGTGTGTGCAGGAGGAGATGGTGTCACTTCCGGCTGCAATGTGAGTTCCCCTCCACTCCTCATCTGTAGAAAGACTCCCTGCCTGAAAACTTGGAGAGCCGCTGCCAGTCAGTGCAGACAATACTGAGTTAGATGGACCAAGGGTCTGACTCAGTAGACAGCCGCTCCCTTTTAAGGGGATGGGGATGGGGCCGTAGCTCAGAGGAAGACCATCTGTTTCCACGCAGAAGGTCCCAGGTTTACACCCTGGCAGCATCTCCAGGTAGGGCTGGGAAACACTCCTGCCTGGAACCTTGGAAAAGCTGCTGCCAGTCAATGTTGACAATACTAAGCTAGATGGGGAAAGGGTCTAGCTCAGTAAAAAGTAGCTCATACAAGGGAACATCTGTAGCTCTGTGGAAGACCATCTGTTTTCATGCAGAAGGTCCCAGGTTCAGTCCCTGGCAGCATCTCCAGGTAAGGCTGGGAAAGACCCCTGCCTGAAACCTTGGAGAGCTGCTGCCAGTCAGTGTAGACAGTTCTGAGCTAGATGGAAAAAAGGGTCTGATTTGAGATAAGGCAACTTCCTATGTTCCTAGCATGCTAGTTTGGGTACCATTGTGTGTCAGACTGCTGTGAATGGCCTGTGATGCTTTTGCTTGGCTTTCCTATCACCCTCTTGCATTTTCCCTGATTTTTAAAATGTGTGTTCTTGTACCAGGGGGATTCCGGAGGTCCTCTGAACTGCCAAGGCGGCGACACTTGGGAAGTGCACGGGATCGTGAGCTTTGGATCTGGGCTGGGCTGCAACACAAAGAAGAAGCCGACCGTTTTCACACGGGTGTCTGCCTACATCCCCTGGGTCAATGAGGTGAGAGGGCAGGAAACCCTGGGCAGGATCCTGGATCCTGTCACTTTATTATTTATCTGAGCTCATTCACACAATCACAAACTGTGTTCTACCCGGGTTTGGGAGTTGTGTGTGCTCCCAGTTTTCGGTTGTGTGGAAACAAGGGGCAGTTGCCCTCCTACTTTGCTTCCACACAACCTCCCAGGTTTTCGTCTTACCTTGCTTCCATACAACCAAAAATTGGGAGTACACACAACTCCCAAACCCAGGTAGAACACAGTTTGTGATTGTGTGAATGCCTCAATCTATCTATCTCTCAATCTCAATCTCAATCTCAATCTATCATATTTTAATCCTGCCTGATATGTACATTTCTTGGCAGTGTGCAAAATTTAAAACACAATATAAAACAGTGAAAAATAGTTAAAATTTCAGCCCCCGAAAGTAAAAACACTCTCATAAGATAAAAACAAGTTCAACAGTTTAAAATTAATTCCCGTTAAAAGACTGAGAAAACAGGTGCATCTTGAGGGTCTTCCTAAAAACAAGCAGAGAGGAGATGCTCTTATTTCAACAGGGAGTATATTCCAGAGAGCCCCAGGGAAGCCACAGAGAAGGCCCGGTCCTGAGTCGCTACCAAATGAGCTGGCGGCAACCATAACCGGACCATTCCAGAAGATTTTGTTTATTTGTTTATTAAAAGTTTCTCATATACCGCCTCCTCCAAAGACTCTCAGCGGTGAACAAAAATATCATCATCATCATCTTCATCATCATCATCTGTTATTATAATTAGTATTTCAACTACAAACAGACAAACGTCTGCCACACAAGACACCAGATATAACTGTAGTCGAGAAGAAAGAAAAACCAGTCAAAATAATCGACATAGCAATACCAGGGGATAGCAGAACAGAAGAAAAAGAAATAGAAAAAAATAACAAAATACAAAGATCTACAAACTGAAATTGAAAGGCTGTGGCAGAAGAAGACCCAAATAATCCCAGTGGTAATTGGCGCCCTGGGTGCAATTCCAAAACACCTTGAAGAGCACTTCAATACCAGAGGGGCCACAGAAATCACCACCAAGCTTGAAACAATAGTTCAGCTCTGTGAAAGAATACAAGCAGAGATTTGGGTTTTCTGGAAATTGTTTGAATTAAGACACTTCCTGGAAAATTTTCTGGAAAATGTTCAAGGACATTTCCTCGTTTGTGTAAAATCTGCATAACACATTTTGCAGAAAATGCCCTAAATAGATTGTGATCTGATTTGATATTTTATTTGACCTATATATTTAGTTAAAAACAACAACGTGCACACACAGAGCACCATATAACCCTTCTGTTTAAAAATCTATAAAACATGTATATTGTCTTTCACACACTTCCTAGGGATAATCACCTGAAATTGCAAAGCTTGTCTTAACATTTATTATTGTTTCAACCTTTCTAACATTTGTTTCCTCTCTCTTTTCCCCACCCACTAGAAAATTAGCCAGAACTAAGGAACCCAACCTTTTATGTCGTGGATCAATGCGGCAAAAGCTTAATAAAAAATAATAATCACAATTGCCCTTGTTGTTTGTGTCTTTTCCTGCCTGAAACATGTGACACTATTTGCATACCCTCTTACTATTAGGGGATGAGGAACACTCATGCCCAAACAGTCTGTTATGGGGTGCACAGAGGGGAGTGGTTCTGGGGAACAGCAGCAAAGAATTAAAGCCGAAGATGGCAGAGTACTACATACTTGAGTTTCTTCTCACAACAACCCTGTGAAGTAGCTGAGAGAGAAGTGACTGGCCCAGAGTCATCCAGCTAGTTTCATGGCTGAATGGGGATTTGAACTCAGGTCTCCCCGGTCCTAGTCCAGCACTCTAACCACTACACCACTTGGCTCTCCACCAATGGTTTCATAATTCCCAAGAACCTCTGCCCCTAGCCCCCTTAAAGAACTAAATGACCTAGAGTCACTACAATTCCCAAGAGCTTCTGTCCTTAGTCCCCTCGTGGAACTACGATTCCCTAGAATCACTATAATTCCCAAGAGCCTCTGCCTCTGCCTTTTCACATAACTACAGTTCTCAGGGGTTTATTGCATTGCATTTGGGGCCAAGTCCAAGGAGGAAAGGTACCACCAAGTTCTGCATAGCTAACAAGTAGAGTCAGGGAGACTATAAAAGGGAATACGACTTCCTTTAGAAAATGGAAGTCCTGCCCAAATGAACAGAAAGGAACATAAAAGAAATGCAAAGGGAGAATAACGGATGCAAAAAGAAGGTTTGAGGAGCATATAGCTAGAAGTGTCAAGGGCAATAACAAAAACTTCTTTAAATATATCAGAAGCAGAAAACCTGCCAGGGACGCAGTTGGATCCTGAGATGATGACGGTGTGAAAGGGACTATTAAGGGGATAAGGAGATTGCAGAAAAGCTGAATGAATTCTTTGCATCTGTCTTCATGGCAGAGGATACTGACCATATACTCACTCTGGAACTGATCTTCTCAAGCTTGGAGGCTGAAAAATTGGGCCAGTTTGAGGTGATGGGAGAGGATGTTCTAAACTGTCTAGAAAAACGGAAAACTTACTAATGGCCAGATGGCATCCACCCAAGATTTCTAAAGGAACTCAAATGTGAAATTGCCGATCTCCTAGCAAAAATATGTAACTTATCTCTACAATCAGGCTCTGTACCAGAGGACTGAAAAGTAGCTAATGTAACTCCCATTTTCAAAAAGGGATCGAGGGGGGGATCTGGGGAACTACAGGCCAGTTAGCTTAACTTCTGTGCCGGGTAAATTGATGGAAAGCATACTTAAGGACAAAACTGTTGAACATAAAGAAGAAAAGGCTTTGCTGAAATAGAACCAGCATGGCTTCTGCAAGGGAAAGTTTTGCCTCACTGACCTTTTGGAGTTCTTTGAGAGTGTCAACAGGCATGTGGATAAAGGTGATCCGGTTGACATAGTATACCTGGACTTCCACAAAGCTTTTGACAAAGTTCCCCACCAAAGGCTCTTGAGTAAACTTAGCAGTCGGGGGATAAGGGGACAGTTTCATGTGTGGACTGGTAACTGGTTGAAGGACAGAAAACAGAGGGTAGGAATAAATGGAGAGTTTTCACAATGGAGGGAGGTAAGAAGTGGGGTCCCCCAGGGATCTGTAATTTATTCACAAATGATCGAGAAGTTGGATAAACAGTGAAGAGGCCAAATTTGCAGTTGACACTCAACTATTTAGGGTAGTGACGTCCAAAACAGATAGTGAGGAGCTCCAAAAGGATCGCTCCAAATTGGGGGAGTGGATGACAAAATGGCAAATGAAATTCAATGTGAGCAAGTGTAACGTGATGCATATTGGGGCAAAAAAACCCAGTTTCACATATGACAGACCAGGAGAGAGATCTTGGAGTCATGGTGGGCAGCTCATTGAAAATGTCGACTCATTGTGTAATAAAATGTCGACTCAGTGCAGTGATTTTAAAAAAAAGGCAAACTCCATGCTAGGGATAATTAAGAATGGAGTTGAAAATAAAAATGGAAATATTATCATGCCCTGGTACAAATCTATGGTGCAGCTACATCTGGAGTACTGCGGACAGTTCTGGTCACCCTATCTTAAGAAGGATATTGTATGACTGGAAAAGGTGCAGAAGAGGACACCCAAGATGATCAGGGGCCTGGAGCACCTTCCTTATGAGGCTAAGCTATGGCATTTGGGATGTTTTAGTTTGAAAAAGAGGTGACATGATAGAAGTGTACAACATTTTGCATGGACTAGAACCAGGGGTCATCCCATGAAACTGAAGGACCAACAAAAGGAAGTACTTTTTTACACAGGGCATAATTAATCTACGGAATTCTCTGTCTCAAGATGTGGTGATGGCCACCAGCATGGATGGCTAGATGGCTGGATGGCTTTTACTGTACTGTTTTAATTGCAGTTTCTCTTGATGTTTCTGATGTGTCGTGCACTGTTGTGTGTGTTATTTTGTTGTATTGAGTGGCCGTTGGCTGTAATAAAGTACTACTACTACTATTACTGCTAAAGGGGTCTTAGACAGATTCATGGAGGACAGGTCTATCAATGGTTCTAGTCTGGACTCTCTCTCTCTCTCTCTCTCTCTCTCTCTCTCTCTCTCTCCCTCATAAATAAATAAATAAAAGCCACCTCCCACCCAGAGACAAGATGCCTCTAAATACCAGTTGCAAGGGAACATCAGCATGAGACGGGGCATGCCCTCAGCTCTTGCCTGTGGGCTTCTCAGAAGCATCTGGTGGGCCACTGTGGGAAACAGGATGCTGGATTAGATGGGCCTCCTTGGGCCTGATCCATCAAGGTTGCTCTTATGTTTTTAAGTCTCTCAAGGTTCTTCAGGAGACGTTCCCAGACCTACCTGGAGATGCTGCAAGGGATTGAACCTGGGACCTTAGATGCTCTTCCACTGACTGAGTGACAGCCCCATCCCCTAAGGGGAATCTCTTCCAGTGCTCACAAGTTGTCTCCCATTCAAATGCAAACCAAGTTGGATCCTGCTTAGCAAAGGGGACTCACTACCACAAGGGCAGCTGTCCTCCCCTTTCTCTCCCTTGTCCTGATGCTCCTGTCCATCAATGCCATTGGATGACCTGGAATTCTTGTATTTTAGGAGAGAGGGAGATGGCATTTTCTCTCTCAGCATCTTCCACACCATTCATAACTGTATCGACAGACATATTCTCACTTAATTTTGCTTTTTTTCTAACTTAAATATTATTATTATTATTATTATTATTATTACATTTATATCCCGCTCTTCCTCCAAGGAGCCCAGAGCGGTGTACTACATACTTGAGTTTCTCTTCATAGATAGATGCCCAAATATGTTTTCTTTAGGAACGTAGGAAGCTGTCATATACTGAGTCAGACCATTGGTCCGTCTCGCTCAGTATTGTCTACCCAGACTGGCAGCGGCTTCTCCAAGGTTGCAGGCAGGAGTCTCTCTCAGCCCGATCTAGGAGATGCTGCCAGGGAGGGAACTTGGAACTTTCTGCTCTTCCCAGAGCGGCTCCATCCCTTAAGGGAATATCTTCTTTTTTTCTTTCTTTTAACTTTTTCACGCAATGCATGCTTAACCTATGGCATTCTCTCCCATGGGCTGTGGTGATGGCCACCAGCCTGGATGACTTTAAGAGGAATAGCTACTAGTCTGATGGCTATCGGGCATCTCAGAAGATGCCTCTGAGTACCAGTTGCAGAGGAGCAACAGCAGGAGAGAGGGCATGCACATACCTCTTGCCTGTGGGCTTCCCAGTGGCATCTGGTGGGCCACTGTGGGAAACAGGGTGAAGGACTAGAGAGGCCTTGGGCCTGATCCAGCAGGGCTGTTCTTATGTTCTGATGACAATTATATCATCCCCTTCCTGTAATAGGCCCAGGGTAGCAAGGGTGGGATTTGAGCCAAGGGTTGAAATGGCCGAGAATCAGATTTAGACAAGACATTAGGGAGAACTTCTATCTTAATTGTAAGAACTGTTGGACATAGGAACATAGGAAGCTGCCACATACTGAGTCAGACAGACCCTTGGTCCATCTAGCTCAGTATTGTCTTCACAGACTGGCAGCAGCTTCTCCAAGGTTGCAGGCAGGAATTTCCCTCAGCCCTAAATTGGAGATGCTACCAGGGAGGGAACTTGGAACCTCAGATGCTCTTCCCAGAACAGCCTCATCTCCTCAGGGGAATCTCTTACAGTGCTCACACATCAAGTCTCCCATTCAAATGCAAACCAGGGCAGAACCTGCTTGGCTAAGGGGACAAGTCATACCTGCTACCACAAGACCAGCTCTCCTCCCTAGACCATTGTGAGACAGGTTAGTTTTACCCTGCTGGACAGATTATGCCTTAGGCACTGGGTGGCAGGCTCTCCTTCCTCTGAGGTTTAAAACAGAAGCTGGGCAACCATCTCCCAGGGAGGCTGTAGTGCTTCCCACAGTGAGAGAGGGCTGGACTAGATGGCCTCCAAGGTCCCTTCCGGTGCTAACATTCTCTGAATGTGCCATGTGGCTGCAGTGTAAGTGTTTAGCATCCAGCAGACTTGATGGGGTTGTTGCCAGAACGAGTCAGCCTTCCCTCCTCTGCTGATAACCTCCCATCACTCCATATGTGGAATTCCCACCAGATGCAAACGTCCCCAGATGATTTCCTTCCTGCTATCAGCCTTTGCAAGGTCATTGCACAAGACCTTCAAAGTTCTTAGATAGGAACGTTGGCCTTCCATGGGGTGTGTTTCCCCCCACTTAACTAGAATGGGTGTTAAAAAAAGAGTCATCCTGAGCTCATGTGGTCGAGAGCCAGAGTGGTGATTTGGTTAGGATGTTGACCTAGGACCAGTGTTTCCTCTAAGGCGTGCGCACATGCCTACACTCACAAGTTTCTTGATGTCCACTCATTTAATTTTAGATCCCACACAGGTTGAATCAGCAAGAGAACAACAACAGATCCCGCTCAGGTTGAATCAGGAAGGCCCTACTCTGAATGCACATGTGCACACACATGCGCATGCTCACAAGTTTCTTGATGTCCACTCAGTAATTTTTAGATCCCACTCAGGTTGAATCAGCAAGAGAACAACAACAGATCCCGCTCAGGTTGAATCAGGAAGGCCCTACTCTGAATGCGCATGTGCACACACATGCGCATGCTCACAAGTTTCTTGATGTCCACTCAGTTAATTTTTAGATCCCGCTCAGGTTGAATCAGGAAGGCCCCACTCTGAATGTGCGCACACTGCCTTGATACTGCCGCCCAGAACAAAACTCAATCCGCGCACAGATGAATTTTTTTTTTAGAGAGAACACTGCCTAGGACTGGGGAGACCCGAGTTCAAATCCCCATTCAGCCATGAAATTCAATAGGTGATGACTCTGGGCCAGCCACTGATCTCTCCACCTAACCTACCTAATAGGGCTGTTGTGGAGATAAGCATCGCTCCATGTAATTAGGGGCTCCTTGGAGGAAGAGTGGGATATAAATGTAGCAAATAGATAGATAGATTGATTGATCGATTGATAGATAGATACTTCCCCCTCTCCCTCTTCACTGAATGTTCGAGTTGATGGTCTTCCAGTCCAACCCAATGCAGAAATCTGCTAGATCGTCCCTGATAGGTGGCCAATCCAGCCTCTGTTTGGATACCTCCAGCAACAGAGAACCTGCCGTTGCATGATGGGATGTGTGCATGTGTGGGAGAATGGAGGGGTGGCCTTGTCATGACCCTAGTCCTGAGCAATAGGGCAAAATCTGATCCGAAGGTAGTGGGGAGCAGTCCGGCTGGAGGAGTCGGCTCTGGGACAATCCCAGTCCCTAGTGTTGACACCGTCTTGGGGCCTGGGTTTGCTAGCTGGGAGACCCCAGAAATCTAAGAGCCCAGAACGGGCACTTGCTGAGCCTGAGACCCCCAATGGACCAGCCCATTCCACACCATGTAAACTGTAGGTCAGGGTTTGCAGTGGATCAGGAGTGACTTGATGGAGCAAAGTGTTAGATTCAACTTAAACGGAGGGGCCCTGCTTAACTCTCTCTACTCTCCAGGCAGGGAGGCAGAGACTGGGGTCGGGTGGGGGAATCAGGTGGTCCCTGGAAGGATTTAGGGCCTTATTCCAGCTCCAGCTATCTTGGAACACGTTGCTCACTGGAGCTCTCCAGGGTGCTGAAGCCCTGATTGCCTTGCCCTGCTTTGCCCATTCCAGAGTATGGTACAGGAGGAGAGCTGGTCTGGTGGTAGCAAGCATGACTTGTCCCCTAAGCTAAGCAGGGTCCACCCTGGTTTGCATTTGAATGGGAGACCGTGTATGAGCACTGCAAGATATTCCCCTTAGGGGATGGAGCTGCTCTGGGAAGAGCATCTGAGGTTCCAAGTTCCCTCCATGGCAGCATCTCCAAGAGAGGGCTGAGGGAGATTCCTGCCTGCAACCTTGGAGAAGCCACTGCCAGTCTGGGTCGACAATCCTGAGCTAGATCGACCAATGGTCAGACTCAGTATATGGCAGCTTGGCTGTCCAGCACTTCCACAATCTTGATTTGGCACCACACAGCTTGCCCTGGGTGGGAGAACAAGCAGGTGTGTGTATTATCAGCTATCGGCAACACCTTGGCAGAACCTTAGGAAGGCCTCCGATGGAAACAGTTCTGCAGCCATGTCTTCTGCTGGCAGATAACCAAGGCTCCGTCCCTAACTTTTCCACCAGGGATGACGTCATTCAAGGCTGCATCTTAGGACCATCTTGTCTGAAATATAAAGCAGCCCAATGGAGACCTTTATCCTCCTTGGAGACACACTCAACCATGATCGGCGTCATCTTGGCTGCTCTGGCGTTGGCCTCTGGGGGTACGATTTGGATGCATGATCAACAGGGAAGACTATTTCTTCATGCAACACAGCTCCCGAGCATGTGATGATGGCCTGAGAAAGACTTTCAAAAAGATTTAGAGAAGGAGAAGGGTATTAGCCATGATAGGCGTAAATTAAGCTGGCACATGTACAGAGGCACTCTACTTCTGAGTGTCAAACGCCGAGCAACAGGGCTATTTCCATTAGGTCTGCTTCTCGGCGGCAACGCACTTTGGGTCAGATTCAGCAAAGCAAGGGGCATGGGAGGATGCCAGAGCTCCATGGATGAGCAGCTGCGTTGCATGTAGAAAACCCCAGGTTCTGTATCTGCCACCTGCAGGCCGGGCTGGGAAAGAGCCCTCCGTGGAACCCTGGAAAACTGCTGCCAGTCCGTGTAGACCAGGGATTCTCAACGTTGGGTCCCCAGATGTTACTGACTTCAACTCCCATTATCCCCGGCCCCAATGGCCTTTGGTTGGGGATTATGGGAGTTGAAGTCCAGTAACATCTGGGGACCCAACGTTGAGAATCCCTGGTGTAGAGAATACTGAGCCAAGTTGGACTTGGCAGTTTCCTATGTCCGTATAGACTAGACAGCTCGTTATGGAGAGGAGAGCTGGTTAGGGGTGTAGCGATAATTGAGTGGGTGGGTTTAAAAACACGGGGTCCCCAGCTCCTGAGGGCCCCCCAGCTCCACCCCACCCTATTTTCTTCATTATCTTCCTCACTGCAAGGGGGCGCCAGGGAGAGGGGTGAACACGGACCCCCTCTCCCCTAGCTATGCCCCTGGAGCTGGTCTTGTGATGGCAAGCATGAATTGCCCCCTTTTCTAAGCTGGGTCTGTCCTGGTTTGCATTTGGATGGGAGACTACATGTGTGAGCACTATCAGTTCTTGGGATGGGGCTGCTCTGGGAAGAGCATCTGTCTGCTTGCATGCAGAAGGTTCCAAGTTCCCTCTCTGGCATCTCTTGGATAGCGCTGGGAGAGCATCCTGCCTGCAGCCTTGGAGAAGCCGCTGCCAGTCTGTGTCGGCAATCCTGAGCTAGATGGACCAAGGGTCTGACTCGGTCGAAGGCAGCTTCCAATGTTCGCATGTCATTCATTCTTGTCTGTGTTCTGCTCACTTTCTTGCTTCTTGAGAGGAATGTGAGGTGGTTGCTGTGAAAATGAGATGGCGGAAGTCAACAGAACGAAGCAGAAACAAAGTTGTTAGAAGGGGGGTAAGATTAGATGGGAGAGGAAGAGGAAGAGGAAAATGATTCAGATTAAGTAGGAAGGGGAGTAAGATTAGATTTGCTTTTTGAGAAAATAAGGTAAGTACTACGTGGCCCTGTTGCCTGGAGGGTTTGGGGTGTGTGGAGGGGGGAGGTTTCCTATGCCGCTGGTGAACCATCCATAGCCCATCGTTTTCTGGATGGGGATGACTCCAGGCAGGCACGGAGCCTGACCGCCAGTGGCCTGTGTGTGGCTGTGGCAGCCCTGCTCACCCCTTCCCCCCTCGTCTGACGTCAGACACGGAGGGCATGTCGGGGCCACGAGGCGCGGCCCCTGATTGGGCGCGGCCCAGGTTCTTTGAACCCACTCACCTGATGGTGGCTCCGCCCCGACTTTAGGCCACCAGATGCTGGTCTAGGAAGCTGCTGCAGGTCTCTAAAATATAATATATCATCATGAATCTCCGCTGGTGGCGCAGTGGTAAAACTGCCGCCCTGTAACCAGAAGGTTGCAAGTTCGATCCTGACCAGGGGCTCAAGGTTGACTCAGCCTTCCATCCTTCCCAGGTCGGTAAAATGAATACCCAGAATGTTGGGGGCAATATGCTAAATCATTGTAAACCGCTTAGAGAGCTTCGGCTATAAAGCGGTATATAAATGTAAGTGCTATTGCTATTGCTAAGTGCTATATTTTATAATCTGATTTTATTGGAATACTACAGAGCTAAGTGGACCAATGGTCTGACACAGTAAACTGCAGTTCTCTGGAGGATTGGGCCTTGGCTCTGTGGAAGAGCACCTGCTCTGCACGCAGGAGGTCCCAGGTTCAATCCCTGGCAGCATCTCCAGGTAGGGCTGGGAAAGACCCCTGCGTGGAACCTCAGAGAAGCTGCTGCCAGTCAGTGTAGACAGTACTGAGCTAGATGGTCTGTATTCATATACTGACTATATGGTCAGTATACCAGCCACCCAACGCTATTAACTGGGGGAAATATCTTAGAGGGTTGGTGCTATTTTCTGTAACCAAAGAATAGATTGGTTCCTTTGAGAGTGATTCATAATCGAATCATAGAATGTTGGGACAGCTGGGTTGGCGGTCTTCTGGCCCAACTCCCTGTTTGGTGCATCTCTGACAGGCGTTTCTCCAGCCTAGCCTACTTTGCAGGGTTGTTGTGAGGACAAACATAACCATGTACAGAACTCTGGGCGGCTCCTTGGAGGAAAAGTGGGCTAGATGGGGGGAATAGAAAGCTAGACATTTTGCGACCTCTGCTGTTGTCAGTTTGCAATGCTGAATCCTCAGTCATCTCCTCCTCCCTCGCAGCCTTCAGTTGTGGGGTTCCGACCTACCAGCCCAACCTTTCCAGAGTAGTTGGAGGGGATGATGCCAGAGCCAACAGCTGGCCGTGGCAGGTGAGTGGCTTTTCTTGGAGCGATCATCTGCCTCCCTGCCCTAGTAGTGGCTACCTGAACACCTTTACCTTCAGGAGGATGGAACCAGCATCCTCGGACATGCCAGACATCAGCCCAGCTGGTGTGATCATTGTACCGGGGGGAAAGCCAAAGATTTGCACAACTGGAGGGAAATTCCATTTGAAACTCGTGGGACGTGCAGCAGTTGTGCACTGGTGCATAAGTCTGCTTGACGTAGCACAACACTAGTCTGGAACAAAAGTGGCAGACATGTGTCCCTGACACTAGGGAGGTCCCTGAAATTTGCATGAATCGATTCAAATTTGAAAGGGATTCGAATCTATTCGATTTGGAACCATTGGACAGGGTGGCGATTCATTCGAATCGATTTGAGTTTGGGGGATTTGAATCGCCCAAATTAGATTCGAAGTTGAATGAATTCGAATCGATTTGAATGAATCTCCGCTCTAGTCAATGGTTCCAAATCGAATCGATTCAAATTTGATTCGGATTTGAATTGATTCATGCCAATTTTGTGCACATCCCTAACTGACTCAACAGTTGTAGTGCCTCACCCATCCTTAGTAGTTAGGATGACAGCCCATGACTGCCAGGCTCACCATTTGATGCACCCATTTCCCAGGCCTCCCTTCAGTACTCTTCCAGTGGCACATGGCGTCACACCTGCGGAGGGACCCTCATAGCGACCAACTGGGTCATGACAGCCGCACACTGCATCAGGTACGTCCAAACCAAAATTTTGCTGTTGCATCTGAAATCTGGGGATTCTGGCCAGCTGCAAATGCAGTCATCCAAGCCGAAGGTTTCCTCCCCAAATCTGTTTTAGGATGAGTGGCTGACATCCAGACTGTTCCTCAACAGTACTACCCTAAAGGACCCCTTAAATTGGACTCCCATCAAGTAATTTAATCCAAATGTCAGCCGATGTGGTCTACTCAATTAAATCACTGGCGGAGACAGGTTAGGCTCTGAGATGTAATTAAAATCAGGAATGTTGCCAGGCACTGTAGGATGGAGAGCTGGACTTGTAGTACCAAGCATGAATTGTCCGCTTTGCTAAGCAGCATCCACCCTGGTTTGCATTTGAATGGGAGACTACATGTGAGAAGATATTCCCCTTATGGGGCTGCTCTGGGAAGAGCACCTGCATGCTAGCATGCAAAAGGTTCCAAGTTTCCTCCCTGGCATCTCCAGACAGAGAGACTCCTGCCTGCAACCCTGGAGAAGCTGCTACCAGCCTGTGTAGACAATCCTGAGCTAGATGGACCAAGGGTCTGACTCAGTATATAGCCGCTTCCTATGTTCCTTTGTACTTAAAAGATATGGGGCCCAGGCCCATAGCTTGCCACCCCACCCACCACACCCCACCCACACATTTTGAAAATTAAACCTTTTCATGCTCTCCAATGCTCTCAGTTTTTGAAGGCATTAATCACCAATGCATCTACCAATGTCAGGCAATGGAGAGGACCAGGGCACTAAAGAATTGATCCAGGGCAAATGCCCAGATGGCCCAATGCTGTCAATGTCCCTGGTTAAAATACTTATCCCTGCTCTTCTATGTAAAACCAGAGGCACTTGCAGTAGTGAAACAGAAATATACACAGAATCCCTCCGTCTGCCGGACAATCTATTGGTTTATCCTCACTTTCAGATACTGTGTGATGGCACATGACGCATGGCCTATGTCCCTGGATGAGAGACCCCACCTTGAATTCCACAAGGGAAGAAAAATGGCTTTAAAATGAAATAAATCGTTTACTCTGCAAATAGATCACCCTCCATTAAAAAAAAAACCCAGATGTTCACCAGGCGAAATGACACACTCGACAGTGAGAACTGTGAGAAATTTGATCACAACGGGAGATCAGAACACAGATACATCTGTGTGTGTGTGTGTTTGGATGAAGAGCTCTCTGATGTACCTTCCCACTCTAAAATTACACGATTCTACGATCCTAAGCTACAGGGCTGCCTGATCAATTCTTGGTTTTTCCTATTTCTCCAGTTCTTCTCGGACCTATCGTGTGTACCTGGGCAAGTACAACCTCACGGCCAGCGAGAAAGGATCCGTGGCTGCTACTCCAGCAAAGATCATTGTTCATCCTAACTGGGACTCCAGCAGGGTTTCTAATGGGTAACTTGGAAGCCGTTATTTCCCCCTCATCAAGGGGTTGGAAACTAGAGTTGCCGAGGGAGGGCGGGGGAGGAGACCTTTTAAAAACTTCTGGGCCACTTGCCAGAAGAATCAGCTAATGTTTCCCATTTTCTGAGTAAACATGAGCTGCATTATTTTAATTTAGTGTGCTTGCACCACTTTTGTAAGCCACACATGCACACTTCTCCTCTCTCAGTGAGGAGAGCTGGTCTCAGTGTGGAGAGCTGGTCTTGTGGTAGCAAGCATGACTTGTTCCCATAGCTAAGCAGGGTCTGCCCTGGTTGCATATGAATGGGAGACTTGATGTGTGAGCACTGCAAGAGATTCCCCTCAGGGGATGGAGCCGCTCTGGGAAGAGCAGAAGGTTCCAAGTTCCCTCCCTGGCTTCTTCAAGATAGGGCTAAGAGAGAGTCCTGCCTGCAGCCTTGGAGAAGCCGCTGCCAGTCTGTGAAGACAATACTGAGCTAGATGGATCAAGGGTCTGACTCAGTATATGGCAGTTTCCTAGGTTCCTATGTTAAGCAGAGCGAAGTGGTGGAAGACTGAATCTTGTATGGGGGTTGTGTTTCCATCTACCTCCATGTGCAAACCTTGAAACCAAGAGTGAAGGCAGGTCTCAAATCCGGACATAAGAGCTGCAGTTTGTAAATCCAGGGAGTTTGAGATATTTGTTAAACCTTTTTTAAGACCGTGTAACAACGATGAAATATGCATATTGCTTTATTTTATTGTCCTCATTGAACAGAATAATGGGAACAAATTCCACTCTGCCTTCACCCTTTTCCTAAAAGGTAAGGTAAAGTGTGCCATCAAGTCAATTTCGACTCCTGGTGCCCCATGAGCCCTGAGGTTGTCTTTGGTAGAATACAGGAGGGGTTGACCATTGCCTCCTCCCGCACAGTATGAAATGATGCCTTTCAGCATCTTCCTATATCACTGCTGCCCAATATAGGTGTTTCCCATAGTCTGGGAAACATACCAGCAGGGATTTGAACTGGCAACCTTCTGCTTGTTAGTCAAGCATTTCCTGCTGTACCACTTAAGGTGCCTCCCATAAGTAAAAGGGACTTCTTTTTTTAAAAAAATGGAAGTTGAAATATTCTTGAGGGGCCTGAAATATCCCCAAAGGGACCTGGTAACTCCTCAGACATTTCAAAGAAGTGCAACCAGCCAAATAAGAAAAGTATCTGTGCATTTGGTTGGCGGTGGTTCGTGTCTGAAAGGGTTCCAAGAAGTGGCCAGAAATTCCTGCCCACAGGTAATATGGAAAGAGGGATTTGAAAGTGAATTGAGAACGCAGGAGGCATCTAGCAGGACTGTCAATCCATTTGAGAATGTTTAGAGGGCTGCTGACCAGAAAACCACCCAGAGACGTAAGTTTTGGGCGGTATAAAAATATGTAAAATAAATAAATAAATAATCAACCCATTAAATTTAAATGAATTTGCATATCACCTGAAATAACAATATGCTAACTTGGCAAAGAGGCACCTTTTAACGTGGTGATTCTCTTTTATTTAGCAGGGGTAGAGTAACTGGCCCTCTCCACCCCCAGCACAGTATCTCCAGTGACTGTTGCTGGTGCCTATCCTATGTTTCTTTTTTTAATTGTGAGCCCTTTGAGGACAGGGATCCATCTTATTTATTTATTATTTCTCTGTATAAACTGCCCTGAGCCATTTCTGGAAGGGCGGTACAGAAATCGAATAAATAATAATAATAAATAATAATATTTCTTTAGCAATTTGCCTTCACTGTCCAAGAGGCTTTATAAGAATACAATCCATGTTGGATGTGTGTACTTCTAAAGCTGTGTGTGTGTGTGTGTGTGTGTGTGTGTGTGTGTGTGTGTGTGTGTGTGTGTGTGTGTGTTGCTCTCCAGCAGTGTTCACTTTAATTTTTTTCATCTGTGTGCGGAATGAGTTTTGTTCTGGGCGGCAGTATCAAGGCAGTATTTGCACACAAACATTCAGAGTGGGACCTTCCTGATTCAGCCTTAGGATCCTCCTAACCTGATTCAACCTTAGGATCTACATTTAACTGAGCGGACATCAAAAAACATGTGAGTGGGAGCACATGCGCAGGCCTTAGAGGGAACACCGCTCTGCACCCCCACTTCCCACCAGAGCCCCGGCTCAAAGGAGGTCTCATGGCTAAGGCTGAAGAGGAGAAAGGAAGAGGGTCCCAGGGAGTCCTGTGCCTTAGTGTTCATGCGCCTGCCTTTAAATGCATGCACATTAAACTCAAGCTTAATCTAGAAATGGGGGTGGGATGTAGATGAACTCTGGAAATAGGAGGATGGAGCTGGAACTGAAAGCACAAAGACACTTGTGCACATGCGCAGGCACCTTTCCAAAAGGTGGAACTATTGCCCTGAGTGACCAGAAAATGGGGTCTGCCCTGGTGAGCAGGTGGAACGCAGCTCCTGGCTTCTCATGGCTGTCCTTCTCTCCCGATCCCCTCCAGGAATGACATCGCACTGATCAAGCTGGCAGAACACGTCACCCTGAGTGACCAGATCCAACCAGCGTGCCTCCCACAGGCCAACAGCATCTTAGCCAATAACTTTGCATGTTATGTGACGGGATGGGGAAGACTCATAAGTAAGTGCAGACCCTCCGACATTTCATTGAGGAAAATAGAGACGTGCCTGTGTATGTACAGGGATGTGCAGCCAAGCTACTTGGGAGGTGTGGGCAACATGCTTTTTTTTTTTTTTTTTTGCTCCAGAATTCAAATCACAACCCAACAGATCCAATGATACAATAAATGCCCCCCCCCCCCCCGGAAAGCATGAGGAATGAAATATATTAACTTTACGGATGGATGGATGGATGGATGGATGGAGTGCCGTCAAGTTAGTGACCACATAGATAGATTTCCTCCAGGATGATCTGTCTTCAGCTTGGCCGTTAAGGTCTCTCAGTGGTGCATTCATTGCTGTCATAATCCACCTTGGTTGTCCTCTTCTTCTCTTTCCTTCAACTTTCCCCAGCATTATAGACTTCTCAAGGGAGCTGGGTCTTCTCATGGGTCTTCTCATGGAATCATATAGAAATAGGAATATAAATTGATCGTATGAATTTAAAATACTGATAAAACATGAGAGACACTAAATAACATCCAATCAAAAAAGAACTTAAGAACATAAGAACAGTCCTGTTGGATCAGGTCCAAGGCCTATCTAGTGCAGCATCCTGTTTCGCACAGTGGCCCACCAGATGCCTCTGATAAGTCCACAGGCAAGAGCTGAGGTCATGCCCTCTTTCCTGCTGTTGCTCCCCTGTAACTGGTATTAAGAGGCATCGTGCCTCTGAGGCTGGAGAAGGCCCACAGAGAACAGACTAGTAGCCATTGATAGACCTGTCCTCCATGAATCTGTCTAAGCCCCTTTTAAAGCCATCCAAGCTGGTGGCCATCACCACATCCCGTGGCAAAGAATTCCATAGATTTAATTATATGCTGTGTGAAAAAGTACTTCCTCTTGTAGGTCCTAAATTTCCCGACCTTCAGTTTCATGGGATGACCCCCGGTTCTAGTGTTGTGTGTGAGAGAGAAATTTCTCTCTGTCCACCCTCTCCACTCCATGCATAATTTTATACACCCTGATCATGTCTCCCCTTAGTCACCTCTTCTCCAAGGTAAAGAGCCCCAGATGCTGTAGCCTAGCCTCATAAGGAAGGTACTCCAGGCCCCTGATCATCTTGCTTGCCCTCTTCTGCGCCTTTCCCAGTTCTACAATATCCCTCTTATGATATGGTGACCAAAGCTGTACGCAGTACTCCAGATGTGGCCACACCGTAGATTTCTATCAGGGCATGATAATATTACCATTTTTATTTTCAGTCTCCCTCCTAATGATGCCTAGCACGAGAACCATATAGTCCATAATATATACCAAAATGACAGCAACCCGGTGATAAGCTGTTCCAAACCTCTTCATCAAGAATCCATGTATAAGTTTGTGTTGTTTCTCATAAACATCAACAATATCTTCACTGTGATTAAAGAACAGTGTTGATAAAACTTTAGGAAACATGGAATGAATCCTTTTCATAAGGAACTTCAATATCTTCTCTTGTGAGATAATATGTCCAGATTCTTTCTTTCTTTCTTTCTTTCTATCTATCTATCTATCTATCTATATTTTACATTTTATATCCCGGTCTTCCTCCAAGGAGCCCAGAGCAGTGTACTACAGACTTAAGTTTCTCCTCACAACAACCCTGTGAAGTAGATTAGGCTGAGAGAGAAATGACTGGCCCAGAGTCACCCAGCAAGTCTCATGGCTGAACGGGGATTTGAACTCGGGTCTCCCCGGTCCTAGTCCAGCACTCTAACCACTACACCACGCTGGCCACCTTATTCCTAAAATAGGTGTCTGGGATTGAGTGTTAGTGAGTGTCTCTCATGTTTTATCCATATTTTTCCTTTGTAGGATCAATTTTTATTCCTATATCTACATGATTCCATGAATTATAATACAGTCAAAATTAATATATTTAATTTTTCATGCTTTTTTTTTTTTGCATTTATTGCATCATTGGATCTGTTGGGTTGTGATTTGATTTCTTTGTTTCAGATCCTTTAATGCTCATTGTGGGGTTCCGTTTGCCCCCGGACAAATGAGGCAGGAACCCCTTGCTTTAATGACCTAGTCAGCAACTGCTTTCCCTAGAAGACTATCTTAGGAGGACTGGAAGCAGTGGAAATGGCCCCACCAGTCACGCCTCCTTCCCTCTTCTGGGTTTGCCATTGAGAGCATCACTCAGGGGCCGGATTCTGCCTGGGAGCCACCAGTTGTTAGCCCTGTCTAAAGATGATACTCTCATGTGTCATACAGACTGCGCGTAATTAGTAAAATCAGTGGAGATCGCAATCCTAATGTTGAAAACATGCCAGTCTCTTGACCTCACAAGTCTCTTGCTTTGGGTCACTTCCAGCCAACGGTCCCTCCCCGCAAGTCCTGCAGCAGGGCCGTCTGCTTGTGGTGGACCACGCAACCTGTTCCAAGTCCGGCTGGTGGGGCAGCACGGTGAAAACCAACATGGTGTGTGCTGGGGGTGATGGCAAGATTTCCAGCTGCAATGTGAGTATCAGCCGCTTCCGCCCAATTCTGCAACCAGAGACACCATATCCCGCAATGGGAATAAATCCGGCACAAGTTCCAGATGTGCAGTGAAAAATTTACAGGGGCGGCCCTTTTGTGAGGCAGAGTGAGGCAGTTGCCTCAGGTGGCAGATTGTTGGGGTATGATTGGGTGGCGAGATAGCCCCGCTGCTGTGATTGGAGGAGCTCTTCCAGTCCAGAATCATGGAATGTTCAGGTTGGAAGGGACCTTGGACCCTGTCGACAGATGGCTGTCCTGCTTCTGTTTGAGAACCTCCAGTAAATGGGAGCCCACCACAGTTTGAGGCAGCCTGTTCCACTGTCTAATGCAGTGGATCCCAACCAGGGTTCCTCCAGATGTTGCTGAGCTGTAACTACAGCGACCATAAATTGTAGCTGAGAATGATGGGAGTTGTAGTTCAGCAACATCTGGAGGAAGCCTCATTGGGAATCACTGGTCTAATGGCTCTTACAGTCAGGAAATCCCTCCTCTTGTCTAGCCTGAATCTGATTCCTTCCCATTTTGGTCTTGCCCTCAGGGAGAGAGCAGGCCCACTCCTTCTTCTATGGGGCAGACCTTCCGACTGCCCTATAATATCCCCCCACTTAATGCCTCCTATCTCAGCACCCTCTCTTGTGGGCTTTCTCAAGATGGCACAGCTGTGGCACAGGCGATTCTGCGGATCAGAAACAGCAAGTCTCACCCGTTAGGTTGAGGTCTAGTTAGGAGAGCTGGTCTTGTGGTAGCAAGCATGAGTTGTCCTCAGGGGCATATCTAGGGTGGGGCAGGCAGGGAACGTGCCCCGGGCGCCACTTGAAGGGGGCGCCATTTCTTAAAATTAATTTTTTTTAAAAAGCCTGCCAAAAACAAAATGGCCACCGCGCATGCTCAAATGGCCTCTGTGAGGCCCTAGCCATACCAGGCCTCACAGAGGCCACTTGAGCATGCATGCTGGCCATTTTGTTTTCAGCTGCCATTTTTTAAAAAAATAAATATTTTTTAAAATGGCCACTACACATGCCAGAGGCCAGCAGGGGGGAGGGGGGACCTTTGCAGACCCCCAGCCACGGCCTTTAGGAAGCCCCCCGAAGGGGCTACAGGTAAATTTTTATTTTTTAAAAAAATAATATAATATAAGTCACTGTACACATATTCAGATATGTGACTTGTATGTGACCTTCAGACTTGTATTTTTCAGCTGATATTATGGTAAAGTTATCTGAAAGATGGGTGTCAGATGTTTGGACAGGGGTCACAATTTCAATGCTTGCCCTAGGCGCTATTTTCCCTAGATATGCCTCTGGTTGTCCTCCTTGCTAAGCAGGGTCTGCCCTGGTTGTATTTGAATGGGAGACTACATGTGTGAGCACTGGAAGATATTCCCCTTAGGGGATGGGCTGCTCTGAGAAGAGCATTTGCATGCAGATGGTTCCAGGTTCCCTCCCTGGCAGCATCTCCAAGATAGGGCTGAGAGAGATTCCTGCCTGCAACCTCGGAGAAGCTGCTGCCAGTCTGTGTAGACAATTCTGAGCTAGATGGACCAAGGGTCTGACTCAGTAAATGGCAGCTTCCTGTGTTCCTATGTATGCACATTTCAAACTAAGCACTTGGGCACACAGATTCCTAGCTGAGCACCTATTGCATTTGTGTGTGTGTGTGAAAGGAAATCAAAATCTGCCTTGTTGTTTGTAGGGGGATTCAGGGGGTCCGCTCAACTGCAAGTCGTCTGGCAAGTGGGAAGTCCATGGTGTCGTCAGTTTTGGTTCTGCTCTTGGCTGCAATTACTACCAGAAGCCGTCCGTTTTCACTCGTGTCTCTGCTTTTAACACCTGGATTGCTGAGGTGAGTGATAAATCTTGTGCCGTGGCCCTTCTCACTACTTAAAATGGATGCAGCTCTAAGAGTCTACTTCAGCCAGGCAAAACATTTTGGCAGGGTAGAAATGATGGGGACACTTGCCTTTCTACTACAGCCTATGGATGCTTTCAAAATTCTTCTTAAATAAATTTATCCCTGGATTCTGGAGTCCCAAATAGCCCACACTGGTTTCCAGAATGGAACTGAATCTGATGGAGGATTAGGATTCTACTGGAGGATTCCTGATGAGCTAGGCTTAAGTTCATCAGGAATCCTGCATTGTTCAGAATTCTAATGAAGGATCCCTGATGTGTTAGGATTAAGTTCATCTGGAATCCTACATTGTTCAGAATTCTAATGGAGGATTCCTGATGTCCTAGGATTAAGTTCATCTGGAATCCTGAAGAATTCTAATGAAGGATCCCTCATGTGCTTAGATTAAGCTCATCAGGAAGCCAGAATTCTACTGGAGGATTCCTGATGTGCTAGGATTAAGTTCATCAGGAATCCTCATTGTTCAGAATTCTAATGGAGGATTCTTAATTAATAAAATATTACATCCATCAGGAATCTTCCTTATCCCATTTTTTTCCAGTCCTGAACCTTTAACAAAGGACTGGGCATGTTTGCCACAGTGTGCCACAGTTTTCACTTGTCAGCACGGCTACGGTTGGCAAAGGAGTATGTGTGCATATCAATAAAACACCGCACAGAAAGCATCCTGGCATAATCATGCATGGTCCTATATGGAGACTGCTTTTTTGCAATGTTTTATCAAAGGGCACATATGAAGTAGAGAGGAACGGGAATGGCAAACTATATGTACTCCACTTCCAGGATTAATGTTACACATTTTCTTAACAAAAACCAGAATTCAGCATGAGTGGAACTGCAGGCAGAGCAAACTCACAGAAAAATAAAGAAACAGAATTAGGCTTCTCTCATCCTTAGCACAGGCTGGACTTCTCAGATGGTCCTCAGGCATTTGCCACACTTTCTCCCTTCTCCATGCACACCCATCTGGATTAAGATATGATCCAGATGGGTCAAACCTTGATCCAAAGGAGGTGTGTGTGGACATAGACAAAATGACCTGGACTAAACAGGGGAGGCCAAGAAATGCAGATTGATCCTTTTTTGCCAGTTGAAATGACATCTGACATTTTCCACAGGTGATGGCCAAATATTAACTGAAGAATCACCGGGAACCACGAGAAACTGTTGCCGAAACCACCATGAGGGGGGGAAAAAACCTATTGCGAAATAAACAAGAATTGTAAATAAATCATGCAGAAGTTCCAAGGCTAATTCATGGTCATTGTACTTTCCTGACTTGGTCTTATTTGCCCGAAGCGATGCTAAGAACAAATGCTTGTGGTATGTGCTTTGCCTCAAAAGGCCACCACCCCATGAAGACTTAACCCTGGTTTGCCGTTTTTACCTTTAGAAACTCAAACCATGGTGTGGATGGTTTCAGCTTCCGAACATTACCGCAAACCATGAATCAGAATGACGTCTGAACCTACGTACAGTGGCTGACATTCAGATGAATATTGTGTGCACCAAAATATGTTCCAAATATTGATTCCAACGCATTTTGATAATAACTTTTTCAAGGAAATATTTTCACTTGAACACTTAGGGCTTTGGCAAGAATACACATCTCTCTCAGGCAGTCAAGTGAAAATATTCCTTATTTATTTTATTTTATTTATTTAATACATTTCTGTACCACCCAAAACTCAAGTTCTCTGGGCAGTTTACAAAACCTTTTTCTTTCCTTGAAAAAGATATTATCAAAATGTGCTGGAATCAATATTTTTTCATCAGCCGTTCTCATATTGTTTTGGAACCATCTCTGCTGACATGGATCCCTCTATTTCATTTTACCAAAATATGTTCTCCATGCTCAGTGAGGATGGGGTGATTTTTGCTGTTACCTTCTCTGCCCTCCATAGCTCAGTGCCTTCAAGAAATAAAGAGCACCAAATAGATCTGAAAATTCTAACAGAACTCCGACAGATGAGGGATGTATTCCGATAATTCCGACATAATAGAGGCTTCCTGCGGTCGTGTCTGACTAAAACCAACACAATCTGACATAGGCTCACTAGTCATTGTGGAGGATCCACCTGGCTGCTAACATGAGACATGGATCTCCCCCAAAATCACAAGTTTACTCTCTGCCAACAAGCAGACTTTTGTGCTTTAGGCTGAGTCTACCACAACAGCCTTTCAAACCTATGTTGCAGAAACACACTTTGGTAGAGTAGTAAGCAGTGTAAACAGTAAACAGATATTCCCAGACGTTGTGGCCTACAACTCCCATAATCCCCAAGCAAAAGCCATTATGGTGGTCCTTCAGTTTCATGGGATGACCCCTAGTTCTAGTCCATGCAAAGTTTTATACATTTCTATCATGTCAACTCTTTTTCAAACTAAAACATCCCAAATGCTGTAGCCTCAAAAGAAACGTGCTCCAGACCCCTGATCATCTTGGCTGCCCTCTTCTGCACCTTTCCCAGTCATACAATATCCTTCTTAAGCTAGGGTGACCAGAACTGTCTGCAGTACTCCAGATGTAGCTGCACCATAGATTGATACAAGGGCATGATGATGATATAACTTTTATTTTCACCCCCCTTCTTAATGAACCCTAGCATGGAGTTTGCCTTAAAAAAAAAAAAAATCGCTGCCATGCACTGAGTCAACATTTTCGACGAGCTGCCCACCATGACTCCAAGATCTCTCTCCTGGTCAGTCACATGTGAAATTGGGTTTTTTTTGCCCCAATATGCATCACGTTACACTTGCTTACATTGAATTTCATTTGCCATTTAGTCGCCCACTCCCCCAGTTTGGAGAGATCCTTTTGGAGCTGCTCACCATCTGTTTTGGATGTCACTACCCAAAATAGTTGAGTGTCATCTGAAAATTTGGCCGCTTCACTGCTTACCCAAGTTCTAGATCATGTATGAATAAATTACAGATCCTGGGGGTACCCACTTCTTACTTCCCTCCGTTGTGAAAACTGTCCATTGATTCCTACTCTCTATTTCCTGTCCTTCAACCAGTTACCAATCCACACATGAACCTGTCCCCTTATCCCATGACTGCTAAGTTTACTCAATAGCCTTTGGTGGGGAACTTTGTCAAAAGCTTTGTGGAAGTCCAGGTATACTATGTCAACTGGATCACCTTTATCCACATGCCAGTTGACACTCTCAAAGGACTCCAAAAGGTTAGTGAGGCAAAACCTTCCCTTGCAGAAGCCATGCTGCTTTTCCTTCAGCAAGGCCTGTTCTTCTATATGTTTAACAGTTTTGTCCTTAGGTATGTTTTCCATCAATTTACCCTTGAGAATCCACAGTTAGTGCCCTTGCCTCACCATCCCATGAAATCCCTGGTTTGCCTGTTGTACATCTAGAAGCTCAAACCATGGTGTGGATTCTTAGCTATGGTTACCGCTAACCATGGTTTAGCATTACTTCTGAACCTAGGCAGAGATTGTCATCCAGACAAATGTTGTGCACTCGTGAATATGTTCCCCATTTACAGTGAGGGAGGGATGATTTTTGCTGATATCCCTCTTCCCTCTGCAGCCCACTGAGCCTTCAAGAAATATGTCCTTGAGGGTTGGGCTAACCCGCTCTCCCCACAGACCTCGAAGGAGCTCTTCTTGCAGATCATTCCAGAGATTGCACAAGAGCTTCTCAGTATTTCCTTGAGATCTACCCTCCTGTAACTCAAGCCCATTAGATCTAGATTCTCTGTAGCAGCAGAGAACAAAGTATTTGCCTTCTTGATATTTGAACATCCCTTCAGGTACCATATCCCCCACAGTCTTTTATTTTTGAGGCTAGACATACTGTACCCTGTTCTTTGCGTAGGGGAGAATTTGAGTCAACCCCTTATTTTGCAGAGAAACCCAGTTTGATGAGAACAGAGCTCACAGCGGAGATCTGGAGACCATTACTTGAGGCCTAGAACAAGTAGAGGTTTGTTTTAAGAGGTTACAGACATAGAAAGCCTGGTACCCTGTGCTAGCTAGTTCATGATGCAAGGAAGAAGAAGAGAGAACAAAGAAGATGGGAGGGAACTAAGAGTAGCAGTCTAGCAGTCAGACTCGGAGCAGAGACTGAAGAGAAGAGAGAGAACATTGGGGTCAGCCCTACATTTTCTGCCTACACTTCTAATTATGGGTGTTCAGAGTCGATGCTGATGGAATTGCATCTCCAACACTTTCAGTCTTTCCTCTCCCCATGTTCATTTTCCAGATCTTCTTTGTAGTACTCCTCGGAACCCACTTTCTATGTGCAGCTTTAAAATGCCTGGGCAGAAATAACAGCAACTAGATTTCTTCTTCTTCTTCTTCTTTTAACAGTAAGATATGAGCTTACGGACATGCAGAATTCTGTGCTTCCATCCTGAGGCAGAACTGCAGAACCAATGCAAACCCTGGTATAAAATTTAAATGAATACCAGCAAAACAGACAGCGTACAAATATAGAATATTTAATACAGTATTACAAATGATCAACAGAAAACATGCAAAATGCATTCCCTCTCCCTAAACAAAAAATGCTAGATTTTTCTTTTCTTTTCTTTCTTTTTTTATTCAAGGGCTCATCTACACTAGAAACTTGGTTTACCTATTCTGGTTTCCCTGGAGTGATTTGGGAACTGGAGCTTCAAAGGGGCTTCAGAGAAGATGATTTAGAGCACCTTAACTCACTCTGCAGCATTTTTTAAGTCAGGGGTGTTCAACTGCAGCCCTCCAGTCACGGTTGGCCTACAACTCCCATCATGCCTAGCTACTGGCCACTGTGACTGGGAATGATGGGAGTTGTAGGCCACAACAGCTGGAGGGGCCTGCAGTTGGACATCCCTGCCTTAAGCCAGGGAGGGGAAAGAGCCATGGCAATTAAACTAGGTTCAAGATGCTTGGTAGCATTGGACAATAAAGCAAGCTGGGACTGAAATATGAGAGGGGGAGAAGAGAGAGGGTGGGAGAGAGGAAAGGAGGGGAGCGAGAGAGGGTGGGAGAGAGGAAAGGAGGGGAGCGAGAGAGGGTGGGAGAGAGGAAAGGAGGGGAGCGAGAAAGGGGGTGGGAGAGAGGAAAGGAGGGAAGAGAAAGGGGGAGATAGGAAGGGAGGGGAGACAGGGGGGAGAGATGAAAGGAGGAGAGAGAGGGGGAGAGAGGAAGGGGAAAAGAGGGGGGAGAGAGGAAGGGGAGAAGAGGAGGAGAGGAAGGGGGGAAAGAGGGGGGAGAGGAGGAGAGAGGGGGAGAGAGGAGAGAGGGGGAGAGATTGCACAATATTTTTCATGGAAGGAGCCATAAAACTACCCCATGGACAGAAAAGGAAAGTAAAGCAGACCGCAGGAGTAAAGTAGCTCCTGGGATCCATTTGAGGCTCTTCCCAAAGTGGCCCAGGCTAGGAAGCCCGTCCTGGAAGTTCCACCAAGAAGAGGAGTCTTTTCACAGTAATCGATGGTGACAAAGTCATGACAAGCCAAAGGAACAAAATCGATCCACGGAGGGCCCATCCAAATGTCGGACATCTTCGAGAAAACCCTACTGCCTGGGAGCATTGCCCCTATATACCAGCAGACGTCTCCCTGTCACGTGAAGCGGAGTGGTCACTGAGTGATGAAGAAAAAGCGCTTTCGGAGGAAGTTGAAACAGCCGGGCATTTGCTTGTACTTCCCTTTCGCAGAAACGGTGTCGGCCACCTGCGGGAGAGAAAAGGAGACCGCACTGTGGAGCTGTTCTCGCACATGTCCCGAGTCTCTGTCTTGGTTCGCATTGGAATGGGTGATTACAAGTGAGCACTGTAAAAGATTTCCCCCTTGGGGCATCCCCCTTGGGGCCATGGCTCAGTAGCAGAGCATCTCCTTGCATGCAGAAGGTCCCAGGTTCAATCCCTGGCAGCATCTCCAAGTAGGGCTGTGAAAAGCTTTGGTTGTGGACTCGATTCGGAGGAGATTCGGCCCGATTCAGCCACGGCGATGTCGCTTCCGAACAAACCAGCAGACTGTGTTGAAGCACCCGTGGCTGAACCAGGCTAATTTCGGGAGCCGCTGGGATGCACAGACCCCTCCCATCTTGTCCCCAACTCCTTGGGGACCTATCAAGCATTTCCTTGATAGGCTCTGTTTTTAGTTTTAGCTGAATACAATATTAAGCAGGAGGGTTCTGTTAAAACACAACAGAGGCCACCTTTGCTAATCCCTGCTTAAGTATGACGTGACTTTTTCCCAAGTGATGATTCTCCTTATATCTAGCAGGGAAAGAGCCACCGTCCCTCGTCAAAGAAAGCTCAGTGGCCCTCCAGTAGCTGGTGGCTGACATACCTTATTTATCTGAATAGATGACGACTCTGGATCTAAGATGACTCCCTTAGAAGTCAAATACAGGTTATACCTCTATGCAGGTTATACCTGTATAGAGATCTGGTCTGGTGGCAGCAAGCATGACTTGTCCTCTTAGCTAAGCAGGGTCCTGCCATACCGAGTCAGACCCTTGGTCCATCTAGCTCAGTATTGCCTTCACAGACCGACAGTGACTTCCTAAGGTTGTAGGCAGGACAGAGTCTCTCTCGGCCCTATCTTGGAGATGCAGCCAAGGAGGGAACTTGGAACCTTCTGCTCTTCCCAGAGCGGCTCCATCCCCTGAGGGGGATCTCTTGCAGTGCTCACACTTCTAGTCTCCCTTTCATATGCAACCAGGGCAGACCCTGCTTAGCTAAGGGGACAAGTCATGCTTGCGACCACAAGACCAGCTCTCCTCTCCAGAGTTAGGCCACTGGTCCATCTAGCCCCATATTGTCAACACTGACTGGCAGCGTCTTGCCAGGGTTTCAGATGGGAGTCTTTCCCAGCCCTACGTGGAGATGCTGCCAGGGAGTGAACCTGGGACCTTCTACATGCAAAGCAGATGCTCTTCCTCTAAGCTATGGCTCTGTCCCCTTACTGTGCTCACTTGCAGCCACCCATCCAAATGCAATCCATGACAGAGTCTGCTTAGCAAAAGAGACAACCCATGCTCACTTCCACAAGACCGACTTTGCTTTCGCTGACTTTGCAAAAGCCAGGAAAGTATCTTTTATTGTTTATTTCTTGTTAAATTTATACCCCGCCTTTCATTAAGAAAATCCCAAGGTGGCTCACAATAAAATTTAAAAACAAGATTATTAAAAAGACACATTAAAACATTGAGCTAAAAATATATATAAATAAATCTGATTTTTTAAAAAATATATATCACTTGCAGGTTACATCAGCAGAGCTTACTCTAAGAAGCATGAAGAGGAGATCTTCCGAACTGCTATACTGATCCAACACACTGTCCAGGGTTTCGACGTACCAGGAGCCACTCTGTGTATCCCTCCAAGATACGAAACCTGCGGAGAGGTACAAAGAAGCCCTTGAGAAGACCCTGCCAGGGCTGGGGAAGGGGGTCACCAAGCCAGGGGTGCTCTCTAACATTTGATATGATGGCCCATTAACACATTTTAGTTCTCACTCTGTCTCCAAGCAACACCATCTGGAATCTGCCAGGGGTAGGAGGAGAACAGGGCCTCCCAATCCCACCCTCCTCTGGTGATCCAGAAGGAGACCATCGTCAATGGTATCTAAAGCCGCTGAGAGATCCAAAAGGATCAGCCGAGTTACACTCCCTCTGTCAATGACCACTTGGAGATCATCTATCAGGCTGGTCAAGGAATTCTCAACCCCATAGCCCACTTGAAAGCTAGTTAGACATGGGTCTAAATAATCTCTTTCTTCCAAGACCGCCTGGAGCTGAGAGGCCACCACCCTCTCAATCACCTTGCCCAACTGTGGAAGACTGGTCTATAACAGACTGAGGGATCCAGTGCAGGTTTCTTCGAGCAAGGACTAATAAATAGCCTCCTTAAGACAAGGAGGCATCCTGCCCTTCCTCAGAGAAGCACTGATAATATGTACCAGACCCTCTCTGAACAATGGACACCCATTCTTTCAAGTGGCTGTCCATTGCGTAACATCTAAAGGAGGACATTGTAGAACTGGGAAAGGTGCACAAGAGGGCAACCAAGATGATCAGGAGCCTAGAGCACCTTTCATACGAGGCAAGACTACAACATTTGGGGCTTTTTAGTTTAGAAAAAAGACAACTGCGTGGAGACATGATAGAGGTCTATAAAATCATGCATGGTGTGGAGAAAGTGGATAGGGAGAAATTCTTCTCCCTCTCACGTCACACTAGAACCAGGGGTCATCCCATGAAATTGATGGCCAGGAAATCTAGGACCAGCAAACGGAAGTACTTTTTCACACAACTTGCATAATCAACCTGTGGAATTCTCTGCCACAAGCTGTGGTGACAGCCAACAACCTGGATGGCTTAAAGAGGGGCTTGGATCACTTCATGGAGGAGAGGTCTTTCAATGGCTACTAGTTGAAGGGCTATAGGCCACTTCCAGCCTCAAAGGATGCCTCTGAGTACCAGTTGCAGGGCAGTAACAGCAGGAGAGAGGGCATGCACATACCTCTTGCCTGTGCACTCTCTGGGGGCATCTGGTGGGCCACTGTGTGAAACAGGATGCTGGACTAGATGGGCCTTCTTGGGCCTGATCCAGCAGGGCTGATCTTATGTTCTTATGGTTTGCACAAGATTCTCACACAATTCTTGTGGTTTGCATGTGAATGCTCTTGTGCAACTGCACCCACGTTCCATTACAAGGCAGACAGAAAGCTACGCAGTAGGTCAGCCACTGCACACAGATTGTACATGTGTGGAACATAACTTGGGTGCCTGTCTGGGAGCATCTGTGAAGAGAGCTGGAATCCGCAGAAGTGCGCCGCTAGAAGGCACAGCCGTGTATGGCCAGCCAGACTCTCCCCCTCCAACTGCCCACCTGGAAAAGTTGAATAGGACACCAAGATGTCGCTGGGAGTGGGCAAGCTTGCTACAGCGTCTGGCTCATCTGAGTCCCCTGAAGGCACCTGGAAGGGGATAGCGTCCGACTCAAGGGTGCTACCACGGGCCTGATTGACTGAAGGCTCAGAATCCACTTCAAAGCCACGGTCCTTTTGCTCTGCAGAGAGCAAGACACAAAGTCGCAAGCATGAGTTGTTGTGGAAACGCGTCTGGCATTTTAAATATTGATTCTCATGAAGACTGGTATGCAATCCCATTTTATTTATTTATTTTTATTTATTTATTTAACATATTTTTAGACCGCCCAAAACTTACATCTCTGGGCGGTTTGCAGCAACAACAACAACAACAACAAAATGACAACAGAAAAGTTAAAAGGTTAGTTAAAACAAATAAACAACAACAGAGAAATTAAAACATGGGTTAACATAAATGACAACAAAAAGTTAAAACCTTACAACGATTTTTAAAAACAATGTTAAAACTATTGAAACAGTATTTAAGATAGATAGATGTGTTTATTCAGTCATTGACCAGCAGAGGGTATTTAACTAAAAGCCTGGGTGAACAGGCTTTAAAGATTTTTAAAAAATTAAAATATCTTTAAAATTAATTAATTTAATTTAATACATTACATTAATTTAAAATTAATTAATTTAAAAATTAATGTATCTTTAAAGATTTTTTAAAAATTGTCAGAGGCTCTTATTTCTGCAGGGAGTGTGTTCCAAAGCTTTGGGGCAGCAGCGGAGAAGGCCTGTCCCCGAGTAGCCACCCGACCAGCCGGTGGCAACTGCAGACGGACCACTCCTGATAATCTCAATGGGTGGTGGGGTTCATGATGAAGAAGACGTTCTCTTAAATACCCAGGGCCCAAGCCGTTTAAGGTTTTATAGGTTATAACCAGCACCTTGTATTTTGCCTGGAAACATATCGACAGCCAGTGTAGCTACTTCAGTACAGGAGTAATATGGTCCCTACGAGATGACCCGGAGACCAACCTGGCTGCTGCATTCTGGACCAACTGTAGTTTCCGGACTACATACAAGGGCAGCCCCACATAGAGCACATTGCAGTAGTCAAGTCTGGAGGTGACCTGCAGATGTACTACTGTTTTGAGGTCATTTATCTCAAGAAACGGACGCAGCTGGCGTATCAGCCGAAGATGATAGAAGGCACTTCTGGCCACTGCCTCAACCTGGGACACCAGGGAGAGATTTGTGTCCAGAAGTACCCCCAGACTGTGTACCTGTTCCTTCGATTTGGCACTCCACTTGGGAAAGACATTCATTTCATCTGAGAACTGGATTTCACAAGATCTGGTAGAGCTGCGATTAGACATTTCGAGATAGAAGATCCGGGGTTTTAGGATGATCTTACTATTTAAAGGTCTGAGATGTTTCTTTAGGAAATGTGGGATTGTTTAGTACATTTGTTTATTTTATCGTTTGGTTTATATACCGCTTTTTCATTGCAATAATCTCAAAGCGTTTTACAACGTAATTAAAACAATGTATAATTAGAATACAAAAGTACAGGTAATATAAATATAAAAATAATATCTCTGTTTAAAAATAGAGACATTTTTATATCAGCAGCAGTAAAAACAATACTTTCATGTAAAAGCCTGTGTGAAGAGCCATGTCTTTACTTTTCCCTAAAAACTGTCAAGGAGACTGAGGAGCAGATGCCAGGCAGAACAGCATTCCAAATCCTGGGGACAGCCCTTTGAGCCGCTCTGCCACTCTGGTTGGTTCCTTTGCGCTATCTCCCTTGCTTCGGATTCTCAGTTGAGAAATAACTCCTTCATAGGAACATAGGAAGCTGCCATATACTGAATCAGACCATTGGTCTGTCTAGCTCAGTATTGTCTACACAGACTGGCAGCGGTTTCTCCAAGGTTGCAGGCAGGAATCTCTCTCGGCCCTATCTTGGAGATGCTGCCAGGGAGGGAACTTGGAACCTTCTGCTCTTCCCAGAGCGGCTCCATCCCCTGAGAAGGAATCTCTTCCAGTGCTCAAACAGTCCAGTCTCCCATTCATATGCAACCAGGGTGGACCCTGCTTAGCTAATGGGGCAAGTCATGCTTGCTACCACAAGACCAGCTCTCCTCTCCTAGATCAGCTCTCCTAAGAATCAGAAGGATCCCCTATCAAGATGTTATTTCACAACAGAGAACACATAAAAATGCCTAAAAATTTACCCCTTTGCCTGATTCTTTTGGGGGTTGGGTGGTAGTTGGCATCCATGAGGCCCTACCACCCAACCCACTTTGGTGCCCCCTAGTCCTAAGAAAATTATGCCGAATCAATCAAATTCAAATAAAATCAACCCCAGATTCGAGGCAGATTTGAGCTTGTATCGAATTGCAAAAATTGATTCCTGCACAACCCTAATGGTTATGCTAATCCTCACAACATCCTTGTGACTACCTCGTTCATGGCATTAGTGACTGACCCAGAGTCACTCAGTGAGTTTCTTGGCTGAATGGGGATTTGAACTTGGGTCTCCCCAATTGTAGTTCATCCACTACACTCTCTGACTCCCTGTCTGCAGTAAGAACCTTCTTCTACAAAACTGGTAATTGGCTGGGAAGGAAGGCTCAAGCTATCCCTATAAATATGGCAGCAAAAGGAAAACAAAGAATGCTTCACACTCGCAAAGGAAACTGAATTTGCGGAGGCTTCTGCAGTAGCTTTGTCAATAACCTTAAAAATCTAATTATGTGTTTCTACAAACTTGATTAGGCTTGCACAGTGGGCTCTTTGCTCATTCATATTTTTTTAAAACGACTTTGATTAAAATGAGAAATATGCTGTCACAAAAACAAAAGAGCAGGGAGCAGTCAAATGACTGAAGCAAGAATAACAGATAGATAATTAATTGGACGTGTGATTGCACTTTATCTTGCATTCTGTCATTCCCAAACATCAAAAATAAAGACAGTTTTCTCACCAGGTTATTGTACATCCTCCTTCTCGCAAACATGTGCAGTTTGCCAAATCTGACTATTGAAAAAATGAGCCGGATGGTAAATAATGCATCTGTTACAGATGATATACTCAAGTCTTCATTATGAGGGGCGGGTGGGCAAAATATTCTCCAAACCAGCACAAAGACAACTTCAAATATGTAATAAATCTTATGATTTATGATATTTCAGGATTCACTGCTTATCATTTATCTTGGTAATGGCCATTGGCGAGACAGCAAATAAAACCGGAATTAAAAACTGAAGCTGCAATACAGCCGGTCCTCATCACCCGCGCTTCAAGCAACCATGGTTCTGTGTTTCCACGGACAGGTCTTAGAGACCCAGTTTCTTTATCTGTGGTGTTAAAACAGGCTAAAATCTGCCTATTTGCTGCTGCGGAGTGGCCGGAAATGACTTCCGGGTTCACTCCCAGCCACCATTTTAGAGCACACATCCATTCTGAGGCTCTCTTTTTAAAATCAACAATTTTAATTTTTTTTTGCCGAAAATTCAGCTGATTTGGGGGTTTTCGGGGGCATTTCTGGAGCCCTGCAGCCCTGGAGAGAAAGGTATCGTGCATTTCTACTCTTATTTCTGCCCCTGTTCTACTTTTTAGGTATTTGTTTTCTGTTCGGAACATAACCCCCCAATTCTCACAGAGTTACGGTTTCGTTATCCGCGTCCTCCGTATTTACGCCTATAGGCGAGAATGGAACCCCCGCGAATCATGAGGGCCGCCTTGTACATCTTTTTGCACTCCCATCCTCTCTTCTGTGGGATATAGAATGTTATATAGCAAAGAGGCACCTTTTTAAAAATGGTGATTCTCTTTATTTAGCGTTGAGGGGAGCAACTGGCCCCATCCATCCCTGGAACAGCATCCCTTCAGTGGCTGTTACTGGTGTCTATCTTGTGCTTCTTTTTTAGATTGTGAGTGCTTTGGGAACAGGGAGCCATATTTAATTTTTTAAATTAATTAATTTATTAATTTGTTTATATGTAAACTGCTTTGGGAACTTTGGTTGAAAAGCGGTATATAAATACCCCTATATAACCCTGCTAACTTGGCAAAGAGACACCTTTTAACATGGTGATGCTCTTCTATTTAGCAGGGGGAGAGCAACCGGCCCTATCCAACCCCAGCAAAGCATCCCTCCAGTGTCTGTTGCTGGTGTCTATCTTAGGTTTCCTTTTTAGATTGTGAGCCCTTTGGGGGACAGGGGACCATCTTATTTATGTATTTTTCTCTGTAAACAGCTTTGTGAAAGCCCTGCTAACTGGGCAAAGAGGCACCTTTTTAATGTGGCGATTCTCTTGATTTAGCAGGGGGAGAGTAACTGGCCCTCTCCAGCCCCAGCACAGCACCCCTCCAGTGACTGTGGCTGGTGTTCCTATTACGTTTCTTTTTAGATTGTGAGCCCTTTGGGGACAGGGAGCCATCTTATTTGTTTATGTATTTATTATTTCTCTGTGTAAACCACCCTGAGCCATTTTTGAAAGGGTGGCATAGAAATCGAATAAACAAACAAACAAAATCATCATATTCATATTTTTAAATATTCCATCTGTATGGTCACAAGTATTAATAACACACTCCACTCAAGACTTGGCTCTTTGTTCATTAATCATTCAAGGTCAAGGGCAGTTTTCTTCCTCCCCCCCACCCCCATGAGCATAGAACTGGGTTTTTGAAAACTTAATAAGAGCTACTCAGGAGTGGAACAGTCTCTCTTTAAAAAAAAAAAAGAATTTTTAAGGAGTGGTACAGTCTCGAAGTGGTGGGTTCTCCTTCTCTGGAAGTTTCCAAACAGGAATTGGATGGCAATCTGTCAGGAATGCCGTAGGATTTTTTGCAGTGCATGGGGGTGGACTAGAAGAGCTCCAAGGTCCCTTTCAATGCTAACATTCAATTATTTTGATGCTTGGTGGCTAGAAGCCACCTCCAGGCTCAAAGGCAGCATGCCTCTGAATACCAATTGCAAGGGAGCAACAGCAGGAGAGAGGGCATGCCTTCGCCTCTTGTCTGTGGGATTCCCACAATGGGCCACTGCGGGAAACAGGATGCTGGACTAGATGGGCCTTGGGCCTGATCCACCAGGGCTGTTCTTATTTTCTTGCGATTCTACAATTCCTAGCCTGTGATGCCTCCCTCTGCCGGAGTATACACCGTAAATCTGGGAGCAGAGGAAAAAGCACAGAATATTGTTGTGGGTGAAGAATCCAGTTTGCTTTCTTTTAACGATAATAAGAGCCCTGGATAAAGGCTTCAAAGTACTGGGAAACCCCAAAGCCAGAATGGTGGCGGGGAAAAATAAATTCATGAGTGGGGGTGAGGTTCTTGTCCTCTCCTGTTACATGCCAAACAGTAATTATGCAGTGTTACATGCCAAACAGTGTAATTATGCAGGTAAATTATGCAACTTTTCTTAATTTGTGTTAATTTATTCAGGTTGCAGAATTTAGCTTTCCATGGTGCATAATTTATTCAGGTTGCAGAATTTAGCTCTTCGTGGTGCATAATTTACTCAGGTTGCAGAATTTAGCTCTTCGTGGTGCGTAATTTATTCAGGTTGCAGAATTTAGCTTTTCTTGGGGCATAATGTTGTTGCTTAAAGATGGATTACAACATTATGTTGGCTTTAGGTACCTGCCCCCACGTGCCCAGGTGTACTAAAGGACCCGCCACCACACTCACCTCCTCCGCAAGCTTGGATGAAGAAAAGCTTGGGCTTCCCCCTCAAGCTGAGGCAGTGCAACCCATTGAAATAGCTGACTATCTTCTCCACCGGAATGGGCCTTCCATCCGTACCATAGATTCCTCCCGGAAACTGAATGTGGCTGGTCTGGGAGAAAAAGCACAATGGAATTGTGGAGAGAGGAATCTTTAGTTGATTAATCTTGAATCTTAAAGTTGATTAATCATACGACATCTGATTCAATCAGCTGATGAAATCTGCATAAATCTGCACACGAGGAAAATATAATTTTAATTTTTCTCATATGCAAATAAGCAGATCTCATCAGTTGATCCATTCAACAAAACTAAATAATAATATAGTTAATCAACTAAGGAGTTCTTTCCCTGGGAGATAGCTCCAACCTTAATTTCAAATCTCAAAGTTGACTAATCATATTACATTTAGTTGATTTGTTTTCATTGACTGATGAAATCTGCACGTGAGGAAAACATAGTTTTAATTTTTCTCAGGTACAGATCTCAAGCAGATCTCATGAACTAAATAATAATATATTTAGTCAACTAAGTTCTTTCTTTCTCTAGGAGATAGCTCCATCCTTAATTTTAAATCTTAGCGTTGACTAATCATATGACATTTAGTTGATCTGATTTAACCAACCGATGATTAATCAACTGATTTAATCAACTACATAACTCTGCACACGAGGAAAATAGAGTTTTAACCTTTCTCATGTGCAGATCTCATCAGATCTCAAGCAGACCTCATCAGTTGATCAATTCAACAAAACTAAATAATAACATAGTTAATCAATTAAGGCGTTCTTTCCCTGGGGGATAGCTCCATCCTTCACATTCAAATCATTTATTACCATACCAATTGATGTCAGATGCATACTTGGCATTTGACAGAAGAACACAATAGAGAGGGGGGGTGTCTCTGCCCCAAAGGGCTTCCAATCTCCCTGACAGAATCAAGCACAAGACTTACATACCTGGCAGCCGTGGGAAAGAATCACCACCACACAGCAGTCCAGAGAGCTGTGATCCCGCTTTGCCAGGCGCTGAAGCTCGTTCACAATTTCCTGTAGACATTTGCAAAGAGCTCAGATTAAAAACATGCCCTTGGATTCACACTGCTGCTTTGTTCTGACCCCCTGTGTACACCCGCCCCCATCAGCGATGTGCTGCTAAAAGGCAGCATAACTTGAAGCCAACGGGAGTCGTCCCCTTCCTAAAGGTTCCCACACTCTGCAGCTCTAGCCTGGAGATATAGTTGCCAAGGATGAGGGATGAGGATGGAGCTGTCATCACCTGTCTGACTCTTGCCTGTTTATTTAGGAAGGGGCCATCTGGCTGTGGGGGTGGAGATTCCAACACAAGGGAATATTATTTGGGAATATTATTCTCAGTCACTAGCTGGAGCTCAGCTGTGCCACAAGCATGCCCAGAGGGTCCACAGACAACCACAGAAACATAGGAAGCTGCTGGATACTGAGTCAGACCCTTGGTCACTCTAGCTCAGTATTATCTACCCAAACTGGCAGTGGCTTCTCCAAGGTTGCAGGCAGGACTCTCTATCTCACTGAAGCAGGCCTAGGATGGCACCTTGGATCCTTTAGAGGAGTTCTTTGCTCCCAAATGGTCAAGAGAACAGCCCAGTTTGGGGCCACGTTTCTTGGGCACGCTGACCTGAGCTTTAAGATCTCGCCGGACCAAGACGGTGAAGTGCAGGAGTCTGAAGCGCCTTTCCAGCCTCTCGCAGTCGATGTCGGATCCCAGCCGAGGATTCAGCTCAGAGTCCCTGCTGAAGGTCACATTGTTGATAATGAGGCAGTAACCACACGGGATGCTCTTCAGGGTATAAGCCTGTCAGGCAGTGCAGACGAGAATTAAACCAACTTACAGCAGGACCTCCATATTTGCGGGTCCACCATGGGCGGTTTCGCGGATCCGCGGTCAGGTGATTGACACCCGACCTCGGCAAACGCAATTAGAAGCTGGCAAAAAAGGGGTTACCCCTGCGTATCCCCAGGTCAGAGGCAGCCGGAAGTGACCGTGGAGGTCATTTCCAGCTGCCATTTTGTGAAACGGAGCTCATTTACTTGGGAAAAACCTGAAAAAATCGCTGGAAAATGCTTGAAAATGGAATTCAGGGGGGTATTGCTGGATTGCTGGAGGCCTGCAGAGCACGGCAGAGTACTTTATTTTGCCTTTCAACCCTTTTGGGGCACTTTTTTGCCGATTTTCGGGCCTCCGGGAACTTAACCCCACGAACCCATTGCCCCAATAATCCAGTATTCGCGTTTTCCGTGTCCATGGTAACAGTGGAGAACAGAACTCCCCGTGAATACTGATGTTATCCTGAATTTAATTGCCAAAGGCAAAATTGTGGGCTGAATGAGATGCACCAGTCATTAGTTTGATCAGTCATCTTTCTCCCTCTCTGCTGATGTTAATTTCCTTTTTTGTGTTTTACATTTATTTAAAATAGTTATTCCACGCCCCTGGAGTGCACTTCTGCTCAGGGCAGCTTACATAATTAATACAATGGATGCAATACAGAACAATAATTTTATTTTTTAAAAAAATAAAAAAATAAAGGCCTAGACTGAAACCACAATTAAAATAACATGATGTCGTGGTTAGAGGGTTGGACTAGGACCAGGGAGGCCCGAGTTCAAATCCCCGTTCAGCCATGAGACTTGCTGAGTGACTCTGGGCCAGTCACTTCTCTCTCAGCCTCTAACCTACTTCACAGGGTTGTTGTGAGAAGAAACTTAACTATGTACTTAACTCTGGGCTCCTTGGAGGAAGAGCAGAATATTATATATATATATCAAAAAAAGTTATAAAAACTTAAATTAAATTTAAATTTAAAATTAAAAGTTATAAAAGCTAAATACTAAGAAACATAAGCAGCAGATAAAATATTTAGAAGTATTTCTCAAAAGATGTGTCTTCAATTGTTTCTTAAAAACACTGAGGGAGGGAGCGTGGCGAAGCTCTACTGGGAGGGTATTCCAGAGCTGAGGGGTCACAACCAAAAAGGCCTTGTCTCTAGGCCCTCTAGTTTTAATCCCTTCCAACCTTCTCTTTCTTTGTACCTGAAGAAGTTCACCTTCATCCTTGGGGGAAGAAAAAAAAGCCTACTCATACTGATGAACATGAATATTTTAACTCTAGGGAGAAAGGTCAGTCACATATGCTGAAAAAGTATAGTTACTGTGAGGGAAGTGGAAAAGTTAGTTTGGCTGGCAGAAGAAAAAGAGAACCAGGTTTCATATATTAAGAGCATAATACTATGCAGGTGTATTCCAAAGTCAGCCACACTGAATTCAATGAGATAAGTAATTTTGCACAAAATCGCAGTATCTGCGGGGAGAAAACCAACTTCTCTTGCCCAGCTTTAAGGATTCTTAACAGCATGATACATTGACCAGAAATAGACTGGGGAACCAAAGGAAATCTTTTTTACCAGTTCACTCGACATGAAAGAGTGTGGAAAAGCTCTGAGAGTCTGGGTGGGTGTGGTGCATTTCATTTTGTTGAACACTTCTATGCTGATACAGCCATGCTTAAGGATAAAGCTATGTGGTAACTCAGGAAAAGTGAGAAAGGGTGTGCATTAAACAAGAAACTAACCATTTCAAAGTCCCTCTGGGATGTCTCCTCCACAGGGCCTAGAAAACAGATTGAGGGGCAAACACATCAGCCCAGCCACAGAGTATTAATTTTATTTACTGGTATTTATTTAGCACATTGTATACTGCTCAAAACTGACGTCTCTGGGCAGTTTACAACAGAATGATATAAAATTAAAACACAATTTAAAAAGTTAAATATTACAACAATTTAAAATTTAACACACCATTAAAACTATAAGAACTGTAATCTAATTAAAAGCCTGGGTGAACAAATGTGTCTTTAAAGACTTTTTAAAAAGTTGTCAGAGATTATGCTTGTCAGACTCATTCTGGTAAGACATAGAAAGGGATATCGAAACATTCCTACTCATATCAATCAGCCTCTGCGCCCAGAAAGGGGCAACCCACTGATTATTCAGAAATCATCACAGGATTGTGTGTTCTGGTCAAGGACTGTAATAAAGTATTCATTCATTCATTCATGGGATTGCAGATTCCGATATCACTCAGAACCCTGCTATATGTAGCCTAACCATGATCCGTTTATATATCTGAACTCACACCCATCAATGAATCATGGTTTATCTTAGGCAGTGAGACCTAAGAGAGGAGAGCTGGTCTTGTGGTAGCAAGCATGACTTGTCCCCTTAGCTAAGCAGGGTCCACCCTGGTTGCATATGAAAGGGAGACTAGAAGTGTGAGCACTGTAAAATATTCCCCTTAGGGGATGGAGCCGCTCTGGGAAGAGCAGAAGGTTTCAAGTTCCCTCCCTGGCTTCTCCATGGCAGGGCTGAGAGCGAATCCTGCCTGCAACCTTGGAGAAGCCGCTGCCTGTCTGTGAAGACAATACTGAGCTAGATGGTCCAATGGTCTGACTCAGAATATGGCAGCTTCCTAAGTTCCTATGACCCAAGGTCTGAAGCTGGTTTGTTCTAACCAGGATCTCGTGTGACATATGCTGCCAGAACAACTCAGCACCCCTCTATGATATCTGGAATTGCAACCTCCATCTTGTATACCTGAGCTCACGAGACCAGGAACTCTACAAATGCTCATATTTGGCAAACTATGAAATTTGGTCACTTGGCACAAGCAGATGTGGGGCGATGTTACCCAAGGTTAGAATAACATGTTCCTGCAGGGAACTTCCCCCATGGCATCTCTGGCAAAGAGAAGGAAGCTAGCAGGTAGACCTGGGTCAAACAGACCTTCACAAAGGGATGAGGTGTGTATGGAACCAGTATGCCCAGTTCGGTTTGAGTCCAAACCGCCCCTGAAATCCCCCCGATTCGGCTCGAATTGTCCGGTTTGGGCCATTTTTATTATTTATTTATTTATTTATTTATTACATTTATAAACCGCCCCATCCAGAGGCTCTGGGCTGTCTTCAGCCCGTTCTGGGCCTTTTTGCGCTGGCGGCGGACATTTTGGAGGACGCCGCACATCCGCACTGGCCATCTGCGTGAAATTCAGTTCACAATCTGTTCTAGAGTTCGGTTCCCACTTATGTAAGCACGCCAAATCTTCTAGCTACACTTTCTCAGCATGGAGGGAAAACAGGGAGCCAGAAAGAGTCCAGTTTTAACACCAACAATCTGCTAGCAGATTTCTTACCCCGAGAGGCTTCAGTGTCACGGCTTGGTTCTCGGAATCTCTCCTTCGCCACCGGGACTAGAGAAGGCAAATGATCAGAAGTCCTGACACCTGCAAGAATAGGAAGGCTCCGCGTTTAGGCATGATTTTCTGAATCCTCCTGTCCCACAAAGTCAAGATTTCTCATCCATATGATGGTATAGAGGAGAGTTGGTCTTGTGGTAGCAAGCATGACTTGTCCCCTTAGCTAAGCAGGGTCCACCCTGGTTGCATATGAATGGGAGACTGGACTGTGTGAGCACTGGAAGATATTCTCCCTCAGGGGATGGAGCCACTCTGGGAAGAGCATCTAGGCTCCAAGTTCCCTCCCTGGCAGCATCTCCAAGATAGGCAGCATCTCCAAGATAGGCAGCATCTCCCTGGCAGCATCTCCAAGAGAGAGACTCCTGCCTGCAACCTTGGAAAAGCTGCTGCCAGTCTGTGTAGACAATACTGAGCTAGATAGACTAATGGTCTGACTCAGTATATGGCAGCTTCCTGTGTTCCTGTACCTAATCCAGGCCTGGGAAATTCTGTAATCTCAGGGCCAGTCCCAGGTTTCAGGGGGCAAACCTCCTTGCCTGGGAAGGAGGAACTTTCCCACCACCACCCTGACATGAGCCCTGAATCATCTATTCCCATCTGCTAAGTGAAATTTGTATCTAATGAAGCATCAATTAAAGGGAGTTTTAAAAACTCCTGTAAGGTTTGGTGGTTTTTTTTAAGATCATAAAACTTACTTGTAGAGAGAGATTTTTAAATGTGTTTTCCTACAGCCGGATAGCTTTTTAATTTTAAAAAGCGGGAAATACATATTTCAAATCATAAAATAATAAATAACAATCAGATCAGTGTATGTGTGGCACGCCCAGGAGAAACTCGATGTACAGATATGAGGGTGTGAACATGATCAGAAAGACTTAATCACAGGGGCTGACATGATGCACAAGGCCATGTTGAAACCTCCCTCCAAATGATTGCATCTATCTCAAGAAGGGGTGTGGCCCATTGGGGTGGGCGTGGCCATGGGGTGTGGCTGTCAGGGTGGGTGTGGCTATGGGGGCTGTCATGGAGAGTGCCTGCAGTTCTGCCCCTTTGTAACCACGTGCTTTCAGCTGGATACAAGCCGGATTCACAGAACATGAATCTGAAGTATTTGGAGATAGGCAAGAGCCACAGTGCTCCAAGAACCGGAAAGTAGGCTCTGTGTGTTCTACTACTTATAAATAAATTGTTTCAGAGTTATCAGTCAAGCAGTCAAGGAATCTTCCCTCTTCCTAGGGTCTGTGGACAGGTGAGTTTGAGTGAGCCTGCAAGATCTGGCAATCAACAGTTCCACGGGTACATACGTGGGTCACTCAGTCCAGAATGGGAATGGACTTCAACCGGGCGTAGATCAGCTGGACCCCATTGTGACTGGTCATACCCTTCGCTCAGCCAAGCCGCCAGGGCACCCTGCCCCGTTTCTTGGAGGCACCAGATGAAAGTAGGGAACGCTTCCTTTCCTCGGGTCTGCAGGTCCGTGATTAGCTGTCTGGCCTGGTCTCTCCGGGTACCGGCTTTCTGGGGACAAAGCAAAACAAAGCGATTCCTCGGGGAATTTCTAGAAAATGCAGAGGAAAGAGGAAAATTCCCATGTGCCTTTCTATTTTAGGAACATAGGAAGCTGCCATATACAGAGTCAGACCATTGGTCTCTCTAGCTCAGTGTTGTCTACACAGACTGGCAGCGGCTTCTCCAAGGCTGAAGGCAGGAATCTCTCTCAGCCCTCTCTTGGAGATGCTGCCAGGGAGGGAACTTGGAACCTTCTGCTCTTCCCAGAGCGGCTCCATCCCATGAGGGGGAAATCTTACTGTGCTCACACTTCTAGTCTCCCATTCAAATGCAAACCAGGGTGGACCCTGCTTAGCTATGGGGACAAGTCATGCTGGCTACCACAAGACCAGCTCTCCTCTCTCATAGGTTCTTATGATGAAAGCATAAGCCAAGATGCTCAACTAAAATTTGGCTTCATCTGTCTCTGTGTCCTCAGTCATCTTTTTTTACTATATATGACTATATATTGACTGAGGTTATCAAGCAACTCCCAGACCAAAGCACAAAGATAGAAACACAGCATTTCTGCAGGTCGGTTCCAGACCTCGGCCACATCGCCACGAAAATCCCAAACCCCTGAAAAATGCATTAATGTCCAGGAAAAATGGTGGGAAACTCTCCAATTCGAAAGCATGGGGGATGAGGTCCCAAAGACAGAGAAACGACTAGAGTCGAGACAGAGAAACGACTAGAGAAACGACACAGAAAGAAGACGTCCATGTGTGTGCAAACTGCAAGCCCTCTTGCTTACACATATATTTAGCTGCCTTCTACTGAGTCAGACCCTTGGTCCATCTAGCTCAGTACTGTCAATGGCTGGCAGCAGGTCTCCGAGGTTTCAGGCAGGAGTCTTTCCCAGCCCTACCTGGAGACGCTGACAGAGAGAGAACCCGGGATCTTGTGTAGAAGTAAAAGGTAAAGTTGTGCCATCGAGTCGGTCTCGACTCGTGGCGACCCAGAGCCCTGTGGTCTTCTTTGATAGGATACAGGAGGGGTTTCCCATTGCCTCCTCCCGCGCAGTATGAGATGATGCCTTTCAACATCTCCCTATAGTGCTGCTGCTCGATACAGGCATTTCCCATAGTCTGGGAAACACACCAGTGGGATTCGAACCAGCAACCTCTTGCTCCCTAGGCAAGTTACTTCCCCGCTGCGCCATGACGACTGTAGCTTAAAAGACCTGACACCGACAGAGGAGTTTTAGATACCAAACGAACATCTTCTTCTCAGGGGCGGATTAATTTTTTGGCCGTCCATAGGCAGTCAAAGATTTGCCACCCCAGGGGCAAGAGTAAGGGGGCTTGGGGTGGGGGAACTTAACTCTGCTTTTTTACCTTGAAAAACATTGCTGTGTAGTGCCACAGGGTCTGCCCGCCTCCTATCATCACAGGATGATAGGACCATGGCTTCTGCATTTCGGGCTTTTGTGCATGCGCGCACATGCGCGAAGGTCCAAAACCGCCCGCTCCGTGTCATTTGCGAGTAAGCCAAGCTTGAGGGAGGACCTCTTTCGCCGCTATTCTCCAGTGCCCGACCGCATCTCCTGTGATGGTTTAGGAGGTGGGCAAAGCCTCTGTCTCTACACAGTGGCATTTTTAAAGGTGGGGGGGCGAAGAATTAAGTTTCCCTCCAGATGCCGCTCCCCAAGATTTGCCGCCATAGGTGGCTGGCTGTATTGCCTATGCGGTAATCCGCCATCCTTGGTCCAGACATTCTAATGCAGTGCATTTTTAGGGCTGCTATAAGAAAGTATTACAGGGGAGCAACAGCCGGAGAGGGGGCATGCCCTCACCCCCTGCCTGTGGGCTTCTCAGAGGCATCTGGTGGGCCACTGTGTGAAGCAGGATGCTGGACTGGATGAGCCTTCTTGGGCCTGATCCAGCAGGGCTGTGTTCTTCTGTTTCAATTTTCTTTGCTGGCATCGATTGCTTTCATGTGATTTCATGATGTAAGCTGCCTCCAGAACTGTATTTAAGTGAGCCGGGGCTTAAATGTTTTTAAAAAGAAATAAATGCAATGAAGACCGCAGCAGAGAAGATTCCGTAGGGGACGAGGGGAGGGGTCTGAGCCCTGAACCCCAATTGCTCAGACAGTCCAAGGTTTAGTCTAAAATGCAGATGGGTGCATTTCGAGCAGTGCAAAAACAACAACAACAACAACAACAACGTGCAGTGGAAATCAAGTTTCTGTGCAGTTGGGCCAATAGGATTTAATAAAGAAGTGGGTTGTTTATTTAAAAAGAAAGAGGAACAGAAAATGAAAGTGAAGACTTTATTTCCTCTTCATAACCTTATTAAAAAAAGAATGCTGACACTTTCCTTTCTCATTCTTTGTGAGAAAGAAAACTGGAGGTACCTTTCTTCCTTCTTTAACTTTCTCCTTTTTCTTGCTTCCTTTGAATTCTTCATCCCCACTGCCTGCCTTCTGTTATTTTCCCTCTCTCCCGGTCTCTTTCTTTTCCTGTTCATCCCCATTCCTCTTTTCTTCCTGCTGGATACTTCTGGAGGAAGTGTGGGGATGCTGGTGGGATGCTCACAGTGGGAGCTCCGTTGACCAGCATCCCAAAAATCCCCTTGACACGATCCACACCTCTTTTTATTTTTTGCAGCAAAAATAGGGACAGGAATGTATTCTGGGAGGTTTTTTCTTAATTCTTGGCTGTCAGCTGTTCAGTTCAAAGACAGAAACAGGAATCCTTTTACCAAGTAAAAAAGACAACAACAACAAAAACACACACAGGGCTCATTTTTAAAATGTACCTAAAATGTACATGTATGTTAGTTTAGAAGGGATTCCCACCACACCAAGTAGGGGGCTGGTGGTCATTCCAATTCTCTCTCCTTGTGAAGGAGATGGGGATGACTGGAGCCCTAGCGCCCTAGGGGGGTGGGGCAAACTCGCCCTCCAGCTGTTGTCAGACTACAACTCCCATCATCCCCCTGGCCTGCGGCGGGGGGGGGGTTGATGGGAGTTGTAGTCCAAAACCAGCTGGAGGGCCAAGATTGCCCGCCCCTGTCCTAGAATCGGCTCTAGGAGTCGTCTTTGGAGAAGGGGACCCGCCGGGCAGACCCCGTGGAGCAAGCCAGGAGAGCCCTCCCCGTCAGAGAACAAATGATCCCACCTGGATCTCTTCGATCATGTCCTGGGTGAAGATCCCTCGCTGCGCCAGGAGGTCCCAGAGCGGCTCCACCCGCAGCTCCTGCACCAGCCGCAGCCGGCTCCGCTGCAGCCGCTGCCGAAGCGCCTCTTCCATGGCCGTCGGGGGTGAGAGAGTGGGAGACACGCGCTTCCGGGTAGGGAGGGCCTTCCTTGGCCCCGCCCCTTGACGTCACAGCCCATATAAGGACATTTGGGCAGGGTGCTTTCTAGGCTCCTTCCACATAAGGGGTTTTTTGGTTTATTTGGGAGCGGGGCGAGCTGAGTGGTGGCAAGTGTTGATAACAAATGCAACAACAACAATAATAAATACTAATATAATAATAAAATATAATAATGATATAACAACAACAATATTGATAATAAAATTCAGCCATCAAGGACTCAATGTCTGGATAAAACAAACCAGACAATAGCACCTGTCTGACTGTGTAAACAAGAGAATAATAATAATAATAATAATAATAATAATAATAATAATAGTAGTAGTAGTAGTAGTACAACAAGATGGCCCAAGGCCCATCTAGTCCAGCATCCTGTTTCAGACAGTGGCACACCAGATGCCTCTGGAGAAGCCTACAGACAAGAGGTCTGCGCATGCCCTTTCTCCTGTTGTTGCTCCTCTGCAACTGGGATTGAGAGGCATCTTACCTCTGAGGCTGATTACCCTAAATAATAAATACTGTATAAATACTAGGAAAGCTGGTCTTGTGGCAGCAAGCATGAATCATCCCCTTTGTGCCCACCCTGGTTTGCATTTGAATGGGATATCACACGTGAGCACTGTAAGATATTCTCCTTAGCGGATGGGTCCACAGATCTTAGTAGAGCATCCGAAGGTACCAAGTTCCCTCCCTAGCATTTCCAAGATCCAGAGTGGTGTAGTGGTTAGAGTGCTGGATTTTGATCGGTGAGACCCAAGTTCAAATCCCTATTCAGCCATGCAACTCACTGGGTGACTCTGGGCCAGTTGCATATCTCTCAGCCTAACCTACCTCACAGGGTTGTTGTGAGGATAAATATAATCATGGGCTCTGGGATCCTCTGGAGAAAAAGCGGGATATAAATATAAAAATAAATAAAGATATGGCTGAGAGAGACTCCTGCCTGCAACCGTGGAGAAGCCGCTGCCAGTCTGGGTAGACAATACTGAGCTAGATGGGCCGAGGGTCTGACTCAGTATAAGGCAGCTTCCTATGTTCCATAAATACTGTATAAATACTCCATAAATGCCACATAAGTGATTATTATGTATTAATATTAATGTATAATTAATACATATTATTATGTATTATTATTAATGCATTATTGCATTACTGTCCCATTGAGATTAACCGGACAAGTTAGTCATGGCTAATTTCAATGTCATTTCAAGTCATAATTCATCTCAGTGGGACTCCTCATGTGTCTTTTAGCCTAGATGTCAAACAACAGTAACAGCAGCAATGACGATGGCTGATATCCAGACCAACAAGAAATATTTTCAATTTCAGTTTCAATTTATTTATTACAGTCTCTGACCAGTCTATAAAATATATGGACTACCACCCCTATCATCCCCCACCACAAGGCCAAAGACTGGGGCTAAGGGCCATCATGGCAGGGGGTGATGGGAGTTGTAGTCGAGCAACATCGTGTGGGGGGCCCAAATTAGAAAACCCCCAATGGCTTTTTTTTTTTAAATGGAGGCTGAAATAAACGAGGGACACCAAATAGCTATAAATATATAAATATATAGATGGATAGATAGATATTATGAAATAGAAATGCATAAATAGATAAAATCAAAAGACCATGCATTTTTATGCATTTATGTATTTATAATCATAGCAATCCGTCCATCTTGGCTGATGTCAGCCGAACAGCTGATCTGTCTCCACGACCATCCCCCAAGAAGCCAGCCTGGCGGTGACGTCACAATCCCCGCCTCTTTTGCGCAGCAAACACTCGCGGTGTAGTAACACTTTGCCATCATCATCATCATCATCATCGAGTGGTACGCACAGACGCCTCCCTCACTGGCTCGGCCTCTCCCAACAAGCACCGCGGCACCACCCGCTCTAGCCTTGCCTAAGGAAGGCTGCTATGCTCCAACGAAGGGGAAGGGCGGAGGGAGGCGGGGCCTCGGCTAGGACGGAAGTGAGCGCGGTGGCTGCGCCGTCTCTATGGTGACGGCGGCCAGAGGCGGGGCCGCCAAGCCGGAAGTGGGATTCAGGGAGACGGGAGCTGAAGGTGGGTATGGCGAAGGGGACCCCCCGCACCCCCCCCACACACGGCGCTCCCTCCTTCCCCTGCACCACACCCCCTGGGAGGGCGCGGGGGCTACGTGACCTGAGTGGGGGGGGGTCGACAACTTGCCTCTAGGGGCCCCCACCCTTCTGGCCGGATTGGAGGGGGGGCTTGGTACTGGGGGGGGTTGAAGGTGGGGGGAGCTCCCCTAGGAGGGGGAGGGAAAAGGGGTAGGGGAAGGAAGGGGACTTCTCTTTCTAGGGAATATTGTGGGGGGGGGTCTTTTCTGGGAGGAAAATGGCTTTGGGGGGTGGGTGGAAACCTCTGTATGGAGGGTGTGTGTATGCATGTGTGTGTATAGATATATACATACACATAGTTGCTGGTCTATGGCCGAAATAAAGTTTTACTTACTTACTTACATACACACGTCTGCATGGAGATAGACTGCCACTGTGCATGGTTCCTCTGCCACACCAGCAGCCCTCGGTTGCTTATTGCAATATATATTCTGTGCCATTGTATGTGAGGTTTGGTTTGGCAGTCACTGGCTGCAGTGGAACCTCCATGCGCAGTGGCAGTCTGCCTCCACGAGCCAGCTCCTTGGGAGGCAAGTGAGAGGGGAAGGCTGTGCGTCAAGAGCCGTCTTCCCTCTAACAGGGAATCCCAGATGTTGTTGACTACAACTCCCATAATTCCCAGCCAAAGGCCATCGCAGCTGGGGATGCTGGGAGTTGTGGTCAGCAACCTCTGGGATGGGCTGTTAGAGGTTAAGAGCCTTTGCTTGGGAGGTTCTCGGATGCCCCTGGCTGACCACGGCTGGAAACCTTTCTTTGTTGTTTTGCTAAAGGACAGGCATCTCCTGCTTTTCAGCAGCAACAACAAAAAGTTCTCGATGTGGTGTTGACCACTGTTCCCTCTAACAGGGATTCCCAGATGTTGTTGACTACAACTCCTAGCATGCCCAGCTGCAGTAGCCTTTGACTGGGGATTCTGGGAGTTGTAGTCAACAACACCTGGGAACCCCTGTTAGAGGGAACACTGTCTGTTGGCCCCTGCTAACTGAGCAAAGGGACACCTTTTAAAAGTGGTGATTCTCTTGTATTGAGCAGGGGGAGAGCAACTGGCCCTTTCCAGCCCCAGCACAGCATCCCTTCAGTGGCAGCTGTTGGTGTCTACCTTATTTGTGTGTGTGTGTGTGTGTGTGTGTGTGTTTTAGATTGGGAGCCCTTTGGGGACAAGTGGGACAATTTATTGTTTGTTTATTTTTCTTATGCTTTGCATAAGAAAACTGCTTTGTAAACTTCGGTTGAAAAGTGGTATGTAAATAGTGATAGTGGGGTTGAGTGTGGCAGAAGGAACGAGAACAACGTTCCTTTCCCCAGAGGAGCCCACAGTCTTTACCAGAGGATAGCCAGTCTTGTGGGAGCAAGCATGGATTGTCAGCTTTGCTAAGTAGGACCTGCCCTGGTTTGCATTTGGATGGGTGACTATACGTGGCCGCTGTGAGATATTTCCCTTGGCTGTAGCTGAGCGGAAGAGCATCTGATAGCATGTAGAAGATCCCAGGTTCAATCCTGGGTATTTCTAGGTAGTGCTTGGGCGGGGTGGGGTGAGGGGAATGACCCTTGCTTGAAACCTTGGAGAGCTGCTGCCAATCAGTGTGAACAATCCTGAGCTAGATGGCCTAATGGCTTGACTCAGTATAAGGTAATTTCTTATGTTCCTATGTAAGGTAAAAAGAAACACGCCAGCAAACAGCCTGAACTGAGGCTGTTCTCCCCCTGCTAAATACTGTAGAGTCCCCATTTTAAGAGGTTCTTCTTGCACAGTTAGTGGGATGATTCTCAAACTGTGTACTGCAACAAGGCCCGGAGATGGTTCCCTGTCCCAAACAAAGTCACAGTTCAAAAATTAAACTGAAGAAAGACCCCAGCAAGCGTGGACGTTGGCCAGCTCATAAGTGGTTTGTGGATCTTGGTCCAATCCTGCATAGCAATTGTTATATGTTTTCATGATACTCTGTTTCTGTTATCAGGCGTGTGTAGCTTTTGGTAGCACTGAAGACAAAAGCTGTGTGTGTGTGTGTGTGTTTAAAGAGATTTGGCAAATTTGTGGAGGGCAGGCCTCTCAGCAGTTACTAGCTTTGCCTCCAATATCAAATGAATAAATTGTGGATGGGGGTGAAGGGGAATGCTGTTCACCAACTGCTGGAGGGCCAAGTTTGCCCACCCCTGTAAGACAAGGAACTGCTTAGGGGATGAGGCCGCTCTGGGAAGAGCACCTGCCTGCTTGCAAGCGGAAGGTTCCAAGTTCCCTCCCTGGCAGCATCTTCAAGATAGGGCTGGGAGAGACTCCTGCCTATAATCCTGGAGAAGCCGCTGCCAGTCTGTGCAGACAATACTGAGCGAGATGGACCAAAGGTCTGACTCAGTATATGGCAGCTTCCTATGTTCCTCGTGTGTGGTGCTTACAGTGGGCTAGGTATGGATTCAAATCCTGACTCAGCTATGAAGCTCACTGGATAGCTGTGGGTCAGTCACTGGCTTTCAGCCTAACCTACCACACAGGGTGGTTGTGAGGATGAAATTGGTTAGGGGCACCTAAACTCCCTGGAGGAAGGGTTGGTCAAAAATGTAATCTTTATGACCTCCCACCCCCCTCCACCCACTGGAAGAAGAGTGAATATTCCAGTACTCTCTGGCTAATTACTGTTTATACCTTTTTGAATAATGGAAATGTACTGCATGCAAATTATATGTCTGAAGCTAATGCAAAAGGAAAAGCGAATGGAAATGTGTCCTTGTTTGGAACTACATTTAACTCCACATATTTATGCACACATATTCACGCCCTGGCTGGTGTAGTTTATAGAGTGCTGAGGTTGTGTTTCTCTCTTCTCTTGGGCTGAGAACTGAATTGTTATATTTTGCCTAATCTGTTCCTGTCTAACGTTAGCTTGATCTAAAGCAATGGTGTTCAAGGAAACCCTGGGGCTTCTTCGTAAGTTCCTCAGGGGCTTCATCAATAAAGAGAGAAATGTTGCAGACGCTTTCCCCTATGCAGGGAATATTGTTCTGGAGGACACATCCAGATGGGTTTGCAGTGAGGCCCCAAACAGGCCTGATCAATGTTCCTTCTTAACTGAGTTTGTACCTAGAATCCGTTGCAGTCATGGCAGATGCTGGGACATTTCTCAATGGTCAGTTCCATTTCATGGTTCTAGAGCCTCCCATTCCCATTTGGTACATATGTTGGCCAAGTATGCATGGATGGGAACCTCAGCCAGACGTAATCATAATCAGCCATTGCAATTGTAGGATGATATCCGAATCCTTCTGTGAGTAGGTCACCAGAGGGTGATCTGCTGGCTGGGTGGCTTTGCAGTTGGAATCTCTCGCTTTTCCTCCAGCTGGGCTTAATTCTTGTACTGCCTCACATTTGTAATATTTGGACTTCTTACATAGGAACCTAGGAAGCTGCCATATACTGAGTCAGACCATTGGTCTATCTAGCTCAGTATTGTCTACACAGACTGGCAGCGGCTTCTCCAAGGTTGCAGGCAGGAGTCTCTCTCTCATCCCTATCTTGGAGATGCCAGAGAGGGAACTTGGAACCTTGATGCTCTTCCCAGAGCAGCTTCATCCACTAAGTCTGTGCAGACAATACTGAGCTAGATGGACCAAGGGTCTGACTCTAGGTATAAGGCAGCTTCCTATGTTCCTAAGAAGCGAGGCTCTCATCCTGATGCTTCTGCACAGCCAGGTCCTAATTCCTTCACTTGTCTTTTGTCCCTCTGAAAACCCTCCCCATGCAGGTTCCCTGCAGGAAGCAGCATGGAAATGAAAAGGTTAAGTGTCTCGCTGGTGGTGGTCCTGTTTCTTGTCCTGGTCCTGCAGATCTTGTCTGCCATTGACTTTGACCCGTATCGGATTCTTGGAGTTAGCAGGACAGCCAGCCAGGCGGACATTAAGAAAGCGTATAAGAAGCTGGCCCGCGAATGGTGAGTTGAGAAATATCAGTGTGAATGGAATGGGAGTTGTCTAACTGGTAGGCTCCCTGTTGCCTGTGAGATCTCACAGCCTTTGCTGCCATGCTATGCGCTGGTGTGGCCAACGGAAATGAAGCATTATATGATATATTGCTGTGTGATGTTGGAATGATATAGTATTGAGTCCTGCTGGTGCATCATAATTAAACCAAGAGTGTAAGCATTATTGTTATTATTATTTATTCGATTTCTATACCGCCTTTTCAAAAATGACTCAGGGCGGTTGACACAGAGAAATAATAAATAAATAAGATGGCTCCCTGTCCCCAAAGGGCTCACATTCTAAAAAGAAACACAAGATAGACACCAGCAACAGTCACTGGAGGTGACATTCCCCACAGTGTGGTCTGACAGTTCCTCCTCTCATATAGTATAGTCTGCAAACATATACCGTGTTTGTTCGCTTAATAAGCAGAAATGCGCTAAATATGTATTCAGAATAAACACCTTGGAAACTTTAATTCAAAATCCAGTGAGCCCATCCTGCAAACTTGTAAAAGAACAAAGGGTCTACAAGACAAACAAGGGAACCTGAATGTGTGACTACATTTTGGACCTTTAAGAGACTTAATCTAAGCCAGTTATCTATCTATCTATCTATCTATCTATCTATCTATCTATCTATCTATCTATCTATCTATCTATCTATCTAAGGTGTAAAGGTAAAGTGTGCCATCGAGTCAGTGTCGACTCCTGGTGACCTCGACTCCTGAACCCTGTGGTTGTCTTTGGTAGAATACAGGAGCGGTTTACCATTGCCATCTCCCGCGCAGTATGAGATGATGCCTTTTAGCTACTTCCTATATCGTTGCTGCCCGATATAGGAGTTTCCCATAGTCTGGGCAACATACCAGTTGCTAATCCCATGCGTGGCAGCTCTCGTGAGAGTTCGCGAGCATCCCGGCTGTCTGCAGGGGGAGAGGAAAGCTGCAGCACCAGTGGACAGGCTTGCAGGCGAGGCGGGAAACAAATGGCGGGAGCGTGGAAGAAACGGCCATGGCGGGTGGGCAGGGAAAGAAAACAGCAGGGCGGGGAAGAGAACTAGAGGTGCAGATGCACTGAGCCCAGCCCAGCTAGTTCTACATTATTTGCCTATGAATTACACTATTGGATTATGTATTCATGTTTTCAAGGCGTTTATTCTGGATGAACATTTATTGCAATTCTGCTTACTAAGATTTATGGACATTAATTTTCAGTTAATAAACACAGCATGTGTTTGTGTATTGCACTCCTGATCTTTCTCATTCTATACAGCTCTTGTCCAGATCCGGCATACATCCTGTGAGTTCTTTAAATACTTTTGGGGATCTGAAAGCCAAAAGGGCTCAGTACAAAATGATTGCAACAGAGCATTTCTAACAACTGGGGGGGAGAGAACCTGACCCAAGGCCTAAAGGCAAGGGGGACCTTGTGCTGTTGGTGAGAAGGGAGCCTGGAAAGCAGGAGGCTGCTACTACTATTCATATATTGCTTTTCAACAAAGTTCCCATAGGAAAATAAGTAATACAGTTTTTAGTTTTATTACCCGGGATTTTATATGTTTCTGTCTTCTCAAGTATTTTAACTTTTTTGCATCCATTTTTATGCCTCCCCCCCCCTTTTATGCCCTTCATGCATTTTTATGACTTTTACAATTTCTCAGGCATTTAGGCCCTCATGCTCTTGATGTTTATAGTTGGTGTTTATAGTCCTTCTAGTATTAATATGTACCATTTTAATATGCACCATTTTATATGTAATCACTTTTTATCTACTCCCACTTTTAACATGTAATCATCCTTATACTTTATGCTGGTCTGTGACTGTAATAAAGAGTGATTGATTAGTAATACATAAATAAGATGGTTGCCTGTCCCCAAAGGGCTCGGGGTCTGAAAAGAAACACAAGTTAGACACCAGCAACAGCCACTGGAGGGATGCTGTGCTGGGGGTGGATAGGGCCAGTTGCTCTCCCCCTGCGAAATATAAGAGAATCACCACTTTAGAGATGCATCTTTTCTCAGTTAGCCGGGGTATAGACGGAGTATGGAATTAGTAGAGATGGTGTGTGGTGGAAGACAAAGGGGGCCTCCAAGGAGAAGGGGAAGCCAGGAGGCTGGGTTGGCCATCATGATGGGTCACTTGCTTTTCAATATAGGAGGCTCCACATTTAATTCCTGGCATTTCGAGTGTAAAAAGCTCAAATCGCAGCCTTGGGAAAGACCATGGAGAGCTTCTGCCCGTCCAAACAGAACGGAATGGGCTAGATAGATCAATAGTCTGACTCAACCTAAGACAGCTTCATCTGTCCACAGAAGTCCAGTTTGTGTGTGGTGGTGGGAGGTTCCCGGAGTTTATATCCACCCTGAGCCATTTTGGGGAGGTGTATAAATTAAATTAAATGTAAACTGGTAAATAAATTAAATGTAAACTGGTTTGGGAACTTTGGTTGAAGAGCGGTGTATAAATATTCGTAGAAGTAGTAGTTGTGTCTCCATTGCATGCGTTGACAGCCTCCTGCGATCAAACTGCTGACTTGTTCTTCTGATCTAAAATGGAAAATAAAAAAAAAACCAAACAGACCTCAATGAGCAAATAATTGCGTACGCTTCAAATGCTTTTTTGTGTTCCAGGCATCCGGACAAAAACAAGGACCCAGGAGCGGAAGATAAATTCATACAGATTAGCAAAGCTTATGAGGTATTTTTTCACTTCATTCCCCCCACCCCATCCCACCCTTCTTTTCTGTATTGAATTTGGGAACCTAAGATTCCTGTTTTAAAGGTACCCCCTATAGGAAAGAGAGACATCTCTCACCTCTTTTGTAGGGATATGTGGGCAGTGACGGGTTTACATGACATAGCCAGTATCCTATCACACACACCCACACACACCCACTGGAAACTGGGTTCTCCACCAAAATCCAGGATCCAGCGATTCAGCTGTTGGAATGCCGTCTGAGGCCACCCACTGAGAGCTGTGAAACAGGAGGAGAGCAGATGTTGTGGTAGCAAGCATGACCTGTCCCCTTTGTGAAGCAGGGTCCACCCTGGTTTGCATTTGGATGGGAGACTACATGTGTGAGCACTGTAAAAGATTCCCCTCAGGGGATGGAGCCACTCTGGGAAGAGCAGAAGGTTTCAAGTTCCTGCCTGCTTGCATGCAGAAGGCCCCAAGTTCCCTCCCTGGCAGCATCTCCAAGATGGAGCTGAGAGAGACTCCTGCCTTGGAGAAGCCGCGGCCAGTCTGTGTAGACAGTACTGAGCTAGATGGACCAAAGGTCTGACTCGGTATAAGGCCACTTCCTCAACCCCGAAAGGAGTAATTGCCCGCTAACCTTTCAAGAGCCAGACACTGACATCTGCTGGGCCTTTGAGGACCTTCCATGAAAACCCGATGCACTTCATAGCACAGAATCTCTTTTCCCTCTCCCGAGAAAGAGCCACCAAGTTGTATCCCTGGCCTCATTGCAGCTGTTGTGAGGTCTCTGCTCGTCCGTGAGGCTTTCAGTTGACTTTACTTGTAGTCTTGCATTCAGTCTAACTCTGCTTCTCTTGTGTGTTCGTTTAATACAGGGCTGCTCAACTTTGCCCCTCCTGCAGATGTTGGCCTACAACTCCCATAATCCCTGGCTATTGGCCACTGGGGATGATGGGAGTTGAAGTCCAAAAACAGCGGGGGCGGGGTGGGGGCTAAGTTGAGCAGACCTGGCTTAATGTGGTAAACTGAACATCTTGCTGCAAATGTATGTGACATTTTTGTGAGCTGCCTTCTGAGGTGTTATGCCTAGAAAGGAGGACAAACATGTATTATTTATTTATGTACTGGCCGACTCCAAAGGCTCTAGGTCAGGGTTTCTTAACCTTGGGCCCCCAGATGTTGTTGGACTACAACTCCCATCATACTCAGCCACAATAAATCATAGCTGGGAATGCTGGGACTTGTAGTTCAGCAACATCTGGGGGCCCAAGGTTAAGAAACCCTGCTCTAGGTGGTTTAAATACTGAAAGTTGGGCAGGTTAAGTCAGTTTCCACCTTTCTCTCGAAACAGTTACTGTCCAATGAAGAAAAAAGGTTGAATTTCGATCGCTATGGAGATGTGGGTGAAAACCAGGGTTACCCACAGCAGCAGCAGCAGCAGCACAGCCAATTCCACCACTTCCACGAAAGCTTCTATTTCGATGACTCCTTCTTCCACTTCCCGTTCAACTCGGATCGCCGAGACTCCTCGGACGAGAAGTACCTACTGCACTTCTCGCACTACATCAACGAGATTGTGCCTGATAGCTTCCGGAAGCCCTACCTCATTAAGATCACGTCGGACTGGTGCTTCAGCTGTATCCACATCGAGCCTGTCTGGAAGGAGGTGGTTCAGGAACTTGAAGGGCTGGGTGAGTGAAGGAAGGGGGTTGGGGGCGGGCGCTGAGTGAATGGGGCAGGTCCTCGGGGCTGTTGGGAACCTGCCAGTCATCCCTCTGATATCACATTTGGGAGCATCAGAAGCTGCCTCATACTGAGTCAGACCATTGGTCCATCTAGTTCAGGATTGTCTACACAGACTGAATAAATTGAATTAAATGGAAATGCAGGCCAGAAAGCATCCTATCTGGTTCACGCAGAACTGGGCTCATTCCTCCTGCTTCTGCTGTTGCAGGAATTGCAGCCATGGTCAGTTGCTGAGATCTCCATGTTCCACAGCGGGTGGCTTCATACACTCCACCCCCAGGGGGTCCCACTACACATTCCTGAGCTGGACTGCCAACATTCACCCGACGTTCTCCACCCAGCTTCAGCAGTCCGGCTCAGGAAGCCAACTTGGGCAGGTTCAGACGACACGCCTGCCAGGATTAACCACATTTACAGCCAATTATCATGTGAAGCCACCCCGTGTCAGATTCCATCGCAGCTTTCTGGTTTTTGAGACTTCCTGAAAGCGTGTTGCAGTTTCACAAAGAAGTCCAATTCTGCCTTGTTCAGATGTCTCTTATTTTGACCTACAGCTTGTTTGAGCTTCGGTTTTGGAGTTTGTGTTCTGTTTCTTATTGAATTTGTCAGCTTGTTCTGGCTGAAAGAGGAGCACTAACATGTTATCAATGCACTCGCACCCTGCTCCCCTTTTCAGGAGTGGGAATTGGCGTGGTTCACGCCGGCTACGAGAGGCGCCTGGCACACCACCTGGGAGCACACAGCACCCCGTCCATTCTGGGACTCATCAATGGGAAGATCACCTTTTTCCACAACGCGGTTGTTCGGGAAAATCTACGGCAGTTTGTGGAGAGCCTTCTTCCAGGGAACCTTGTTGAGAGGGTAATGAGCACTCCTGGGTTCATTTTAGGCTCTTGACTCTTAGAAGGACTTAGAGGTTTTAGAATTGCTGGGTTCCCACTTTACTCCGGGTAGAACTGGAATAGGGAGAGAGCAGCAAGGATGATAGAATTCTGGGTCCAGAATAGTAGTGGAAGACAGATCATCCTGGAGAGAACCTATCTATGTGGTCGCTAAGAGTCGACACCGACTTCACGGCACTTAATCCATCAGATAAAAAATAGCTAACATAGAATTCATCTGGGCAGCCAGGGTAATTTTCTAGGAGGGGCACTATTAGTTCATAGCGATTGTTCCCTCTAAGGCATGTGTGCGCATGTGCACGCGCTCACACATTTTTTGATGTCCACTCAGTTAATTTTAGGTCCCGCTCAGGTTTAATCAAGAAGGCCCCACTCTGAATGCATGTGTGCCACACTGCCTTGCTACTGCCGCCCAAAGAAAACCTCATTCCGTGCAGATGGAAAAAACCAGAGAGAGTGTTATCCCCAAGTCGCATCCTCCCAATTGCCCTGGGGGTGTCTGAGTGTCCTGAGTCACCCAATGGGCTTCCAGGCTGAGCAGGGTCTTGAAGGTGGGCCTCCTTGCTCACAGTCTAGGGCTCTGGGTGTCGCATGACCCACCAGAAGGGGTAGCCTGTCGTTAGCAAAGGGCCACAAAATATCACTGGCGATCTAAAATGATATATGATAATAACTTGGCCTGCATAATGTGCATCCGATAAATATGAAAAATATGTTTCATATGTTTCAGCTTAATATTTTTAATTGTTCACTTTTATTGTATGTTTTTAAAAAAACTTTTCTAAACCGCCTTGGGAGTGTTTTTAATGAAAGGCGGTATATAAATTTAACAATAAATAAAATCCGACTTCTGCCGCAGGGCCAAAGTATGCATTTCTGCTGGGAGTTGGTGGCGGATTTCATGGTTTTTTTTTAGCTTATTGGTTTATTCTGTCGAACATCAAGGGCCGCCCAGATGGGTAGGGCGCTCATTTGATCAGGAGAGCTTCATAGGCAAAGTGGTCATTTAACATTTTCCCCGTCTTTTCGCTCTCATCCCAGAACAAATCACAGCTCAGGTGCTGGTGGTTTGAGATTAGGAAAATGGCTCAGGCGACGGGTTTAATGCCACCAGGCCTTGCAGCCTTTTCCCAAACACCCTGCAACCTTCCTCCACTATTGAGTTTAGATTTATTTTTATTTTTTTAAAAAAATGAATCATTGATCTTCAACAGTAACACATTGTTTGGCTGTTAGAAATTGAAGCATTCCCTTTCTGAGGCACCAGTATAACCCTTTCCTATTTCCTTTAATGTGTGAAGACTGATATTTCTGTTTTCCCTTTGAAGATTACAGATAAAAACTATGTCCGATTCCTGTCGAACTGGAAGAAAGAGAATAAGCCCCACGTCCTTCTCTTTGATCATATGCCCCTCGTCCCGTTGTTATACAAGGTGAGTGTCTGCTCTGGGTCTGGCACACTTGTTGCTTTTTTATTTTATTGATCATATTTCTATACTGCCTGATACAGACATTTCTAGGTGGTGTACAAAGTTAAAACATAGCGAATGTAAAACAATATAAAACAGTTACAATTCACAAAACAAGTTTTTTTAAAAAACCAATTTCAAAAGATAAAAACATATTTTAAATTTTAAAATGTCATTTAAAAGCCTGGGGAAACAGGTACATCTTACATAGGAACATAGGAAGCTGCCATCTGCTGAGTCAGACTATTGGGCTATCTAGATCAGTATTGTCTTCACAGACTGGCAGCGGCTTCTCCAAGGTTGCAGGCAGGAATCTCTCTCAGCCCTCTCTTGAGGTTCTTCCTAAAAGCAAGCAGAGAAGGGCTGGCAGCAACCATAACTGGGCCTCTCCAGATGATCTTAATAGGCGACAGGGTTCATGACAGAGAACGCGGTCTCTTAAGTACGCTGGACCCAAGCCGTTAAAGGCTTTATAGATAATAACTAGCACTTTGTATTTCGTTTAGAAACATATTGGCAGTGCATTTCTGTCAAAATTGGTGTTATATAGTTCCTTCGGGTTGACCCAGAGACCAATCTGGCTTCCATATTCTGTTCCAATTGTTTTTTTCGGACTATGTACAAAGGCAGCCCCACGTAGAGTGCAATACAGTAGTCAAGCCTGGAGGTCTGAGGAGAGGAGAGCTGGTTTTGTGATAGCAAACATGACTTGTCCCCTGAGCTAAGCAGGGTATGCCCTGGTTACATATGAATGGGAGAGTAGACGTGTGAGCACTGTAAGATCTTCCCCTCAGGGGATGGAGCTGCTCTGGGAAGAGCATCTAGGTTCCAAGTTCCCTCCCTGGCAGCTTCTCCAAGATAGGGCTGAGAGAGACTCCTGCCTGCAACCTTGGAGGAGCCGCTGCCAGTCTGTGAAGACAATACTGAGCTAGATAGACCAATGGTCTGACTCAGTATATGGCAGCTTCCTATGTTCCTAGGTCCTACTTGTCGTCAGCCGAATGAAGCTGCCCTTAGAAAGCTGTTCCATGCCATATTGTGTTCCTCCCACTGCCATCCCACCACCCTGCTCTCTCTCAGGAGCTGTGTAGAGCTAGCAAGCCCAACTCCTTGCTCTCATAGGAACATAGGAAGCTACTGTATACTGAGTCAGACCATTGGTCCATCTAGTTCAGTGTTGTCTTCACAGACTGGCAGCGGCTTCTCCAAGGTTGCAGGAAGAGACTCTCTGTCAGCTCTCTCTGACGGGGGGGGAACTTGGAACCTTCGGCTCTTCCCAGAGCGGCTCCATCCCCTAAGTGGGGGAAGATCTTCCAGTGCTCACACATCAAGTCTCCCATTCAAATGCAACCAGGGCGGACCCTGCTTAGCTCAGGGGACAAGTCATGCTTGCTGCCACCAGACCAGCTCTCCCCTCCTTTGTGCCTGGGCGGGACTGAATTGACCGGAGGGTTGCAGGCTGAGCAGTGGACATGCCCCGGGGCCGCTTACCTCTCTGTCCCTCCCCTCCCTTCCAGCTGACGGCTTTTGCCTACAAGGATTACTTGTCCTTTGGCTACGTGTACGTGGGGCTGCGAGGGACCGAGGAGCTGTCCAGCCAGTATAACATCAACGTCTACACCCCCACCATGATGGTGTTCAAGGAGCACATTGAGAAGCCTGCTGACGTCATCCAGGTATCGGCCTGCGGCTGCTCGGTGTGGCCATGCATTGCCCGTCTTAACGTGCCTCTTTAGATTTTTAGTGCTAGAGAAGTCGGGCCATCTGCGCGCCGTAGCAGTTTACGGGACGATGCTACAGAACAAGGCATCCTGCGGGCTACATTTGTACAGGGAGAGGGTCGGGAACGACTGAGAGTGGGAATGGGAATGTGTGAATGTATTTGCAAGTATGTAGGCCTTTGGTTATTTATTATTTCTTTTATTGTTTATTATAACTTCATGGAGGGGAGATCTATCAACGGCTACTAGTCGGAGGGCTATAGGCCACCTCCAGCCTCCAAGGCAGGATGCCTCTGAGTACCAGTTGCAGGGGAGTAACAGCAGGAGAGAGGGCATGCCCTCACCTCTTGCCTGTGGGCTTCCCAGCGGCATCTGGTGGGCCACCGTGTGAAACAAGATGCTGGACTAGATGGACCTTCTTGGGCCTGATCCAGCGGGGCTGTTCTTATTTATTATTTATTATTAAAAATGCATAAAACTCCCAAGATGGCCAAAACTACTACTACTACTACTACTACGGATATTTATATACCGCTTTTCAACAGAAAGTTACATAGATAGAAATAAATAAATAAGATGGCTCCCTGTCGGTCCCCAAAGGGCTGACAGTCTAAAAAGAAACATAAGGTAGACACCAGCAGCAGTCACTGGAGAGATGCTGTGCTGGGGATGGATAGGGCCAGTTGCTCTCCGCCTGCTAAATGTAAGAGAACCACCCCTTTTAAAGGTGTCTCTTTGCTCAGTTAGTGGGGCTTCTCAGGCGTTAGAAGCCAGCAAGGGAAAATGGGCAGAGGCTATTTAAGAGGCCAGGGAATCTTTGGGCAAGAGAGGATGGGGGAGCTGGAGGAACGAAGGTCACGGGCAGGAATTGATTTGGGGTGTGAGGATGGATATTATTTGGGAATGGATACTCTTTGGGGTGTGAGGATATGGGTGGCTCTGAAGGGAAGGGCTTGGAGTTTGCACTGGATGTGAGAATGGGCAGGAGGCCAGGTAGAGGGAATTGGAGGCAGGTGTTGCAGCGTGAAGGATGGGAGGTACCGGGGGCTGGATTGCGACAAGGAAAAGCCAGGCAGAAAGCTGCATAGGAACATAGGGAGCTGCCATATACCAAGTCAGACCCTTGGTCTGTCCAACTCAGTATTGTCTTCACAGACTGGCAGCGGCTTCTCCAAGGTTGCAGGCAGGAATCTCTCTCAGCCCTGTCTTGGAGATGCTGCCAGGGAGGGAACTTGGAACCTTCTGTTCTGCATTAGTGGTGGTGGAAGAGGAAATGGATCTGATGATTCGGCATGTTGTTTCCTTGTGACGTTGGAAGCTGCCACACTAAAAGGCAGAGTATTAAATCTTTTAAATAAAAGAGGGTGATTGAAGTGGGCCAGTGGGCCTTTTCAACATTTTTTAAACTATCTTTCCAGCAAAATCTTAACACACTAGACTTAAAGTAATTAGTAGGGCTGAGAATTAAGAGCACACTTGTGTGGGTTTTTAAGACTGTTTGGGTGGGTTTCTCTTACGTTTTTATTTTTTCCCCTAGCAACTGTTGGCAGCTTTTGTTAAATTAAAGTTGTGGTGGGGCGGGGGGGACATCAGAGGGAATCCAAGAGGGATGCCACAGGGTCAGTGGTTCTGGATGTGGAAGGGCTTGGGTTAGGACCAGGGAGGCCTGGTTCAAATCCACCCAGTTAAACTTGGGCCAGCCACTCTTTATCAGCCTAGCCTGCTCACAGGTTGGGTGCAAGGTCCAAGTAGGTGAGAAGCATGCATAGCACCCTGAGCTCCTTGGAGAAGGGCGGGGAGAAGGTGTAATAAATGAATAGTCCATCAGTAAATGAATATTCATTGGGTATCTGTGAAGGGGTCATGCCTGGAGGTTTGGGTAACCTGTTAAAGGGATTAAGGGGTGCAGGCTGGTTATTTTGTTTTTCCTTCCAATTAAAACGGGATTCTGTACAAGAATAAGATTAATGACAAGATCTTGCCTACAAGCTTCCCCTCAAACAGGCAAATAGTGTAGTTACCTGAATTCAAGACTAAGTTTTAGGGATGTGCATAAAGCCAGTTTTCACAGTTTGGTTCGAATCCAAACTGGGCAGGTTTGGTTTTGTGCCCCCGAACAAACCCCCGGCTCGGCTTGAATTTGAGCCGGTTCGGGGGTTTTAAAGTAAAAATAATAATTTTTTTTTTTAAAAAAACACTCACTGCTGGGTCCGGTAGCTGCAGAAGGGTCTCCACCATTTCCCTCTCTCCCCGCCTGCCTCCCCCCCCCTCCCCTGCCGGTCTTCTAAGGGCCGTTTTGGCCCTTTCTCTGGTAGCGGTGGCCATTTTGGAGGCCGCTGTGCATGCTCCCTAGCCATCTGTGTGGCCGGGGTGATGACCCAGCCACACCCGGCGGTGAGTGTTTAATTTTTTTAAAATTAACTTTAGAACCCCCAAACCAGCCGCTAGCCGATGGCGAACCAGCTCGGCCTTAAGTTCTTTGATGTTAGAAATGGGGGGTGGGTGTCGTCTTAAATTCAGGGTCCTGGTATAGCCTCTATTTAACCCATATTTTTTTAAGGGGGTCATCTTAAATTCAAGGTTGTCTTCTATTCGGGTAGATCCGGGGGGAGGAAAGACAGTGGCGGAAAAGAGGCACCAAGTGAAAAGCTGCCCCATCTCTCATTGCAGACTCATTGCAATCGAAGGGCTTCATTCCGCTCCAGTCTCAGCAGGTGTGTGTGTGTGTGTGTGTGTGTGTGTGTGTGTGTGTGTGTGTGTGTGTGTGTGTTGGTTCCTCCTCTCTCCTCCTTCCAGGCTCGAGGCATGAAGAAGCAACTCATTGATGACTTCCTCTCCCAGAACAAGTTCTTGATGGCCTCCAGGGTCACCAGCCAGAAGCTTTTTCAGGAGCTGTGCCCTGCTAAGAAGACACACAGGCAGCGCAAGTGAGTCATGGCAGGCATTCTCCTCCTCCCTCTCTTGTGCCTCCCTGCTTCTGTGAAGGGGTCACCCATCGTCCAATACGAGCACCACCTCATGGGCACTTGAAGCCTCTTTCTTGCTGTTCTCAAGGCTCGATATGAGCCGAGTGTTCCTAGCAACCTCAGAAGAAGATTTAGAGGGGGTCTTGCATGCAACAGGCCCAGATTCCCTCGTCATGGAATATAAGAAGCTTCCTTCTACTGAGTCAGACCCTTGGTCTGTCTAGCTCAGTGATGTCAGCACAGACTGGCAGCGGCTTTTCCAAGGTTGCAGGCGGGAGTCTCTCCCAGCCCTCTCTCGGAGATTCTGCTAGGGAGGGGACTTGGACCCTTCTTCATGCAAAGCAGATGCTCTAGGGGAATGTACTAAAATGAATGACAGGGAATGCACACGGAATAGCCCTCGTTCCTTCCAAAGAACTATAGGAATGCATGCAATTTCCGAACGGCCATTGGCGATTCGGAAATCCAATGCATTCCATGGCCATTTGGAAGGAGGAACATAGGAAGCTACTGTATACTGAGTCAGACCATTGGTCCATCTAGCTCAGTGTTGTCTTCACAGACTGGCAGTGGCTTCTCCAAGGTTGCAGGCAGGAGTCTCTCTCAGCCATCTCTTGGAGATGCTACCAGAGAGGGACCTTGGAGCCTTCTGCGTGCAAGCAGGCAGGTGCTCTCCCCAGAGCATCCCCGTCCCCTTAGGGGATTCTCTTACAATGCTCACGTCGCCTCCCATGCACATGCAAACCAGGGTCAGTCCTGCTTAGCAAAGGGAACAATTCTTGCTTGCTACCACAAGACCAGCTCTCCTCCCATGCATACGTTCACTTGACTGATATAATCTACTTTGGCTGCACGATCCAACTTGTGTGCAAGCTGTGTGTAGGAGAAAGAGGGCTAGGAGCAATTTATGTCAATGGGGCCAGGGGCTCACGTTAGTGGTGGCAACAAGTGTTTGGGGTCCCTCCAAAGAGCTGGGCCCTGGTGGTGCCCTTTCTCATCCCACCCTAAGGACAGTCCTGGTTTCAGCCCCTGCCTCATGGCAATCTGCCCCTTTGGTAGTTTTGCAAAGACGGCAAAAAGTACTTCCTTTAAGAACATCAGAACAGCCCTGTTGGATCAGGCCCAAGAAGGCCCATCTAGTCCAGCATCCTGTTTCACACCGTGGCCCACTAGATGCCGCCGGAAGCCACAGGCAGGAGTTGAGGGCATGCCCTTGCTCCTGCTGTTGCTCCCCTGCAACTTTGCACTAGTAGAGTCCTACCCGTCCCCAACTCTACATCGGCCTTGGAACCTGGGGTCTGCGAATGCAAATTCTCTGTAAACCACGCAGTGACTTCGCAAACCCTGTGCTTGAAGCATCTCTGTGTTGCTTTCTCGCAGCTTGAAGCTAACTCTGCGAATGTCTCCCTCAGTTGTCATCCTTCCTGGAAGATGAGTCTGTCAGTGGCTAGTCTGGTGGCTGTGGGCCACCTCCAGCCTCGGGGGCAAGATACCTCTGAATCCCAGTTGCAGGGGAGCAAGCGCAGGGGAGAGGGCATGTTCCCTCCAACAAGGAATCCCAGATGTTCTGGGCTGCAACTCCCATAATTCCCAGCCAAAGGCCATCCCGGCCGGGGATGCTGGGAGTTGTCGTCAACATCTGGAATTCCCTCTTGGAATGCCGGCCCTCCCCTCTTGCCTGAGGGCTTCTCGAGGGCATCTGGTGGGCCACTGTGTGAAACAGGAGGCGGGACCCGATGGGCCCTCTTGGGCCTGATCCAGCCGGGCTGTTCATATGTTCTTATGACAGTGATTGCCACTGTTTTCCAAGCGAGGGCCGCTTTGGTAAAAAGCCTTCCATGTCAGAGCGACAGCCTCTTCCTGAGTGCTGGGCGGGTCCTTTAAGAGAGATGGAAGACCCCCCCCAAGAGCTCTGTGGGCCAGGCTGCCCTTCCCAGCGCTCCATGCATGCCATCCAAGAGGGCGCCAAGAGGGCTCCAGAGGCCTCCGTTTCCCTTAAGGGTGACCCCCCAGCTCTGGGCAAAGCTCAGCCGTCTCCACGTGGTACCAAGAGGGCCGTGCCGAGTATCCCGCTTCACATGGACCCCCGAAACAATTAGGGCAGATGGGGAGGCCACCCCGGCCCCCAGGCCTTACAATGAAGAACATTACAGTTGACTGCGGCCGGGGATGATGGGAGTTGTAGTGCATCAGCCGCAGCTGGAGAGCTAGGTTGCCGACTGCTGTCCTTTTGGATCAGGGTTCTCTCTCACCGTTTTCATCTCTGTGCGGAATGAGTTTTGTTCCGGGCGGCAGTGTCAAGGCAGTGTGCGCACACACGCATTCAGAGTGGGGCCTTCCTGATTCCACCTGAGCGGGATCTACAATTAACTGAGTGGACATCCCGAAACCTGTGTGCGCACGCCTGAGAGGGAACACTGGGGAATCCTGCCTCCCACTTTGGTCCAACCAGGAAACGAGGCGTGGCTCTGATTCTCTTCCCTTGCGTCCTTCTAGGTACTGTGTGGTCCTGATTACCGGGGAAGGAGACAAGTTTGCCGCGGGCTACGAGGCCTTTTTGGCTTTCGCCGTGGCCAACACGAGAGACACCCTGCGGTTTGTGCACATCTGCAGCCACCGCCAGCGGGACTTTGCGCACGCGTTGCTGATGGACGACGAAAGGTTTCAGGGAAAGTCAGCCGTGAGTGTTCTGGGTCTCCGCCCAGCCCAGCCTTTTGGCTCGGCTTGCTTTATTTCCACGTGCTTAATCCATCTCCCCCCATGTTTTCTGGGTAAGAGGCAGCAGGTTGCAAAAAGAGAGGCAGAAACTCACTTCTGTGTGAGCAGACACAGAAGGTGCAAGCTAAAGAGAAGCAGGAGTATTTCAGAAGGGCGTCCTGCTCTCCAGAACCCCCCAAATCCACCCCAAACGATCAGCTTGGCAATACTTAATCTCAGCCCTAGCAATGTAAAATGCCTTGTGTTGCATTGATCCCGTCAGCTAAGCTAGGCACACAGCAAGATTCTGCGCAGCTGCCTGTCAACCTGGGACGGGAACAAGTGAGTAGTGGTAACTGAGATTTTTGCGCAAGCTGATGTGTTGTTGTTTTACTGTTTTGATTTTGTTTTGTTTATTTATTTATGATTGACTATTACATTTCTATACCGCCCTGAATGCAAGTTCTCTGGGCGGTTTACAAAACAATGAAGACGGCCAATAAAAGATTAAAACATTTCAACAATTAGAATTAAAAAGTTAAAACTATTAAAACACGATTAAAACAGTATCTAATTAAAAGATTTTTGTTTTCTGCTGGTTTATATTTTGGTGCGTATGTTGACTGGTCATTGACCGTAATAAATTCTTTCTTACTTACTAAGCTAGACACACCCACCAGATCACCCACCAGAGCACTGGCGCTCTGAACATCACATAAGTCGAGCCCTGCTGGATCAGGCCCAAGGAGGCCCATCTAGTCCAGCATCCTGTTTCGCACAGTGGCCCACCAGATGCCTCTGAGAAGCCCACAGGCAGGAAGTGAGGCCATGCCCTCTCTCCTGCTGTTGCTCCCCTGCAACTGGGATTGAGAGGCCTTTTGCTTCTGAGGCTGGAGGTGGCCCATAGCCAACCAGACTAGTAGCCCTTGATAGACCTGCCCTCCACAAGGTTTTTGCAGCCTGGATTCCCTGCACAGGGATCTGTGACCCCCTCGCCCTGCTGATGCTGAGTCTGGCTAGGAGCATCGGTGCCGGCTTTGCCCCTGCCTAGTTTGACCCTTCTCCCTTGGTCCAGGTGGTCATCCTGGAGAGGCGGAACAACGCCGGGCGGCTGGCCTACCGAGTCCTGGAAGAGCCCTGGAGCGGCAGCAAAGAAGACAACTTCGTCCTCTTGGACCTTTTAGACCAGCTCAGGACCAACCCCGGCTTGCTCTCTTCGGACGCCGTTCTGCCGGACCTGAGTGACGAGCTGGCTCCTGTAAGTCTCCTCGGTGGTCATGGAGAGGTCGGGCTGGGTCTGGAAGGGAGGCCTTTCTGGGTTCAGCATCCGCAGGTTCCAGATTCAGGGCCTCTGGAGGAGTTAGGGACATGGGAAGCTGCCATATACCGAGTCAGACCCTTGGTCCATCTAGCTCAGTATCGTCTGCACTGGCTGCCGGCAGCTGCTCCAAGGCTGCAGGCAGGAGTCTCTCCCAGCCCAACCTGGAGGTGCTTTTGGGGACTGAAGCTGGGAGCTTCTGCATGTAAGCAGATGCTCTAGAACTGAGCTTCGGCCCCACCCCCTAAGGGGAGTGCCTGTCTCCCATCCAAATTCAAACCAAGGTGGGCCCTGCTTAGCAAAGGGGACAGTTGATACTCGTGACCCCAGGGCCAGCTCTCTTCCCCTTACATTTCCTGACTTAATCCAGTCTTGCCGTGAGACTGCGAGGCAGGTCTCTCATCGTCCCTCTCCCAGAGGGGGCACTCCGGCTAACCTCTGATGAATCCCCAGTGAGGATGGAAGTTAGCCGGGACTCGCTACTCGGCGTCCTGCAGGCTGCCCGTTTCCGCCAGCGGCTTTGCCCCTGCCAACTGAGCCAAGAGGCCCCTTTTCCAAGTGGCGATTCTCTTTATTGAGCAGGGGGAGAGCACCTGGCCCTGTCCACCCTCCAGCGACTGTGATTGTGAGCCCCTTGGGAGCCTTCTTATTTATTTCTTATTTCTCTCTGTGTAAACCAGCCTGGGAAGGGCGGTATAGAAACAGAATGCATAAAGGAATAGGTACATAAAGTCAGCCAGCCCCTGGGCCTGCCATCCTGCCTGGAAAGGGGCCTGCGGTTGGCGTCCTGCCGGTCCTGCGTGGCGCTGACCTTGCCTCTCCTTCCCTGGCAGGTCTTCCTCCTCCGGTGGCTCTATTCTGCTGCGGACTACGTCTCGGACTGCTGGGACAGCCTCTTCCACAGCAACTGGTGCGGGTGCTTGGAGAAGCGGCCGCGGCTGACGGACTCCTCCGTGCGCATTTCCCCCTGCCGCCCCCCCCCCCCGCCCCGTATGAAACCCAGAAGTAGCCCATGGCCGCTCAGCATCTTGCGCTGAAGAGAGGGAGCTGGGGGGGGGGCAGGGAATCCCGTGCCTCGGGAATGTAGGAGCCCCTCGTTGCCGCGGACGGAGGATCCCAGCGTTTCCCCCAAACCCCGACACTTGGCCCGACCTTCTCGTGCTGCGGCTGCAGAGCGGAAATTTCCCAGAAGCGTTTGAGGCAAAACCTCAGGACGGTTTCGGGAGGGTGGGGCTGGGATCGCAGTGCTTCAGGGTGGGGACGTTCTCCCTGGAGGAGGAGTGGGCCAGCTTGGAGGTTGGACTCAAGGAGGGGGTTGGACTCCAAGTCCCATCGTCCCCAGGCTGGGGGTGCTGGGAGTTGTAGTCCGGCAGCATCGGGCAGACCCCCGGTTGGGAGCCCCTGGTTTCCGGCAGATGTGGCCGGGTGCCGTCTTGAGCCAGGGCTCGGCACACGGCTGGGGGTGATGGGAGTTGTATTATTGTGGCTGGGGGTTTATGAATACGGATGTGACCAATGTTTCTGTCCTGCTGGCGCAGTGTGGAAATGACTTGCCCAGCGAGCAAGTGGTTGCTGGTTCGAATCCCTGCTGGTGTGTGTCCCAGACTATGGGGAACCCCTCTATCGGGCAGCAGCGATATAGGAAGGTGCTGAAAGGCATCATCATCTCATATTGTGCGGGAGGAGGCCATGGTCAACCCCTCCTGTAAGGGGGGCAAAGAGAAGCCGGTTTCCCCTCCCCCTTCACAAGTCAAGGGTCCATTTTCCGGCTTCTGAATTTTCCGGCTGGCTCCTAACCCAAGAAAACTTGTTCAGACCTGCCTTTATAAGCACAGCCCTGCTGGATCAGGCCCAAAGGCTATCCAGTCCAGCATCCTCTTTCCCACAGTGGCTCGCCAGATGCCTCTGAGGAGCCCACAGGCAAGAGCGGAGGGTGTGCCCTTTCTCCTGCTGCTGTTGCTCCCCAGCAACTGGGATTTGGAGGCATCTTGCCTCTGAGGCTGGAGGTGGCCTATAGCCACCAGACAGACCTGCCCTTCAGGAATTTGTCTTAAGCCCCTTCTAAAGCCATCTAAGCTAGTGCTCATCACCCCATCTTGTGGCAGGGAATTCCATAGGTTACTCTTGAATGAATGAATTTCCTCATTTATGCAGGATTCAGTTGGGTCTGCAAGAGTGTACTTGCATATCAAAAGAACTACCCTGCTGGATCAGGCCCAAGGCACCAGCACCCTCTTTCAAATAGTAGGCCACCATATGCCCCCGAGAAGCCCACAGGCAGGAACTAAGGGCACGCCCTTTCTCCTGCTGCTGCTCTTGCTCCCCTGCAACTGGGACTCAGAGGCATCCTGCCTCAGAGCCTGGAGGTGGCTTATAGCCACCAGACTAGTAGCCATTGATAGACCTCTCCTCCATGAATTGGTCTTAAGGGTTTCTTCTCCAGGTGATGCAGTTCTGTTCAAATGCCCTCTGTCCTTGACAGTACTTGCCTTGGGGCTGTGGTAGTGATGGATCAAACTGCTACAAGATGTTACAATGGGATCAGACATATCTATGGGCAGCGGCAGCAGGCCTGTCCATGGATATCAGCCATGAAAGCGGAATGGAACCTCCATGTTCAGACGCAGTATATCTAGGAATACCGCTTGCTGGGAGCAGGGGGCTTTTGTCATGTTCCTCCCTGATTGTGGGCTCCCTGGAGGTGTTTCGTGGGCAGCTGTTGGAACTGGAATAGCTGGACCTGGGCTCCGGTTCTGCAGGGTCCTTTTCAAGTTCTCATTTCTGTGAACATCTGGCTTCCTCCGGGGCAGTGGAAGGAGGCGGGATTCCCTTGAGGGGAAATGGGGTGGAGGATAGCAAGGAGGGCTGCAGAGGCCACCAGGAGGAGACTGGTCCCCGAGTGGCTCCATCTCACTCTCTCGTGGAAGGCAGCCTGGGAACGTGGAAGGCTCTGGGTTCCGGTTTGCAGCTGGCCTTCATGGGCGGCCTTCTCTTTGCAGGCGGGAAATGATGCCTCTCCTGTCCCTGATCTTCTCGGCCCTCTTCATCCTCTTCGGGACGGTTATTGTTCAGGCTTTTAGGTAAGGATCCCCCTGTGTTGTGTCCCCTCCCCACCTGCCTTTTCCCCACCACACGCGCCAAACGGAATCCAGTTTTCGCCTACTTCCCAGTAGGCTTATGAGATCACTCGGCATTGCGTGTGTGTTCCCGTCCGTCCATGCGAGTGTCCCCACCACCACCCCCTCATCAACTTCTCAACGCCTGGACCAATATGAACCAAATTGCATCCAGTTATAGGGACACCTCAGTGGCGTAGTTTGCGATGCCGTCATCCACCCCAATTCAAGATGGCGGACGCGTAAACTTTTGAGGCGCAAGTGGGCTAACTTGTGAACCGCCGAACCGATTGGAACCAAATTTGCAGCACCTGTAGGGACACATAGGGATGCCCCCGAGGGTGTAGTTTGCAATGCTGGCATCCACCCCAATCCAAGATGGCAGACGCTTGAATGTGGAGCAGTTGGGCTAACTTGTGGACTGTCTAACTGATTGGAACCAAATTTGGTACAATTGTAGGGAGTGACACACAGGGACACCTCAGTGGTGTAGTTTGTGATGGTGGCATCCACCCCGATCCAAGATGGCCGATGAGTGAATGCTTGAGGCGCCAGAGGTCTTAACTTGTGAACAGCCTAACCGATTCGAAGCGAATTTAGTCCAGTTGCAGGGATAGTGAAAGGGAAGTAGGCAGGTTAGTTCCGACTAGAACAACTTGGTGATTTCTTAATTGCTGTTTTGCAGTGATTCGGGTGACGAGAGGGATTCTACTCCTCCCAAGAAAGACGATGGCCCTACCAAGAGCGAAAAGAACGACACTGGCTTCACGAAAGATAACAGGTTTCTCCGGAGCCCTTCTCCTGACGCGGGCGGGCCTTGGCGTAGCTCTCGGGGTGTTTCTCCAGGCAGGGACTAGGCAGGCACAAGGGCTGAGCCCCAAGCGTATGTCTCGGTGGCCAAAGGTCCAGAGCTCCTGTCGGTCCTGGATCCAGCTCCTCCCCTTCCCCACTCCTGCTCCCAGAGGTCCCTTCACTGGAGGGGCTGGAGCTTGAAACGTAGACCTCGCCCATCCAGGTGGAGAATGGGGCCACCTCCTAACAGCAAGCATTAATTGTCCCCTGTGCTAAGCAGGATCTGCCCTGGTTTGCATTTGGATGGGTGGCTACATGTAGCACTGTCTGCTGTCAGCTAGGATGGGACCAGTGGTGGAGGCTCTGCTTTGCACGCAGAAGGTCCCAGGTTCACTCCCTGGTGTTTCCAGGTAGGGCTGGGAGAGACTCTTGAGAGACCTTGGAGAGCTGCTGCCGGTCAGAGTAGGCAGCGCTGAGCTAGATGGACCCAAGGCCTGACTCAGTAGAAGGCAGCTTCCTGTGTTACTATCCCTGGTGAGCCATCAGTTTTTGACAGGGGCTGTGAATTAAACTGAGGCAAGGGCAGTGCCTATGCCCACGTAATCCTCTCCGGTGACTGCTGAGACCGGCCCCCTCGGCCCCAGCGTGAACGGCCCACCTAGCGAGGGCTCTGACGCCGGGCAGGAGAAGGCTGACATGTTTCCACCCAGTACGTTTTCACATAATCCAATCTGTGAGATTCCCTGGATGTGCTGATGGCCGCCAGTTTGGATCGCTTCACGCGGGGCTCAGACAAATTCATGGAGGACGGGGCGCTCAGTGGCGACTGGTCTGAGGGCTATAGTCCGCCCCAGCCTAAGAGGCCGGATGCCTTTGAATCCCAGTTGCAGGGGAGCAACAGCAGGAGAGGGGGCAGGCCCTCACCCCCTGCCTGTGGGCTTCTTGGAGGCATCTGGTGGGCCACTGTGGGAAACAGGAGGCTGGACTAGATGGGCTTCCTTGGGCCTGATCCAGCAGGGCTATTCTTACGTTGCTGCTCTCAGCTGAGACTGCAGGGCTGTAGACAGTGGAGAAGGACAAAGAGAATATGGGCCAAGGGCCCTGTCCAGGGCTGGCCTTGTGGTAATAAGCATGCATTGTCCCCTTTGCTAAGCAGGGTCCACCCTGGTTTGCATTTGGATGGGAGACTACATATATGTGAGCACCCTAGGAGAGGGGGTGGGGCCGCTCTGGGAAGAGCACCTGCCTGCTTGTATGCAGAAGGTTTGGGCAGCATCTCCAGATAGGGCTGAGAGAGATTCCTGCCTGCAACCCTGGAGAAGGCGCTGCCCATCTGGGTAGATAATGCAGAGCTAGATAGACCGCCTGACTCAGTAGAAGGCAGCTTCCGGTGAGAGAGAGTAGGGATTCAGTCCTGACTGGCGGCACAATGGTGTCTGGATCCGGATGGACTGACGGTCCTGCTTGAGAAATCCGCTGAGTCTCACAGATGGGAACGGGGGGCAAGAGATTCCTGGTGTCGGGACCGTTCTCGCAAACACCGAGCGTGCCTCTGCTAGGATACAGAGACGCTCTTGTTTGGGCTACTCGCACGCCGAGTGGCTCTCTCATCCCTGACGTTTGGGCCTCTCCTCTCTTCTCCCCCCATCCATTCAGGATCCCCAAGAAGGGCTTTGTGGAGGTCACAGAGCTCACGGACATCACCTACACCAGCAACCTGGTGCGCCTGAGACCCGGGCACATGAACGTGGTGCTGATCCTGTCCAACCCCACCAAGACGTCCCTCCTGCAGAAGTTTGCCCTGGAGGTCTACACGTTCACCGGGTGGGTATGGCAGACCTCCTCTGCTGTGGGTTCCTTCCTGTGGGGCACCACTTGGCAGAGGGAAATGTTGGCGTTTTGCAACCTGGGGGTGGGCAGGGTGGGTTGCTCCGCGGCCGTTGAAATAGCACACTGGGCAAGTGCCTGCAGAATATTTCCAGCTGTTGGAACTACAACCCAGCGGCCACCATTTCAGCATGGGCCTCCCTCTGGATTGCCTACCCCGTCCTCAGTTGTGAGTGAATCGCACCCATTGATAGTTGTCAGACTTTCACGGCCAGTTTCTAGCAAGAGTTGCTTTCGATGTATTGCTCAGTTATCCCAAGGATTACTGGATTGGTGGGGGGAGAGCCAGGCTTGTGGTCGCAAGCATGACTTGTCCCCTTTGCTATGCAGGGTCTGCCCTGGCTTGCATTTGAGTGGGAGACAACACCTGTGAGGACTGGAAGGGCCCTAGCCAGTGGGCCCTGGCCCTAGCTCACAGAAGGGCCCTAGCCCTAGTTCACAGGGATTCCCCGATGTTGTTCACTACAATTCCCAGCATCCCCAGCTGCAATGGCCTTTGGCTGGGGATTCTGGGAGTTGTAGTCAACAACATCTGGGAATCCCTGTCAGAGGGAACACTGGCCATAGCTCCTGCTTGCATGTAGAAGATCCTAGGAGTCCCTCCCTGAGAGAGACTCCTGCCTGCAACGTGGGAGAAGCCGCTGCCAGTCAGTGTGGACAATCCTGAGCTAGATGGACCAAGGGTCTGACTCAGTAGGAGGCAGCTTCCAGATGGCCATGGAATGCATTGAATTTCCAAATGGCCAGTTGTCATTCAGAAATTCTATGCATTCTTTGGTTCTTTGGAAGCAAAGAGGGCTTTTCAGTGGGTGTCCCATCATTCAGGTAAAATGTGGCATTGAGTCGGTTTCGTTTCCTGGTGCCCACAGAGCCCTGTGGTTTTCTTTGGTATAATACAGGAGGGGGTTGACCATTGCCTCCTCCCGCGCAGTGTGAGATGCATACATTCCCTAAAAGGTCCCACGTTCCCTCCCTGGCAGCATCTCCAAGATGGGGCTGAGGGAGACTCCTGCCTGCAACCTTGGAGAAGCCGCTGCCAGTCTGAGTAGACAATACTAGATGGACCAAGGGTCTGACTCAGTATATGGCAGCTTCCTGTGAGAGGAAGTTGGGATGCAGTCCTGATTGGTGGCCCAGCAGTGTCTGAATCCACTCAGATTGGCTTGCATGCAGAGCTCGTCTCAAGCTGAGCCAATCTTCTGAGTGGGGAGGGATGCCTAATGGCCCTCTTTTCCTTCTCCCGCCCCCAGGAGCAGCTGCCTCCACTTCTCCTTCCTGAACCTGGACAAGCACCGGGAGTGGCTGGAGTACGTCTTGGAGTTTGCGCAGGATGCGGCCCCCATCCCCAACCAGTACGACAAGCACTTCCTGGAGCGCGACTACACGGGCTACGTCCTGGCCCTGAACGGCCACAAGAAATACTTCTGCCTCTTCAAGCCGCCCAAGTCGGAGGACGGCGGGGACGTCCCGGGCGGGCCGGGCGAGGATCCCGACCCCGGCGAGGCCCGCGGGAAGCCCCCCTCCTGCAGCCCGCAGGCCAAGTCGGCGAGGAACAAACTCAGCCATCTCTCCTTGTGGATGGAGCGACTCTTGGAAGGGTCCTTACAGAGGTTTTATATCCCTTCGTGGCCGTCGCTAGACTGAGCCGAGGCCTTGGCCGGAGGAAGTGGTCGCTGCAGACTCTGCGCGGGGACCCACCTGGGCCTCTCTTCTCCGGGCATGACCTTGTGTCGGGTAGACAGTAGCTTTTTAGTGGAGTTCTCCTAGGCCCCGTGAATTTAGAAGCCTCTCGCCCACCTTTCTTGGCCTAGGAGCGATGGGAATAAACGCACTGCCGCCCACTTGTGTACCAAAAGGTCCTCGCGTGCAGGGGCTCCACAAGTGGGGGGCCGGACGGCACCAGCGCCCCGCCCTCTCCTGCTTTCCCAGCCTGCCCTGCCTCTGCCTCTGGGGTCTCCTCCGCGAGCCTCGGGCCTTGCTGCTGTGGGGGACACTTTTTGTGCGTGTACCGTTTTTCCTTTTTTTAAAAAAAACTTTTGGTTTTTTGCATTTAAGTGCAGTTCTGGCCACGCTCCTCTCCCCCTCTTCCCGCGCATGCTACGGGGGGAAAGGGTTCTCTTAGTATCGGGAGTCTTTGGTTTTACACACACACACACCCCGGCGCGTGGTAAGCAATCTCGGGTGTGTTTGGGGGTATCTCCCTTTTGTACCAAATGGCTGATGGGGCAGGAACGCGGGGAGGCCTGCCCCCCACCGGCAGCCTGGCGCAATAAATCCACTCGCAGTTTCGTGAAGCCATCACGGGTGGGGGAGAGGGCCAGCCGAGCTGCAAATACTGTACGAAACGATGAGCCATTGAAACGGTCGCTTCCTTCCGATGCCTTCTTACTGCTCGTGGTCTGTGATTGCGTTGTGAAAGACCTGCGTCTCTTCGCCCTCCTCGAACCCGTGCCTGTGTCAGTAGAAGCTGCTAGGAATCGTGTGGAAGGCACCTTTAGAAGTCCTGCTTGTGCATCTGGACTTTTTTTCGTTTTTCTTTCTTTTTTGAAGTGGTACATCTCTAGGACGCTAACTAAGGATGTTTCTTTGTATCAAGGAACTTTAAATTGCCTCTTAACGATCGTATCTCCCAGGTCAGGGGGTACGATGCCCTTAACACGGCTGTCAATAATTAAAGGTTTCTCAGGCTTGCCCCCGCCCCGCCTGGAGGTTTTTGGACTACAACTCCCATCATCCCCCTGCCACGACAGCCAAAGGGGATGATGGGAGTTGGAGTCCAGCATCATCCCGGGTGGGGGGGAGAGGGCAAACTTAAGAGACCCTGTGTTTCATGGAAACTTGAGTCTCCTGCGGGTAAATATCCCTCCCGTCCCCCGGTTGGGAGTTTCGGCCTCTCCGAAACTGGTCTTGAGTTGGAGGTATGTTTACAAAGCTGCAGGGCTGCCCCCCGACCTCCTTCCGAGATGCAGCACCCCCCAGACTGCCGAGTGACCGTCTGTGGGGAATGGCTGATGCCGTTTCTGCGATTTAGTGTAATCCAACATCTCTCTCTGGTTGGTTTCCTCCTTTGGCCCTGATCTGCCCAATGATGGTCAAATTCCGGTACTCTGGACAGTGCTGTGGGTGGGCGTGTCCTGTTTTTGAAGACCCCTCCGTGTTTAAAACAACCAACCAAGCACCACGTCTGTAGCATCCTGCTCCATTGCAGGGATCCCACACAGGCCTCTCTCCCTGATGGACTAGCTCTCTCCATGCAGGGAGTTTTCAAGCTGCATGACTCTGCATGATCCCGCATCCGGCCAGCTCGTTCCTGGTGCAGACGGGCTTGGCCATCTGCTCTCTTGCGCTCTTGCCATGCTGGCTGTCATAACTGCGGGGAGGCCGGGTTTGTGTTCCAGGTCTTTGTGAAACAGAAGATACAGCTTGTGCGGATGAAGCCGTGAGGCTGGTTAAGTGACCCCGGCCTTCTCGGCAGAGCTGGTTTTGGTGGACTTCGCCTTCCCTTCTCACAGGAGTGGCTTGCTGGAGGCCCCCTCCGCGGAACTGGGAAACTGCTGCTGAGCGACCCGGCACAAAACTGGCTGGTGCCGTTCCGGAGACACTCTCTTCCCGTGCTGTGTCCGTCTTGTTCCCGGATCCATTTCTGTCAGTCCTGGCCAGCTGTGACGGTCTCGGGTTTCTGCAGAAGTCGGGCAGGGAGATCTTGTTACGTGCCGTCGGAGTCCAGCAGAGCTGAACCTCAGCATGACGCAGCCGTGCTGGGTCCGGAAGGATCCCGCCTCGGGAAATCAGCAATTGGTTTTAGAGATAGGGGTTCTTCCGGCCAGACAACTGGCACTGCTTAATGATTTGGGTCCTGTAATAAATCGCACGACAATAATGATGATCTACTGCAGGGGTGGGCAGACGTGGCCTTCCGGCTGTTGTCGAACCACAACTCCCATCATGGGGGTTGTTCAACAGCCGGAGGGCCGGGTTTGCCCACCCCTGATTCGGACTGGCCGGTCCCAAGAACCCTGAATGCTCCCGCTGCGCTTGGTCTTAATAGGGCACACGATTCTAGCGTGCAGCCGTGGAGCCTTCTGGTTAAAGAAAGGCGACCGGAGAGAAGCGTCCATGGAAGGGGTTGGGGAAAGCCGTCTTTGAGAAATGAGCTGCACATCTTTTGAGGATGCTCAGCGTGACGCTAACGCATGGATTTGACCAGCGGGGGTGGGCCTGCCCTTTTATTAGGCTGGGAGAGAAAGAGCTTCCCAGGAACAGCGGCTGCCACATCTCTGGTTGGTGGTGGTTCTTGTCCTGGTCCAGAAACTAGAGAGGTCTCTGCTCCTTTGGGCAGAGTGGAGCCCGGCTTCCAGCACCCAGCCCGTCTCATGCCTGAAGTGGGCACTCGTGCTGATGCTCAACCTCCCAGAGGTCCAGTCCGTGCAGTTCCGTGGGCAAGAGTCTCCCAGTTGGGCGGGACGCCCCATTCATAGGTGGGTCACCTTTGGGGCGGAGAGGAGGTCGGCACTCCAGCTCGCCATCATGCAGAGCGCGCGAGTGATCGCCAAGTGATCACTGCTCCTCACTTTGGGCCTGGGGCCAGCTCTCCTTTGCCAAAAGATGTCTGCCTTCAGCTAATTAATCCATTAATTTCATTAAGAGAAACTTGCATCATGAGACAAGGAGCAGATTTCCCCTGTAGTTGGGCTTTCATGGCTTACAGAGGAAAGGAAGGTTTCCCCTGCCTGATATCAGAAAGCGAAAAGCAGCCTTATCCGAACTCCTAGAACCGAATGTCAATCCTCTCCTCAAGGGGAATTTTAGTAGAGTGTCCGATTCCACGTCTGCTGTTTTGTTTTTTTCCTTTGACATGACCGTGGTAGACCCAGCTGCTCCCTTCTCGGGGCGGCCACCTTGTCTTCTGCACTCTCCCAAATGTCAGGAACGACGGCTAGCCATAACCCAGCGGTTATGGTGGGGGAGCGGTTTGAAAAGGCAGCCACATATTTTGCACTTTTGATACTCTTGTCAGGGAGTGGGGGAGAAGTAATTTATTGAGCAGATTGTCTTAATTATTTTTATTTTGTATTTGTCAACAGGCACTGAGTTCTGGTTGGGTTTTCGATTATTGGTTTTTTTGTCGCTTTAAGACTCTGACAGATTCGCAACTGAAATAAACTATTTTAATGTGTGATCATCCGATGGCTCTGTTTGGAAATGAGTCCACGTCAGCTTAGCACGCAGGTAGACGGAACAGCCTCTGGCAGTCTCATGTTAGTCACCACTGAGTTCCAGTGCCCAGGTGTTACACAAAGTGGCACACAGCCTCTCTCGATTGCAGTTACAGCACAATATTGGTGATCTCTGAGACTTTTATCAGACAGGCTCATAATTTCAATGAAGCAAGGGAATTGAGGCCAGTATGGCTTGCTGAACAGCTAAGACCTTAAGGCAACATTTGGTGAGATCGAGGCTATATGATAAAAAGATGTGAAACTGAAGCTTGCCCAGTGTGTGAAGATAGGGAAGGCACCTGTAAACCAAACAGTGTTGTTCATAAGATTGCTTGTGCAGATGGTGGTGAATGTTCTGTGGGAGAAACTGGAAGGCCTCTATGGGGTAGGTTTAAAGAACATCTTGCAGACTCAAAGTGCATTAATCGGGAAACACTTTGGTCGATACACAAGGGAGAGAGGCACAAAGGAAAAACACCACCACTCAAAGTGTGTATTTTGGAGACAGAACGTTGCACACTTAAAAGGGAAATCAGAGAAGCGTTGTACATTGATAAACTGAAACCTGGTTGTTAATGGTAGAGAGGAACCTAAAGAAATTCCAAGAGATATTGGCCTCTAAAGGGTGTACTGTCTAACTTGTTCCTTTCCTCTCCACCTCGCCCCGTTAGTGCTGAGCTTGGGAAAGTGTCCTTATCTCTTCTCCCCTGTGCTTTTCGTCAGCTTCAGGTGATTGGCTTGGGAGAGTTTCCGTTTTGCTATAGAGGAATGCCGGTTCAAACCGTGTTAAACATCAAGCATTGAAAATGATGTCTTTATGTCGAAAAGTTTGTCTTTAACAGATTCCTGTTCGATTAACCTTTTATATGCAATAAAGAAAGTCTAGAGAGAAGTGAAAAGACCTTCAGAGGCGTTTGGGAGACGGCAGGTTTCTTTTCTTTAACCTTTCTTTGCTGCCCCAACACTCTCATTTTGAAAGAGTGGCAGAATCCATGCAGAACAGGCTGTTCTGACCGTCATAACTAGGGTAAGAGCTGTCGGTGCTCCTGATTACAGATGGCCGGTGAATGTAAAAAAAAGGTTGGTGGAAGCTGGGAAGGGTGAACATCTTCCAGCTCTGGAACCCTGCAACCTGGCTGGACCACTTTCAACCTTGTTCTACATTCACGCTAATGGGCAGAACTGTGGAGCGCTTGCAGCTCTTCAACTGAGGTAGGAGATGTCTCCTCCCCTAGTGACGATGGTCAGAACCAGCCTAAAGCCTACACATACTGGTAGCCCCCAATTATAGGACAACTTCATATGCCCCAAAGTAAGGAAGGGAACCGGAGAGTCCCATCAGGTGTGTTATCTGAAGCAGCCCAACTCTGGTTCCTGGCCCCCTTTCTCCCAAGATTCCTCTGACTTTGGTCACCAAGGTATGAAGTTGGCTTTTAAAGGGGGCTTGGACAAATTCATAGAGGACAGGTCTATCAAGGACTACTAGTCTGGTGGCTGTGGGCCACCTCCAGCCTCAGAGGCAAGATGCCTCCGAGTACCAGTTGCACGGGAGTAAGAGTAGGAGAGAGGGCATGCCCTCACTTCTTGCCTGAGGGCTTCTCAAGGGCATCTGGTGGGCCACTGTGGGAAACAGGAGGCTGGACTAGATGGGCCTTCTTGGGCCTGATCCAGCAGGGCTGTTCTTATGTCCTTATGAAATCGACTTGACAAAGCCCGACTGGAGAACCCACTTGCCAGGAATCTCTGATCCCTTTCTAGTCGCTTTGTATTTATTGCCAAGCTGCCCACAGAGTCCTGGAGGACATCTAGCCCAACCCACATGATGCTTTTGTGGCATTCACTGCCACACAAAAGCTAGAGAGATACTTGCTAGTTGGGTCCATCAATGGCCATCAGCTGTGATAGCCAAATGTTCAGAGGCAGTATACCCCTCATTATCAGGTGCTGAGGACAAGAGAAGGCCTTCTGGATGTCTTTTAGGAAACAGAATGCTGAACTAAAATGGAGCTATCAGGTTCCTCCTACAGGGCTGTTTTTAGATCCTTATTCTGTGCTATGAATACATAGATGCAAGTTAACAAAGTAAATTTGTATATATTTTTGCAAAAGATTACGTTCTTTGCCTAGGATTAGGATTCTGCAGATTCATGCTCTGTGCTATAATTCTCTTCCCTGGCCCCACTCTCAAAATCACACCCCATGGTACCCCCCCCACACCAGTGGGATGCTCAGCTTTCTAAAATGCAAATACTCTGCTTGCTAAAATGCTCTGCTTTCTAAGATCTAAACAGTGACTTGAACGCTCTTAGGGTTTTCACTGAAGCCATGACTTGGTTTGCTAAAAAAACACCCCAAGATTGTCAAGGACTTGTGTTGTAGGTTCATGGTCTCTACCATTTCAACCAGGCACATGCTCAGCTATTCCGATTATTGTTTTAGACTTCATCTGAAAAGGGGAGAGGGAGTGGAAAGCGAGACACAGATCCAGAACATGTAGGAGACACATCCTGGGTTCTAGACAGGATTCCCATTTTATATTAAGGGCATCTTCTGTGAGGAAACGGAAACTTCTCTGAAATGGCTTATGTAGTCTTCACTCCAGGGAGGACACACAGCATCTCAAACAGCAGATTTGCTCCCAGGAGGGCTGTGTTACCTATAAGCAAAAAGAGTGAAGACATCCCATAAATTGATTGATTGATTGATTTGATTTGTAGCCCTTCCAAATTTGAAGCCCTTCCAAAATGGCTCAGGGCGGTTTACAGCATAATAAAAACAATTAAAACAAGTTGGCCAGTAAAGAGAACTGAGCATTGGCCAGCACCTCTGTGCTAGCCTAACTAGCCGGGAAGCGGAGAGTTAGCAGGGTGTTAAGCTTGCAGAAAATCTCGTTCTCCGAGCTTCAGTGCGCACGTCTCTAAACCAGGGTCAAGAGGAATCTGCTGTCTTGGGACTGAGGAAATGGGAGAAGAGAGACCTCATTCCAAACTCCTTAACAGCTGGCCCTGTGATTCTGACATGTAATCTTTCCTGGCCATCGGTTTTCCCTCTAAGGCGTGTGCACGCGCATGCAGTCACAGGTTTTTTTTAATGTCTGCTCAGTTAATTTTAGATCCTGCTCAGGATGAATCAGGAAGGCCCCAGTCTCAACGCATGTGTACATGTGACACTGCCTTGATACTACCGCCCAGAACAAAACTCATTCTGCGCACAGATGCAAACGACTGAAAGGGCAACCAAGATGATCAGGAGCCTAGAGCACCTTCCTTATGGGGCAAGGCTACAACACCTGGGGCTATTTTGGTTAGAAAAAAGATGACTGCGGGGAGACATGAGAGAGGTCTACAAAATCATGCCTGGTGTGGAGAAAGTGGAGAGAGAGAAATTCTTCTCCCTCTCACACAACACTAGAACCAGGGGTCATCTCATGAAATGGATTGCCATAAAACTGAGGATCAACAGATGGAAGTACTTTTTTACACAACACATAATCCACTTGTGGAATTCTCTACCACAAGATGTGCTGACAGCCAACCACGTGGATGGCTTTAAGAGGGGTTTGGATAACTTCATGGAGGGCTACCATCATCGGCTATTAGTCGGAGGGCTACCTCCAGCATCAAAGGCAGGATGCCTCTGAGTACCAGTTGCAGGGGAATAACAGCAGGAGAGAGGGCAGGCCCCTTTCAACTCCTGACTGTAGGCTTCCAGCAGCATCTGGTGATGTGAAACAGGATGCTGATGGACCTCCTCGGGCCTGATCCAGCAGGGCTGTTCTTACGTTTGTATGACCACAGCTGGCCATGTACAACTAAATATTATAGGAAGATAGGAAGCTACCATATTCTGAGCCAGACCATTGGCTCATTTGCTATATACTGAGTCAGACCATTGGTCCATCTAGCTCAGTATTGTCTGCACAGACTGGCAGCAGCTTCTTCAAAGTTGCAGGCAGGAATCTCTCTCTCAGCCCAATCCTGGAGATGCCAGAGAGGGAAATTGAAACCTTCTGCTCTTCCCAGAGCGGCTCCATCCCTTGAGGGGAAGATCTTCCAGTGCTCACACATCAAGTCTCCCATTCATATGTAACCAGAGTGGACCCTGCTTAACTAAGGGGACAAGTCATGCTTGCTACCACAAGACCAGCTCTCCTCTGTCACCAGTGAGTGTGACCTTACTGTACATGAGTCATGGGTGGTCTGGTTTGTGTACCACTCAGCCATCCTCCTGTGATGGTGCTTGTCAGTCAGTGCACTGAAGGAATGAGGGAGGTGCTAGTGGAGCATCAGACCTATTCAGTTGACTCTTTGGTTGATGACTCTTTATTCTGATGTCTGGGACTATTCTCTAAGACAGCCCCTGGCAAAGGTTCACATGATCAGAACGTGGGTAGGAAACATCCTTTCCAAGCTTGGGGCTGGACACACTCATAAGAAGAGCCCTGCTGGATCAGGCCCAAGGAGGCCCATCTAGCCCAGCATCCTGTTTCCCACAGTGGCCCACCAGATGCCTCCGAGAAGCCCACAGGCAAGAGAGGAGGGGCATGCCCTTTCTCCTGCTGTTGCTCCCCTGCAACTGGGATTTAGGGACACCTTGCCTCTGAGGCTGGAAGTGGCCTATAGCCACCAGACTAGTAGCCCTTGATTGACCTGTCCTCCTGTTTGCTGATCGCATGCATGTTAGAAGCAAGGCCCAGTTGGGTAGGAACCTGCCCCCGCACCTCATCCCAAAAGCCACCTGATGGTGCAGCAGGGATGTAACTTGCTTAGGGAGCAAGTTACTGGTTCGAATCCCCGCTGGTATGTTTCCCAGACTACAGGAAACACTTCTATCAGGCTGCAGCACTATAGGAACGTGCTGAAAGGCATAATCTCATACTGCGTGGGAGGAGGCAATGGTCAACCCCTCCTGTATTCTACCAAAGACAACCACAGGGCTCTGTGGGCGCCAGGAGTTGACACCGACCCGACAGCACGACTTGACTTTACCTTGTCCCGAAGTTGGGGACAGAGTCTGGGTAGGGATAAACAAGCAATCTCCCCATCTCCGACCTTGTTTTTAACTCACAATCAATCAGAAAACAGGAGAGCATATGCAGCTACTGAACTCGGGCCGGGCACATCTCTTACCCAGGTTCTGATGGTGTGAATGAGTGTGATATCTGAAATGTATCAGGCATTACAATAAAGCTGTAATAAAGGGCAGAGGCACTTTGAGAAAGTCAATCTCTCTCCCTCTCCCTCTCAGCCTACTTTCTTTAAGGGAAGTAAGCCTATGAGATAACTCATAACATGGATGCTCTGTGTGTGCGCATCCATTGGTCCATCCATCCCCCCGCCCACACACACACTATCAACTTCACAATGCCTGGACCGATTTGGACCAAATTTGGTACAGTTGTAGTAACACACAGGGGCACTCAGTGGTGTAGTTCATGATGATGTCATCTGCCCCAGTTCAAGATGGTGGACACGGGAACCAATTTGAACCAAATCTGGTACAGTTGGAGGGACACCTAGGGAACACCTCAATGGCGTAGTTTGTGATGTCATCCACCCCAATTCAAGATGGCGGCCAAGTGAATGTTTGAGGTGGAAGTGGATTAATGAGAAGATAATGATCAATTAAGATTATAGTGTGTGGGGGGGGGAATAGGCAGATTAGTTTTTAACAGAAATTCTTGTTTTGTTTTGTTTTGCTTTCCTTGATTAGTAAATCATGGCAGAAAAATAATATTGCTTTTTTGCAGTGTTTCACCAATTCATATGTACACATACCGGTCCGCTTCTGGGCTAGATTCAAGGTGCTGGTCTTGACCTTTAAATCCCTACATGGCTTGAGGCTGGGGTACCTGTCGGCTTGTATTCACCCATACGAACCTGCCAGGGCCCTCCGTTCATCGTCTCAGGCCCTGCTTATGCCACTAACAGAGATCTGGCTGGAGACAGGGCCTTTTCGGTTGTGGCCCCTCGGCTTTGGAACGCCCTCCCTGAAGAGCCTCGCCATGCTCCCTCCCTCAGTGTCTTTAAGAGACAACTAAGAACACATCTTTTTAAAGAGGCTTTTTAATGCTCCATTTTTTGTTATATCTGGTAAGTTCTTTAGCGTTTTATAACTTTCAGGTTTTTTAGCTTTTAAAATAACCTTTAATTTGAAGCTAATACTGATTGTGGTTTTTAATCTGACTTCTAACGTTTCTCATTTAATTTGGTTAATTTTATAACTTTTATTGTATCTTGTATCTATCTTATTGTTGTAAGCTGCCCCAAGCAGTAGTGTGCTGGAGGGGCGGGGTATAAATATTTCAAATAAATAAAGAATAATAAAATACATTGAGAAAGGAAGGGAGAGGAGAGGAGAGAATGAATTGACAGAGGATGCATGCCCCAGTGCTGGAATCAATGATAGATATTCTTGTTAAATCTGAATTAAGGCAGAATGGAATTCGCTAAGGTCAAAGATGCCCAGCATAGCAGTTTAGCATTTGGTGAAGCAAATGCCCCGTCAACTGCAGGCTAAAATGACAGGTGTCAAAATATACACGGTGGTCTTCTCTCTACTCACCAGAAGCATCGTATATCGGGGCCACTTCAACAAGGTCGCCTCCAACGATATTAAGACCTTGGCAACCACGAATGATCTCCAAAGCCTGTTTGAAAGCAAGAGAAGTCGTGAGGGGTGCAGGGAAATTGTGAGATCCAGTTGCTTTGAATTAGTGGGTGGACCTTTATTTAGTAGAAGGGAATCTTCCTAAGTTTCTGTTGCAAGAGGAGCTCTGTGTTTGCATGCTATGCCTTGTGGTAGCAAGCTGGTCTTGTGATGGCAAGCATGCAGTGTCCACTTTGCTAAGCAGGGTCCACCCTGGTTTGCATTGGAATGGGAGACTACGTGTGTGAGCACAGGAAGATATCCCCCTTCGCTTAGATAGATAGATACTTTATCACGGCCATTGACCCAACAACATGAAAGAAAAGCAGTAAAAATCACAGTAAAGATAATAGCAATAGCAATAGCAATAGCACTTACATTTATATACCGCTTTATAGCCGGAGCTCTCTAAGCGGTTTACAATGATTTAGCATATTGCCCCCAACATTCTGGGTACTCATTTTACCGACCTCGGAAGGATGGAAGGCTGAGTCAACCTTGAGCCCCTGGTCAGGACCGAACTTGTAACCTTCTGGTTACAGGGCTGCAGTTTTACCACTGCACCACCACTGCGCCAGGGATAATACAAGTAATACAACATACTAGCTGCATCTGCATAATACCTTAATATCTGCATAATACCAGACTTAATCTTACATGTGGCCTATTCCCCTCAGGAGATGGGGCCACTCTGGGAAGAGCAGAAGGTTCCCAGTTCCCTCCCTGGCGGCATCTCCAAGAGAGGGCTGGGAGAGAGACTTCTGCCTGCAACCTTGGAGAAGCCGCTGCCAGTCTGTGAAGACAATACTGAGCTAGATAGACCAAGGGTCTGACTCAGTATATGGCAGGTTCCTATGTTCAATGACAACCAGTGCAGGGTCCATATGCAAAATAATCTACACATAATGTTCAATGTGTGCAGAGTAGTACAATTCCCATCTGTGTCCTGCATTTGAGGGATCTGTACCCAGGTTCACTTTTCAACTGAGTGTATATTCACACAAACGCATATGTATGTGTACAGACACCTGTCTACATACAACAGGATGTCTGAATAGGCCTCAGACTATTCAACAGCCACTGGAGGGATGCTGTGTTGGGGATGGATAGGGCCAGTTGCTCTCCCCCTGCTAAATACAAGAGAATCCGCACTTTAAAAAGGCGTCTCTTTGCTCAGTTAGCAGGGAACAGCTGCTGTCTGCTATAATGCTTTCTGCCTTTTGCAGGTATCTTACCTGGCTGGGGGTGAGGCCAGCAATCTCAGGTGTGCCAGTGCCAGGTGCATACGCGGGATCAATGCCATCAATATCAAAGCTGATATACACGGGCTTCTCCCCCATCTGCTTTCTCACCTCCGCCATCAAAGGGACTAGCGACTTGAACCAGCAATCTTCTGCTGGCACTACCCGAAAGCCCTGTTGGAATGAGAAGAAGAGAAGAAAAGCTTCTGAACAGAGAATCCTAGTACAGACCCATCCCTGTGAAGAGAGCCCCCCCATATCGGTTATGTCTTGTTGAGTAATTTAGTGGTGCCCAGGATTTCCAGGGCGTTATTCGCACAGGGCTTCATGCTGCGGGGTAAATGTTGAGCGAAGCCCCTTTGAATCGCACTCGGGGCATTGAGGGGAAGCAGCCCCTCCCCTCTGCTCTCGGGTTTTGTTTTGATGCAAGTTCACATGGCATGCTTCCGTGTTTTCCTTCTAGCCAGTGGGGGTGGGGGGGGAGCTTTCTAAAGAGCTATATCTGCATTTCTAAAGAGAGCATCCCTCTTATCATGCTAATGATTCTAGTCAGTGCCTTGCCTCTCCCTATTGGCTCAGGCGTTTTCAGAAAAAGTCGCTTAAACCCTGCATTTTAAAAACCTGGCAATACCTCGAGAGAGGCTAGAATTCGCAAGACAAAGCCCGATTTGTGTGTGGAGTGGATCCAAAGATCTCAAAGGGACTTTGGGGTAAGTTTGGCTGGTGTGTGAACACACACTCTCTCCCAAAGGAGATTCGGAGTAGAAGCCCTGTCTGTAAAGCCTCCAGGTAGGGCTGAGTTCCTACTAAGTTAACTGCTGTCTCAGAGGCAAATCTCTCTCTCTCTCTCTCAGAGGGCCCTGAAGGAAGCTTAGAAGCAATGGGATTGTACTGCAGAGAACCTTTCTACATGGAAATAATGTACTGCTCTTGCTGTTCCAACCATTTATTACCATTCTTCCCACCTTAGAAACCTAGGAAGCTGCTGTTGACTGAGTCTGACCCTTGGTCTATCTAGCTCACTAATGTCAACACTGACTGGCAGCAGCTTCTCCAGGGTTGCAGACAGGACTCTCCCAGCCCTACCTAGAGATGCCAGAGAGGGACCTTGGAACCCTCTGCATGCAAGCAGGCAGGTGCTGTTCCCAGAACAGCCCCATCCCTTAAGGGGAAACTCTTACGGTGCTCACACATGTAGACTCCCATCCAAATGCAAACCAGGGTGGAGCCTGCTTAGCAAAGGAGACCATTTATGCTCACTTCCATAAAACCAGGGTCTTTCCTAGCCCTGCTATGCAATCCTTCCTGCTGGAGATACCAGGGACCTGGACGTTGCAAGAGGATTGCTCAATCCACTCAGTTCAATGGCTGAGTTGCCCCAGGAGACACAGATTGCAGAAAAAGAATCCTGCTTCTTTGCATCATTAAAACAGATTAAATTGCATCACCTTCCAAATTTTAAATTTTTTAAAATGTGCTTTTATCGATTGTGATTTTTATCTGTTTTATGAATTTAAAGTGTGTGTGTGTGTGTGTGTGTGTGTGTGTAATAAATGAAATGCCTTCACGCGGTCTCGTTGCCCAGACCCCGCAGGGAGGGCTTTTGGTCTTCTGAATGCGCTTTGGGCAGCACACACCTAGCAGTTTTGGGCACCTCGTAACAAACTGGTGGCTTTACCTGGTCCCTGCAATACTTGTACGGATCGCAAGCGTAGGAAGAGCCCCGGATTCCGATCTGCACGACCCGTTTGCAGTCCAGGAGTCCCTCGTCCACACAGCGCCGGAAAGGCGTCCCGTGATAGAGCTTCTCCCCCAGCGCTTGATCACCCGTGTCGGTGTGAGCGTCTACGTGCACTAGCCCCACGGGGCCGTGCCTGATGGAGAGAGAGAGAGAAAAGCAATGCCACAAGTGTGCAAGAGAAATCCACCCACCCTGCCATCCAGGATCTGGCTTGAGTCTTCCCCCAAAACCTATCGCCGCTGTGGCAAGGCTGAGGGGTCAGGTCGGTGTAGTGTGGGGCTACATGGGGGTGGTGAGCAGGAATGGTCCCATCTGCTATGCAGGGTCTACCCTGGTTTGCATTTGAATGGGTGAGCACTGTAAGGTATTCCTCTCAGGGGATGGAGCCTTGGAAGAGCATCTAGGTCCCAAGTTCCTTCCCTGGCAGCATCTCCAAGATCGGGCTGAGAGAGACTCCTGCCTGCAACCTTGGAGAAGCCGCTGCCAGTCTGTGCAGACAAGACTGAGCTAGATGGACCAAGGGTCTGACTCAGTATATGGCAGCATCCTCTAAGGTTGCAGGCAAGAGTCTCTCTCAGCCCTATCTTGGAGATGCTTCCAGGGAGGGATCTCGGAACCTTCTGCATGCAAGCAAGCAGGTGCTCTTACACTGAGTTATGGCCCCAAAAGGGTACCATAATATCCTATCCTATCATAAAGGTAAAGTTGTGCAGTCAAGTTGGTGTCGACTCGTGGCGCCCACAGAGCCCTGTGGTTGTCTTTGGTAGAATACAGGAGGGGTTGGCCATTGCCTCCTCCCGTGCAGTATGAGATGAGGCCTTTCAGCATCTTCCTATATCGCTGCTGCCCGATAGAGGTGTTTCTCATAGTCTGGGAAACACATCAGTGGGGATTCGAACCGGCAACCTCTTGCTCACTAGGCAAGTTATTTCCCCGCAGCACCATTAGGTTGCATATCATAAGGGTGCCATAAAATAATGCTTTATTTGTAGATATATAAATGAACATGTGCCTGCAGCAGTAGCTATTGCTTCATAGAAACATAGGAAGCTGCCATATACTGAGTCAGACCATTGGTCCATCTAGCTCAGTCTTGTCTGCACAGACTGGCAGCGGCTTCTCCAAGGTTGCAGGCAGGAGTCTCTCTCTCAGCCCTATATCTTGGGGATGCTGCCAGGGAGGGAACTTGGAATCTTCTGCTCTTCCCAGAGCGGCTCCATCCCCTGAGGGGAAGATCTTACAGTGCTCACATATGTAGTCTCCCATTCAAATGCAAACCAGGGTGGACCCTGCTTAGCAAAGGGGACAATTCGCGCTTGCTCTCCACTAGGCCAGCTCTCCTGGACTCTGCCACAGCATGTCCTCTGCCCATCTTGGAGGTTTGGCAGATCCACCCCAGAACTGAATTGCTTTAGGATGTAAGCCCTGATGCAACCCTGAGTATTGGTCACGCCGCCCCCAGCACTGGAAGGAGCAGCCGCTCATCAGGGGTGCCTCCGATCCGTACTCACTTTTCTGCCACAGCCTGCAGGATGGGGTACGTGATGGTGTGGTCTCCACCTGCGACGACAGAGAAGAGCGGAAACTCTAAGATGATTTGACAGTTGCTCTGTTGATCTGATGCCAGACATTTGGGGCTTTAAAAACAAACACCACATACGAATCAGAGAGGCTGTTCTCATGCGCAGGGGAAACCGGGCCACGGAATCCCAGCCCGGTTTCCCCTGAGTGTGAGAACCGCTGAATCGTGGCCGGATTGTGCCAGAACTGCTCGGATCGTGGTGGCAAGCCTGCCTCTGGAGCCCGCCTCCAAAACAAGGTTAAAGGAGCAAGCACTTTCTAAGACTGTCTTTCTTTCTAGGATCGTCTGCCAGCAGCTGGTGGGGCTCGGCCACCTCTTTATTGCATTTTGCACCTGGCATAAACAAACTTTGGAACTCATTGCCACATGAAGAAATGGCAAGGATTTGATATGTTCACGAAAGAGCAGGATCTCGCTCTGATGGATATTGACCAGGAAACTGTCAAGGCATGCAAAGTCATCCTCAAGGGGATCTACTCCTCTGTCATCGCAGACTTACCCAGCGTCAGGGGTCTGCAGCCCCCCGCCACAATCTTTTGGAAGGCTTCTCGGATTTGTCGGCAGCTGTCCTTCAGGTTATACAGGTTGACGTTCACGTCCCCAATGTCGGCGACCATGAGGGAGTCGTACGGATTGGCCCCGGTAGCTGGGTTATGCTGCCTCACCATCGAGGACTCAGCCCGAATGTGGCGAGGGCCAAACCTGGAAGAGAAGCGGTCAGAGGTGAGTCTGTGACGCATCTTCCCTGGACACAGTGCATGTGCCTAGAAGTGCTGAGGACCCTGTGAAACGTGCAGCCAGGAGGGCCACAAATTCAGTCTTAGAATTGTAGAATGTTAGTGCATGAAGGGACCTTAGAGGTCATCTAGTCCACCCCCCTGCTCAGTGGAGGAATCTGCTCTGGCATCCCTGAAGATGGTTGTCCAACTTCTGTTTGAAAACCTCCAGCGAAGGAGATCCCACCCCCGCATGGGGCCGACAGTGGCACTGCCCAACATCCTTTGCAGCCAGGAAATTCCTCCTGATGTCTAACCTAAATCTGCTTCTCTGTAATTCCAGCCTATCGGTTCCTGTCCTGCCCTCGGGAGGCACAAGCTCCTTCTCGGTGGTAGCCTGTGACGAAATCAGCTTCCCTTTGCAGCCACCAAGATAACTACCATATTTACCTGAATAGAAACCTGAATTTAAGGTGACCCCCTCTAAAAAATATGGGTTAAATATAGGTTATGCCATTTACCCGAAAGGAAGAGACCCTGCATTTAAGATGAAACATACACACACACACCCCGCCCATTTCCAACATCAAAGAACTTGGGGGAAACCTAGTCTTGGATTCAAGTGAATCCAAGTACTACTGTACGGCATTCACCTGAATCCTAGTTTTTTTCTAAATTTTTTGAACCTCGATATCCACGGATCCAGCATCTGAGGATTTGTGTATCAGCAGCCGGGTAACAGATACCCGACCTCAGTATACGTGTGTGTGGGGAGGTTTTAAAAGGGTTAAGTCCATGAACCTGCAGGTCGGGGGTGGTGGTGGATCAAATTTAGAACAGTTGGGAAAAGAAGAGCCCTGCTGGATCAGGCCCAAGGAGGCCCATCCAGTCCAGCATCCTGTTTCACACAGTGGCCCACCAGATGTCGCTGGAAGCCACAGGCAGGAGTTGAAAGGGGCCCGCCCTCTCTCCTGCTGTTACTCCCCTGCAACTGGTACTCAGAGGCATCCTGCCTTGGAGGCTGGAGGTGGCCCACAGCCCTCTGACTAGTAGCCCTTAATAGACCTCTCCTCCATGAAGTTATCCAAACCCCTCGTCAAGCCATCCAGGTTGTTGGTGGTCACCACATCTTGTGGATTATGCAAGTTGTTTAAAAAAATACTTCCGTTTGTTGGTCCTAAATTTCCTGGCAATCAATTTCATGGGATGACCCCTGGTTCTGGTGTTCTGTGAGAGGGAGAAGAATTTCTCTCTCTCCACTTTCTCCACACCATGCATGATTTTATAGACCTCATTTTTTTTTCTAAACTAAAAAGCCCCAGGTGTTGTAGCCTTGCCTCATAAGAAATGGGCTCCAGGCCCCTGATCATCTTGGTTGCCCTCTTCTGCACCTTTTCCAGTTCTACAATGTCCTTTTTGAGATGTGGTGACCAGAACTGTACGCAGTACTCCAGATTTGGCCACGCCAGAGTTTTGCATAAGGGCATGATAAGCCAGCGTGTAAATGTAATCAGTTACATTTGCTTCTTTCCAGTTCTCCGATACAGAGAGCCTGATTGCAGGGATAAGTTATACGTATATTTTAGCAAGGAGGTCAGCAATTTCACATTTCACCACCCCACATTTCTAAGGCCTTTTGCCCCGTTTTTTGGACTTTTCCCGATGGTTTCTATATCTGCAGTAGTAGCGGAGGATGGAATCCCTGTGAATACTGAAGTTCTCCTTTATTGGTAATCTGCTGGGTAAAAGGGCTGGGCAGATTATGCCTTCTTAGGGGTATGCCGAAAACGGGTTTGCCCGGTTTGGTTCTAGTCTGAATTGGACTTGAACAGAACTGCATGTGTTTGGTTTTACATGCATCCCTGAACATTCCCCCGGTAGCGATGAGCGAACAGGTTTGACGTCGTATGTGTTCAACGTCGAACTGGTTCAATTTGACTGTTCAGAGTTGAACTGAACCAACTCTTCTCCAGGTGAAACATCCCAAACTTCTTCAACCAAGAATCTTCAGCTTTCAAAGGAGAGCTGGTCTTGTGCTAGCAAGCATGAGTTGTCCCCTTTGCTAAGCAGGGTCTGCTCTGGTTTGCATTTGGATGGGAGACTACACGTGAGCACTGTAAGATATCCCCCCCGCCCCTTAGGGGACAGGGCTGCTCTGGGAAGAGCAATTGAATGCTTGCATGCAGAAGGTTCCACGTTCCCTCCCTGGCATTTCCAGGACTCCTGCTAACTGTGCAAAGAGGCACCTTTCCAAGTGGTGAGTCTCTCATATTTAGCAGAGGGAGAGCAACTGACCCTGTCCAACCCCAGTGGTTGTTTATCTTACATTTCCATTTTCTGTGTGTCCTTGGGGGAACCATCTTATTTATTCTTCCTTTTTCTATGTAAACCGCTTTGGAAACTTTCTCGAAAAGCGGTATATAAACAGTAGCCATCGTAAGCATCGTAGGATAGGGCTGAGAGAGACTCCCGCCTGCAACCCTGCAGAAGCCGCTGCCAGTCTGTGAAGACCATACTGAGCTCGATGGAACAAGGGCCAGACTCGGTCTGTGGCAGCTTCCTCGATATCTGCCCTGCTCAGACCAGTCCCTGCTTACCTGGCTCCAGGCCGGTTGGAGGTCCCTGTGTCGAGAGGGACCCCGACAAAGGCGGCATCCAGACCTTCTGCGGAAGCCTGGACGGGCAGCTTGAACATGGAGCAGACCCCCACGGGCCTGGCTATAAACTCAGCGCTGGGAGGGACGTTGAAGCCCGAGGCAAAGCGGCCAGGAGAAAACCCCTTGGGAGAGGCCCTTTCCACGAAGGCTCGGCCGTGGCCTCTGGGCAGGGAACCGGTCCAAGGAGAAGCTGTGGCACCCCGGACATGCTGGCTGCTGGCGCTGAGCAGAGCAGGGCGGAGGACGCTCGCCAGAGACCTTGAGAGTGGCCGAGATCGCATGCCAAGAGTGAAGCTGGTTCTGCAGACCACCCTCTGCAATAAGCCGTGGAGGGGAGCCATTCTGGAAGGCAGGGCCAGGGGAATGGGCAAAGCAAGCCCTACCCAGGAGGGAAACACCCCCTCTGGCACTCCTGCCTGCCTTCTCTCCTCCCCGGTTCAAAGGGCAAACCCTGTGCACATAAATCTCCCTCCCAAGTGCTCAGTCTTGGGAAATGAAGCCTACTTTCCTCATGCACTCTCTCGGCACTGTGTGCAATTTTACAGCTCTCCATTCTAAACTCCGGGTAAACTATTGAGATTAGCGTTCTCAAAAGTCCCGGGATGTCCCGTATCGGAGGCAAAAATCTCTTGTCCCGAATGGGATCCTCTCCCCCCCCCCCCGCCGTATCATTGGCAGCGTCTGGGGATCTCCCTCAGCCCTCAACGCATTTGCATTGAGCTCTTTGAAGTCTGCGTTAAGTCCATGTTATAATGTAAAAGAAACAACGAAGAGTGCAAGATTCTGTGCTGCAGCAGGGAAAATGAGACTAGATAAACTTAGCTGTGTATGACCTTGCCATCCTTGTAGCTCCGTTTTATGGAATTTATTATTTTGATGTTGTATAGTTTTATTGCATTGTATTGTTTTCATTCCTTGTTTGTTTGTTTTCTGGTCACAGACCGTAATAATAAATTTGATGGATTGATTGAGAAACAACGAAGTTCACAAAAGAAGCCCCCATTGTGCTGCAAACGTGCAGGCCCAATTGCCTGGTTTTATTTACATTTTGTTTCCTTTTCAAATGTAAATGGACCTGCCGATGCCTGCTAACCAACTCGCCTTTCAGTGAGATAAACATAAACTACCCTGAGATTTGATATAAGGGTGGTATCGAAATGCATTAAATAAATGCATGTTAAAGAAGCAAATGTTAGTCTGCTTTCAGTTCACACATCTGCCATCTTGAACTGGGGCGGATGATGTCATCACAAAATACACTGTTGAGATGCTGCCATGTGGCACCACAACTGTACCAAATTTGGTCCAAATTGGTCCAGGCATTGTGAAGTTGTTAGGGGGACAGACAGACGGACACAGACATGTGCACACAGATGCCAGGTGATCTCTCAAGACTGCTTTCCATAAGGAATGCAGGCTAATATAAATCAGGATATCTGATCCCAGATCTCCAGGATCATGTCTGGTTTGAATTCCAGGTCCCCCTTCTAAATATATATTACTTTCTGGGACCTCCTAAACCAACCTAGGGTGGGGTCTAAATAGCCAAATTGCAAGTGAAAAGGGGAAACAATGTCAGAATTGGAAGGGACCCTGGAGATCTTCTAGTCTTGGAAGGGTGGTATAGAAATCAAATTAATAAATAATAAATAATAGTCTGACCCCCCTGTGCAGTAGGCAGGAATCAAATGCAGCATCCCCGATAGGTGGCCGTCCGGACTCTGAAAACCTCCAGCGAAGGAGAACCCACCACGGCATGAGGCAGACAGTTCCACTGTCAAACAGCTCTTGCAATTGGGAAATCACTCCAGATGTCTAGCCTGAACCTGCTTCCTTGTGATTTCAACTCACTGGTTCCAGTCCTGGCCTCGGGAGCCACAGAAAACATGCCTGCTCCTTCTCCGATATGCCAGCACTTCAGATATTTGAAAAAAATGGTATATAAATATTTGTTGTCTTGTACTGTATTGTAATATGCAAAATTCAACCCTTTTGCTGGCAGAATGTCAGTTTATTAGGGACTCATTAGTAACTCATCAGGATGAAATCCCTGTGTCTATATCCAGAGAGGGTCATCAGGCTCAGTTAGGGCTATGTATGCTAAAAAGGAGGAAATCTGAATTGATGACTTGAACTAATACAGGGGTTCTCAAACCTGGGTCCCCAGGTGGCCTTTGGCCATTACAACTGGCGATGGTGATTGATGGGAGGAGAGCTGGCCTTGAGGCAGCAAGCAGGAATTGTCCCCTTTGCTAAGCAGGGTTTTCCCTGGCTTGCTTTTGAATGGGAGACTACATGTGTGAGCACTGTAGCCCCCTTAAGGAATGGAGTCGCTCTGGGAAGAGCAGAAGGTTCCAAGTTCCCTCCCTGGCAGCATCTCCAAGATCGGGCTGAGAGAGATTCCTGCCTGCAGCCTTGGAGAAGCCGCTGCCAGTATAGGTAGACAATACTAGGTGGGCCAATGGTCTGACTCGGCAGAAGGCAGCTTCCGGTGTAGTTGTAGTCAGTGTTCCCTCTATCAAGGATTCCCAGATCGTATCTCAGCAGGGAGCGCATCCCACAATCTCAGGACAGTGACTGAGAAGGGCCGTCTCTGTGTAGCCACCAAACAAGTTAGTGTCTTGCATAACATCACCTCGTTGCTCCTGGTACAAGGAGGTCAAGAGATCTATGCAGACCACTGAAACTCCACCCCAGACCACTGGAAATCCGGCACAATCCGACACTGTCCACACACATTCACAGCGTTGGACTAGGACTGGGAAGACCCGAGTTCAAGCCCCCATTCAGCCATGAGACTCACTGGGTGACTCTGGGACAGTCATGTATTTCTCAGCCTAGCCTACCTCACAGGGTTGTTGTAAGGGTAAAAATAAGCATGTAAAATGTGCTCCTCAGAGGAAGAGCAGGGTATATATAAATGTAATAGATGATAGCAAACAAATAAACATTGAGGGCTAGAAACGTGGGTTTTTAAAAACAATGAAATTGAGATTTGTTTTTTGGGTAGGCTGAATTATGTGGCCAGTACCAAGACTTGCAGAGTAAAGTTGTGCCGTCGAGCTGGTGCCGACTCCTGGCGCCCACAGAGCCCTGCGGTTGTCTTTGGTAGAATGCAGGAGGGGTTTCCCATTGCCTCCTCCTGCACAGTATGAGATGATGCCTTTCAGCATCTTCCTAAATCACTGCTGCCCGATAGAGGTGTTTCCCATAGTCTGGGAAACATAGCAGCGGGGATTCGAACCGGCAGCCTCTGGCTCCCTAGGCAAGTTACTTCCCCGCTGCGCCATTAGGTGGCCTTCCACTTGTGGGGTTCACCAGTCCTAAAACCAGTGGCCAGCACAAGAGTCCCAGGCTCCTCCCACCTCCCCACTGTTTGTGAGGAAGCTCAGAGGCAGATCTCCCAGAATCCATCCTTCATGGTACCAAGTGTGGGTGCAGAATGAGCACGGACCGGCAGCATCCTCTCCGGAGCAAGAGCACACACATTTTATTGCAGGGAAATAATCAACCCTACAAACAGCGGGCAACAAAAGAGCTCAGGGGGCGAAGTCTAACGAGAGGGTCATTAGAAATGCTCACCACCGGCCAAAGATTATTATTCCTCTTCAGTTGATCATCGACTCTTCTTTCTGCTCTCAAATGAGAGGGCTCTTTTAAGCTGGCACAGGTCGAAGGGGACTCAAGACTTAGTCGAAGGGGACTCAACCACGGCTCTGCCTGTATTTCGCTTTCTTTCCCAAAGCCTCAGCTAACGTGGGAACCATCCAGGGGCAAAGGAGCCCCCCTGAAGGGCACATCTTAAAGATGTGACCCAAACCAGACCAACGGCATGGCACAGTTTCTGCAGGAATCGACTCCCGGGTTTTTGGGATGACTGCCAGGAGTGCAGATGGCCGCTTTCTAGAAATCAACACTGCCCCTCAGTTTCCTTGTTATCATCTGAAGATGCTCTTAATGTCCTGGGGTGCGAAGACAAGGGTGGGGGCAAACTTGCCCCCCACACCCGCGCGCTGTTGCTGAACTACAACTCCCATCACTCCCAGTCAAGAATGATGGGAGTTGTAGTCCAGCAACAGCGGGAGGGCCAAGGTTGCCCGTCCCTGTGCGGAGATGGCTAATTAGCAGCATAAATGAAAATAAATTAATAAAGGAATTAAATAAAGATAGCAGCGGGCAGGCTGTGAAGGGGGCAGGCTGGGTTCGTGGCCCATGGCTACCAGCCAGGAGGAGGCCTCCCGACCCCACTTGAAAGGGAGCCCCCTGCAGCTTTGCCTTTTATCAGTGTAGAGATTAGCTGGCAAGTATTGATAGAGTCTCAGGAGAAATGCTGGTGTGAATGGCCCCCGTGGGGCAGGGTGGGGCAAGGGAGAAAGAGATTCAACCATTTGTCTCCGTTTTCTGAATTGGGTGGGGTGGGGCTTAAAATGAATACATCACATCCAGTGTTTCCTCTAGCAGGGATTCCCAGAGGTTGTTGACTACAACTCCCAGAATCCCCAGCTGCAATGGCTTTTGCTTGGGGATTCTGGGAGATGTAGTCCACAACCTCTGGGAATCCGTCAGAGGGATCACATCATGTTTTATATAGAATCGCTCCCTTCCCAGGGAAGCAACGACCCAACTCTCGGAAGGGAAGCGAAGTCACCAGAGCTAGTTTAAAAGCAGCACAACGCAACAGATCAACTTGTGTTTCTTCAGAAGCAAAAAGGAAATGTAGTGACAACACCCGTTATTCCTAGAGCAGGATCTAACCCAACAGTGCTTCTAACTACATCCCTTTGAACAGAGGAGGGAAAACTTGGCCCTCTGGCTGTTGCTGAACTACAACTCCCACCATCCCCGGCGATTGTGACGAGGGATGATGGGAGTTGTAGTTCAACAACAGCCAGAGGGCCAACTTTGCCCAGCCCTGCCTTAGAAGTTGCTTCTTACCTAAAGGTTTTTCAGGCCTGCAAAGAAGACAAATCAAGTCCTCTGAGTCAGGGAAGTGCTTTTAGTGGCGCATCGGAGGAAACGGCAGCGGAGGCCAAGAGCAGGTGGGAGCGCTGCCATCACAGCGCTGCGCTTCTCCAAGAGCGGAGCAAGGCTGCTGCCTCCCAGAGATCGTCATACTCCAGGTTTGCCAGGAAGCACCGCTTCAGCTTCGTCTCCACCCTGCTTCCGTCTCCCAGCCGGTCCATCAGTAAGGTGACAGCTGATTGGTGAAGCAGCCAGCCAGTCATCGGGTCAGGTCTCCGATTCTTGGGGTCCAGAATATTTTCGCCCCAGAGGCTCAGGTGGAGGATGTTGGCTGCCACTCGGGGCGGGAGTCTCTGAAGGAGGAGAGGGGAGGAAAGGAGAGGAGTTTGGCTAGTGCAAAATGCGGAAGCTAGGATATTAGCTGGAGCTGCCTGCTGGGATCACATCACACCCATTTTGAAAGAGCTGCACTGGCTGCCAGTTTGTTCCCCGGTCCAATTCCAGGTGCTGGTTTTGACCTTTCAAGCCCTTAAGGGTTTGGGCCCGGGATACCTGAAGGACCGCCTGCAACCAAGGGTTACTGCCTGCTCGACGAGGTCATCTGTGGCGGCTCTGCTCCGGATGCTGACAATGAGGAGGAGAGCTGGTTTGGTGGCAGCAAGCATGACTTGTCCCCTTAGCCAAGCAGGGTCCACCCTGGTTGCATTTGAATGGGAGACTAGAAGTGTGAGCACTGCAAGATCTTCCCCTCGGGATGAAGCCGGTCTGGGAAGAGCAGAAGGTTCCCAGTTCCCTCCCTGGCAGCATCTTCAAGATCGGGCTGAGAGAGATGCCTGCCTGCAACCTTGGAGAAGCCGCTGCCAGTCTGTGAAGACAATACTGAGCTAGATAGACCAATGGTCTGACTCAGTATATGGCAGCTTCCTATGTCCCTATGTAATGAGGGAAGCTTGGCTGTTGTGTACGTGGGACAGGGCCCCCAGACTCTGGAATGCTCTCCCAGTGGCTATTCACTCCTCGGTCTCCATCACAGTTTTTAGAAAGCATGTGAAATCATGGCTTTTGACCTGGGCTTTTTAATATGATTATCTCTACTGCTGCTGCTTTGTATTTTGTATGGTTATCTTATGCTTGCATTTTAAATATTTTTAATCAAGCCTATGTTTTTATATTTCAGCTTAATATTTTAATTGTGTACTTTTCATAGTCTCGTTTTAATTGTTGTGTGAACTGCCTTGGAATTGTTTTAATGAAAGGCAGTATATAAATTTAACAATAACATAAAATAAAATTTAAAAAGGGGGAAATTCAGACCTGGCTGAATGGCTTCACTCACCATTGTAGGGGATGGGGACCTTGCTCAGTGCTAGAGCACTTGCTTGAAGGTTCCAGGTTCAATCCCTGGCAGAATCCCCAAGCAGGGCTGGGAGAGACTCCTGCCTCAAACCCAGAGAAGCCACTGCCAGTCAGTGTAGACACTACTGAGCTTGACGGACCAAGGGTCTGACTCAGTATAAGGCAGCCTCCTATGTCCCAGACTCTGTTTGAAAACCTCCATTTCATGAGGCAGAGTGTTCCAATGCCAAGCAGCTCTGACAGTTAGGGCATTCTTCATTCTGGCAGCTAAAGCGGCTTGGGAGTAGAATCTCGTCTGCTGCCCATGGAGCGCCATAAAGGTCGGAGTGCTTTTGCAAGGGCCCCCCTCAATGTTCCCTCTCGCAGGGATTCCCAGAGGTTGTTGACTACAACTCCCAGAATCCTCAACTGCAATGGCTTTTGTTGGGGGATTCTGGGAGTTGTAGTCCACAACCTCTGGGAATCCCTGTGAGAGCAAACACTGAGCCCCAACCCGGCACAGCCATGGCTGAGAAAGGGGGCGGCCCAGATGCACTCACGGACACAAGTTCGCGACTCACCTTCCTGGGATCGCGTCGAAGCAGCCTCGCCACCAGCTCCTTCACTTCGAGGGGCGCCGAGCAGGGAAAGGGCGGCAGATCCTCCTCCCGGTAGCTCCTGCTCTCGAGAGCTGCTGCGCCTTGGCCGTAGAAAGGGTTGCTGGCACCGAAGATCTCATAGGCAAGGGCGCCAACCGCCCAGGTGTCTGCTTGGGTGTAATCGATCACCATCCCTGGGCCAGGGACAGCGGTGGCCACCTGCAGAGGAGGGAGAGGCCAGGGGAAATGGACAAGGAGGACCATACCGCATCTGGATGCTATCCAGGGTCCTTCTGCAGGAGTGCCAGACCGGCCGTCGTGACCTCACAAGCATCCCAGAGAGCAGCTCTCTCGCTTTTGGGTAATGATCAGTAGTGCAGTTTCCGTAAACACGCCCATAATTTTTCCAAGGACATTTTTCTATTCTAGAAAGACATGGGAGGCCGTTCACACGGCTGGGCGGGGTGGTGAGCAGTGTCCCCTCGAACAGGGATTCCCAGATGTTGTGGACTACAACTCCCCAAATCCCCAAGCAAAAGCCATTGTTGTAGTCGACAACCTCTGGGAATCCCTCTTAGAGGGGAATACTGGCAGCAGGATGGGGGAGGCTGGTTAAATTAACCTTCACCCCAGAAGGGTGCTGTTCTGCGGCTGGCTTTTGTCTGGGGATTATGGGAGCTGTAGTCAATATCATATGGGAAACCCTGTGAGAGCGAAAACTGAGCCCCATCCTGGCACAGCCACTGCTGAGAAAGGGGGCGGCCCAGATGCGTTCATGGAAATGCGGCCCAGATGCGCTCACTGCTTCCAGATGATCTATGCTGCATGCCGCAGCGTGGAGCTCCGCAGGCCAGGATGACATGTCCTGGCCACTGGATATCCCACAATGCACTGCGTGACATGTGCGATGCTTTGGAGGATTCCCCAGGAGACAGGCGCACTAGATGCCTGTCTCTGTGTCCGCTGGGCCTAAACATAGCCCCAGCGAACACACAATTCCAGAGTCTTGGCTAAGGGCTCGCTTGAGCCCTTAATCCTGGCTAACAGCCGGGTTTAAAAGCAGGGCTAGGCGGCGTTGCCTCTCCGGGATCAAGCCCGATCCCTGCGGTTTTCACATGCAGCCTAACCCAGGCTGGGTTAGGCTGCGCGTGAGAACAGCCTCCTGGTTTTGTGGCGTGAATTTGTAACATAATGAATTTATTCACTTATTCGGCACATTTCTATACCGCCCCATATACATATCTCTGGATGGTTGACAACCTAAAACACAACGTCAATTAGAACATTAACACAATTAAAACAACTTAAAATATAGATAAAAACTCTAAAACTTAGAACTTTAAAACTATTACATGGCTACAGTACCAGCCAGACTGAACAATCTCAGCACTGACACTCACTTATTTGAAATGACTATCCCAAGAAAGCCTAGACAAATACCTTACTCAGCTGTTTGGGCATACCAAAATGAGTATGTTGAAGTCCATGGTTTCAGTTCTCTCTCTCCTTAAAATGTAAATGTAATGGGCATGCAAAATGTAAAAGGAAGCCTCTGTCATTTCAGTTCCCATATATTAGAATATTTACTATTACTAATTTCCAAGTCAAATTTTGAATTTGTCTGAATATGTAAGATGCATTACGTGCACTTTGTTGAGCTTCCTAATCAAATATTTCATTCAACTAATTTTGATACTTTGGAGATATTTGCATAGCATGCCAAGGTGTACTTTTAAAGGTTTCATTTTACTAACTATTTTTCAAATATGTTAAATAGGATCTTAATTGATTTAGGATGCTGAAACCCACATCACCCAGACACACCCTGAAAGATATGTGGGTCAGAGAGCTCACCGGGTCCCCAAGGATCTGAAGCCCCCATCAGGGGATGGTGGACTGCAGTACAGAAGGAGACCCTGAATTCGATCCAAGGGCCAGTAGCCAAGAGCACCCAAAGGTGCTTTCCATGAGCACCTAAGATCCTTGAGTCTTGTACACTGCCCATGTTTTTCCTTGCCTGAGATGCTAACAGGCCTCTCAAAAGAACACCAACTTTTCCATCAGCCAGACGGTCGCCAAAATCTGGGACCACTGGAAAGGAACAGCAGTTCTAGCCTCCAAGCCAAAACACCAGACCCCAGGACACCAGCTGGTTCTGAACCATGGTCCGCGAGAATTTCCATCTTGAGCTCACTTCTTTCTTTTGCCTTTGTCATTTTAAGAGGAACAGATAAACGGAACCCACTCTGTCTGGAGAAGCCACTGCATGAAGAGGTTATTGTGAAAAGCCCCAGCGAGACCAAGGATTACCTCTGGCGCCATGAGGCAGCTGTTACCGCCACGATCCACGTACCAACTGGTAAAAGGGAGTTTCAACCCAATTTCTGCATCAGCCAAGCAGCAGCCAAAGTCTGTGATCACCAGCCACGGGCACCCAGCTGCAAATGACGGGAAAGGGTCAGAATTCGTTGCCAAGCAGATTATTTATTTATTGACTTACTTACTTACACTTCTATCCCGCTCTTCCTCTGAGGAGCTCAGAGTGGGGTACATGGTTATTTTTATCCTCCTAACAACCCTATGAGGTAGGTTAGGCTGAGAGATACCTGACTGGCCCAGAGTCATCCAGTGAGTTTCATGGTTGAATGGGGATTCGAACTCGGGTCTTCCCGGTCCTAGTCCAACACTCTAACCTCTATGCTATGCTGGGATGGTGGCGGCTATTGTGGCAGGGGGTGATGGGAGTTGTAGTCCAACATAATCTGGGAATCCACGTTTGAGAATCCTTGGCTAAGAGGTGAAAATGGAGCACAAGGCCCTGGGAAGCAGGCCTGCACAAGCCCTGGTGAAATTAAAGGGAGCAACAGAAGGGGCTCAACAGAGCTTGCCCAGCAGACCTTTCCAGAGGATCAGTAATATGACAGCGCTAAAGCAAGACATTTTATAGTACCAACCCCTGGACTACTGCAAAGTGCAGCAACATAAATTTGTTCCGTGTCGTCTGAAGAAGAGTTTGCTTATCCCTACCCAGAATTTAAATATTAAAAAAAATTAAAATATTAATATTTTAAGATTAAAATATTAAAATCTCCTGCCCATCCATTTTTCAGAAGTGGGGCTGTAGCTCAGTGGAAGAGCATCTGCTTGGCATGCAGAAGGCCCCAAGTTCAATCCCTGGCAGCATCTCCAAGAAGGCCTGGGAAAGACGTCTTCCTGAAACCCTGGAGAACCACTGCCTGTCAGTGTAGACAGTACTGAGCTAGATGGGCCAGTGGTCTGACTCAGTAGGCAGCAGTTTCCTAGAGGATAGGGCCAGGACGCCGTGGAAGAGCATCTGCTTTGCATTCAGAAGAGCCAAGGTTCAATCCCTGGCAGCATCTCCAAGTACGGCTGGGAAACACCCCTGCCCGAAACCTTGGAGACGCCCCTGCCAGTCAGTGTGTAGACCAGGAGTATCAGATTGCGGCCCTCCAGATGTCGCTGGCCTACCACCAACACAGGGGCCAGAGATGATGGGAGTTGTAGGCCAACATCTGCAGGAGGGCTGCAGTTTGACAGCCTTGATGTGGACAGTCCTGAGCTAGATGGACTGAACACGCTGCTTGTGGTGTCCCTCTGTTCTCTGGGTGACCCTGAATTCTAGTATGCTGAGAGAGGGAGAAAAGCTCCCACTTTCCCCACACTGAGCGTAATAATGCAAGGGCGGTTTCGCCACAAAGCTGTCCAATATTTCCTTCCCCTGCCCAGCATTCTGCGGCTGTCCAGGATACACCACAGACCGGAATCAAATTCGACCAGGATGTTGTCGGACTTCAGGTCCCTGTGAGCCACGCCGTGCCGGACGAGATGGTCCACCCCTTCCAGTAACTGCAGGAGCATCATGGTGCTCAGGCGGGCGTTGGGTCTCCTCTCGCAGAGATACTGACGCAGAGTGCATGGGTAACTGGATGGAACAAGCAGGGACAAACCAGCAGGCCTTTAGGGAAGGCTGGTTGGATCCAGAATCAGCACCAAGTCTGGCTGAAACAGGATCAGTCTCTAATGTAAACCGCCCTGAGCCACTTTTGCAAGAGATCAAATAAATAAAAAATAAATAAATAAATAATAAAAGTATATTATTTAAGAACATAAGAACAGCCCTCCAGGATCAGGCCCAAGGCCTATCTAATCCAGCATCCTGTTTCCCACAGTGGCCCACCAGATGCCTCTGGGGAGCCCACAGGCAAGAGGGGAGAACAAAAGGGCAATCCCCCCCCTGAAAACCATGAGGGCTAGCAGCTTGATGTGCTTGCAAACACCCCGAAGCCAACCCACCAAGCGTTCCCTCTCCACTCACTTCTTCATCACCAGGAAGAGGGTGCAGCTGTGCCCGATTCCCGAGGGGTTCAGGGTGGCGGGCAGAACATCTGGATAGTCTACCGTGGCTCCGGGGAGCAGCGGGACGCGAGACGTGAATGCGCGGATCACCTGGACGATATTGGGGTGAGGTGTCAGCCGCGTCTTCCCAAAGATGGCTTTCCTGTGCAAGACAAGGGCATTGTCATCATGGCCACTTATCACCGCTAGCACAGCTTTAATCTGCCAAAGTGTTCTTACAGTCTTTATTTAGACAGCAGTTCTGTGAGGCACGGCACTATTTCCCCCTGTTTTAAGAAGAGTAACTGAGGTAGAGTTTCTGGCCAAAGCCAAGAAAGAGCCAGGACCCAGAGCTTCAAAGCTAAGAACAGGAGACCCTCATGATTCACGGGTTCTCCATTCGTGGTGGATTTGAGGATGGGTCATAGGGATCCAGCAGTCTCTTCTGGCCCCTGACAGCTGGAGACACACTGAGTGGGCAGTATTAAAATGTAATGAAAATAAATAATAATAATAAGGAGAAGGAAGAGGAGAAGACCAAAATAATCCCAGTGGTAATTGGCGCCCTAGGTGCAATTCCAAAACACCTTGAAGAGCACTTCAACACCACAGGGGTCACGGAAATCACCATCAGTCAATTACAAAAAGCAACTTTACTGGGAACAGCTTACATTTTGCAACAATATTTATAACAACAACAACAACAACAATATTGACAATAAAATTGAGGCATCCCAGGTCCTTGGGAAGGACTCGATGTCTGGATAAAACAAACCAGCCAATAACACCTGTCTGACTGTGTGAATAAAGAATAATAATAATATTAATGATTTAAATTAGTCTTTTCCTTTGGAGATTTAAATCCACCTACCCTGTTGCAAGGTTAATAACAACAACACTGATAAAAACAGGTTAGGTGAAGCCTGACACAATTATTATATTTACCTGAATCCAAGACACGATTTTTTCCAAGTTCTTAGATGTCAGAAATCGGGAAGTCATCTTAAATTCAGAGTGCTCTTCCTTTTAGGTAAATACAGATATAACCCCTTCTAACTGAGCCAAGAAACACCTTTTAAAGGGGTGATTCTCTTATATTTAGCCGGGGGAGAGCAACTGGCCCTATCCACCCCCAGCACAGCATCCCTCCAGTGGCTGTTACTGGTGTCTCTCTTAGGTTCCCTTTTTAGATTGTGAGCCCTTTGGGGACAGGCAACCATCTTATTTATGGATTTTCCAATGTAAACCACTTTGAGAACTTTGGTAGAAGTGTGGTATATAAATATTTGTAGTCGTAGTATAACCTCTACTTGTTAAGGGCCTCATCTTAAATTCAGAGTCGTCTTGTATTCGGGTAAATACGGCGCACTCTCTTTATTATTTCAATAGCAAATTCATCCTTGTTGTTCATCATCATCAAATGCATCCGTGTGCATGGTGCTTTAGAAAATATCTGAGCACAAATCCTTGCCCTAAGGATCTGTAACCTCAGTCTGGTTATGGCTGAGACGGAATACTGCCTTGTTGGGTGGCATCCCACGTTTTATCCTTCACATTTTAAAAAGATTCAAATGGAGAGCAGACCAAATATTCTAGCAGGAGTCAAGCTGTCAGGAGAGAAATGGCTTCCTCTCCCCCACTGATCAAATGGATTTAGTAGCAAGAGATCCCTAACCGTCCTGAAAAGCCAATGTTTCCAGTCCATCCCTTTTGACGTGTGCAGCTGGCTGTCAGAAGAATCACCAAGGGAGCGATTCAAGAACCACGTTCTACCATCACGGGCATTTTGTGGGATCTCTGCAGCTTCTTGAGGTACAGGCTGCATGCACCATCCTGTGGTTGACCTTACTAGAACCAAATTGACATTTTAGGATGCAAATTTTAAAGGAAAGAAAAGGATCTCCTTGGTCTTTTCTCCCATGCAGAGCATAAACCCTTTTGGACAGATGTGAATGCCCCCATAGCTAATAAATCATACCTGGGAGAAGAGATTGTTCCAAATTCTCCAGGGAAGGCAGAACCACTGGCTGGAACCAGCTCCTGGGACATGGTCCTGAGGATGGCTTCACTGGAAGATCCAGCCTGCAAGAGTCATGACATTTCTACTGAATCATAAGAATGCAGCAGAATAAACACACATTGCAACTAGGAAACAACAACACCCAAATAAAGCCACAGCAGAAGCAGAAAAACACAACACTGGTGTACTGTAAAAAGCAAGACAAAAACAAGCCCCCCACAAAAGATTTAAGCCTGGTTATTCAGAGTGCTGCCATGAGGCTGCTCTGGATTAGGTTTGTGCGAATTGATTCGAATACAAATCAATTTGACTCAAACCTGGGCAAAGAAACACCAAGCTATTCCTTTAAATGGAATCCAATTCAAAGCCGACTGGATTTGAATCTGAATCAAAGCCATGCGTTTCGATTCAGATTCGAATCAAATCTTGATTTTCGATTCGTACACATCCCTACTCTGCATGTCAGCCAATGAAATTAACTTTAAAAACAATTGTGATGAATTATTGACTCATAGATGGTTTTAATGCAGCAGTATTGGTCACTAATGATCGCCTGCATCTCTGTTTGGGGATAGGTCCAAGTTTTTAGGAACATAATCCAATTTCTTTCAATACCCTAATCCTAAAAAAAAATCCCCCAGGTTTCCTGAGGAGCAAACCAAGGACCAGATCCTCACCGAAATGTTCCACATCATCTTGATAGCCAAGGGGAAGCTGGCTCTCCAAGAAGCTGTATGGCAAAGGCCTTCCTCTGCAGCCTGGCCATCCAAGCCCCCATCACGGCTGCAGCCTCCAGCTCTCGGCTCTGTGCCTGTTTCGTAACCGGCAGCAAAAGGAGTGGATGCTTCGTACACAGCAGCGCTACAGCCCTTGCCAATGGATTGGCCGATGGAGTACTCTTCCAAATTGAAGCCCCGCTGGCGGAATAAACCGAGGGGGTTTTTCTGGGGCTTATTCCTCGGGATAAATATTGTCTGAAAGAAGAAAGATAATAGAGTCAGAAGGGACCCTGGAGGTCTTCTAGTTCAACCCCCTGCAGAATGCAAGAATCTGACCGGCAGCCCTCCAACCTCTGTTTGATAACCTTCAGCAAAGGAGAGCCCACCACTGTCTGAGGCAGACTTTTCCGCTGCCAAACAGTGCCTACAATGAGGGAAATCCTCAGAATGCCTAGCCTGGAACTGCCTTATACTGAGTCAGACCATTGGTCCATCTAGCTCAGGATTGTCTGCTCTGACTGGCAGCTGCTCTCCAAGGCAGGAGTGTCTCCCAGCCCTACCTGGAGATGCCGCCAGGGACTGAACGGAGGACCGTCTGCATACAAGCAGATGCTCTGCCACTGAGCTACAGCCTCATCCCCCAAGGGGAATATCTTACAGCAGACCAGACTCACATGTAGCTACCCATCCAAATGCAAACCAGGGGAGACCATGCTTAGCCAAAGCGACAACTCACACTCACTGCCACACACCCAGTTCTCCTCCCTAATCTGCTCTCTTGATTCTGCTTCCATCAAATGACACTCCATCAGTTTTAGTCCTGGCCTGGGGAGCAACAGAGAAGTGTCCTTCTATGACACAATTATCTTCAGATATTTGAAGATATTCTTTTTTTCCAGGCTAAACATACCCAGCTCCTTGAACCTCACAGGACTTGGGTTTCCAGACCCCTCAACTCCTTGACTGCCCTCCTCTGAACCCATTCCAGTTTTATCAACATCCTGAAATGCAGCCCCCAGAACTGGACACAGTGGCCACATGTTACACAGCCTACGGGCAGTTCTGAGCTCCTAAGGAACTGCCAATGTGCAGGTGTCCAAATGCTTACAATAGCACACCTGCATTTTGTGGCGGGGGGGGGGGGGTAGGAGAGCTGGTCTTGTGATAGCAAGCATGAATTGTCCCCTTTGCTAAGCAGGGTCTGCCCTGGTTTGCATTTGAATGGGAGGCTACATGTGTGAGCACTGTCAGATATTTCCCTTCAAGGATGGAGCCACAGCCCAGGGGAAGACCAACTGCTTGGCATGCAGAAGGCCCCAGGTTCACTCCCTGGCAGCATCTTCAAGATAGGGCTGGGAGAGATTCCTGCTTGTTACCTTGGAGAAGCCGCTGCCAGTCTGTGTAGACAATACTGAGCTAGATAGTCCAATGGTCTGACTCAGTATATGGCAGCTGCCTATGTTCCTATGAACTTCCATTGCTTCCAATCGGAAGTGATCCTGAAGTGCGGACACATGACGTTACATATTCGCACTTGTGCACAGAAGTGCAGGTCTGCCGACAATTCCTTCAGGGAATGGTTTCCAACCAGGATTCCTCCAGATGTTGCTGAATGACAACTCCCAGCATCCCCAGCTTTAATTTATTGTGGCTGGGGATGATGGGAGTTGTAGTCCAGCAGCTCAGAAACACCCTTGCTACATTGCATAATATGTGGGCCAGTATTCCAAGTGAGGCCTGACCAGCACAGAACAGCGTGGAACAATTATTTCATGTGATCTGGACACTATGTTAATGAGGCTTAAGATTGCATTCGCTTTCTTAGCAGCTGCATCACCCAGCTGGCTCGTATTCAATTCACAGAATTGTATCCTATTCACAGAATTGTATCGTATTGCTCGTATTCAAGTCCACAGAAGCCTGATTCAGACATTATGCTATACGAGTATACCAATGTCTGTACACTCATACATGTTTGTGTGAATGACTGTAAAATGAGGTTCACTCATTTTAAGAGTGAACCTAGATACAGGCGTTACAGATGGCCTCCAATAGTGGTCGGCCACAAGAAGGGCACGAAAGCAAAGCTCTCCCTTCTTGCTAGTTTCTTGACAACTTGGATTTATTTATTTATTTATTTATTAGAAACATTTAATAGACTTCCCACTCCGAAGACTCCAGGCGGTGCACAAAAACATGCAAACAGGGCAACATTAAAAATTACATTCTAAATTTATAAGTATACTGCTGTTGTATATGGAGGTTCCATCTAGCTAACAACTGGAGAAGCGTGGTATAGTGATTAGAGTGTTCGAGGAGGACTGGGGAGACCTTCTGCTACACCACTCTCTGCTCAGTGCAGGGATCCATCGCTGGGGGATGATGGGAGTTCTAGCCAACAGCGTCGGGGGATACCTGTGCTAGGCAGTGCTTCCTGTAACAGCGCTACCCAGATGTTGATTACAACTCCCATCACCCACTGATGCAGTCGCTGGGGGATGATGGGAGTTGTAGTCAACAGCATGGGGGGGCTGTGCTGGGTAGTGCTTCCTGTAACAGGGCTACCCAGATGTAGACTACAACTCCCATCATCCACATATGCAGTCACTGGGGGATGATGAGAGTTGTAGTCGACAGCATCGGGTGGGGGGGGATCCCTGTGATGGGGGACCCTGGTCCCAGGAAGAGGATCATCTGCCCAACCACACACACACACACACACACACACAGGGCTGTCCTGCCAGGCCTCCTCCGCCCCCTCCCCGCCCCCCGTTGCCAAGGCAACACGGCCTACTCCTCCGCCCGCCGCACCTGGATGTCCTGGCAGGCCTCGGCCACCTGCCTCCTCTCGGCCAGCGCGGGCTCCAGCAGGGCCAGCCCGAGGCTCAAGGCCACGCCGAGGCGGCGGGGGCCGCCCCAGTGCCGGCGAGAGCGCAGCAGCAGCCCCGGAGCCCGCAGGCCTAGCCGGGCCGCGGCCTCGCGTAGAAAGAAGCCCGAGCGGGGCTGCAGTGGCGGCGGCGCAGGGCGAAGGGCAGCGGCCAAGGCCGGCCGGGGCGCGGCGGCCGCCGGAGGCCCTCCTCCCAGCCAGCGCCACAGCAGCCCCCGGCCCAGCTGCAGCCCCCGGCCCAGCGCTTGCCGCAGCGCCATCGCCCAGCAGCCGCGAAGGAAGCGGCCTCCTCCTCAATCGGAAGGCGACGGCCCGCCCGACGTCCTCCTCGCTCTGCCTCCCGGAGCCTGTTGTCCCGACTATGTGGTGGCCTACAATTCCCAGCATCCCCGGCTCTGGGCTGCTATGGCTGGGGATTCTGGGAGTGGTCGTCCAGAAGCCGCTGGAGGGCTGAGCGGAGCAGATGGGTTTGCAGCTGTTTGCATGTCGCAGCAGCAAATCTTTATACACCGCTTTTTAACAGAAGTGTCCAAAGCGGTTTACATAGAGAATTAAATTAAATTAAATTAAATATTAAATTAAATTATTAAATTAAATATTCAATAAAATAAAATAATTAAATATTCAATAAAATAAAATTATTAAATTAAATATAAAGTTAAGTTAAATTAAATTAGATGGCTCGCTGTCCCAAAAGGGCTCACAATCTAAAAAAGAAACCATTAGACAGACACCAGCAACAGCCACAGGAGGATGCTGTGCTGGGGATGGATAGGGCCAGTTGCTCTCTCCCTGCTAAACACAGGAGAATCTTTAAAAAACAAACAAACAAAAAACATAAGGCCCCAGCAACAGCCACTGGAGGGATGCTGTGCTGGAGCAGGATAGGGTCAGCTGGTCTCCCCCTGCTCAAGGAAGAGAATCACCACTTTAAAAAGGCACCTCTTTGCCTAGTTAGCAGTGGGGCAACCCTGGAGGTGCTTTCTTTTTTAAATTTTATTTTATGTATTTAACATATTTTCATACCACCCAAAACGTATGCCTTTGGGCGGTTTATCACAAAGCGAAATAAATGGCAACAGAAAAAGGTTGAAACATGAGTTAAAACCAAATAAATGATAACAGAAAAAGTCAAAAATTTACTACAATTTAAAATTTTAAAACAATATTTTTAAACACTGTTCAAACTATTAAAACTCAGTCAGGAGGACAGCACAGCAAAAGCCATTTGGCACCAGCAAGCCCTTAAAAAGCAAACAACGGAGATTTATATATTACTTTTTGACAAAAGTTCCCAAAGTGTTTACACAGAGAAAACAATAACAAAGTAATAAGATAAGGACTCATAGTCTTAAAACAACAACAAAAAACATAAGATGGATGCCAGCAGCAGCCACTGAAGGGATGCTTTGCTGGGGATGGATAGGGCCAGTTGCTCTCCCCGTGCTAAATATAAGAGAATCACCACTTTAAAAGGTGCCTCTGGGCTCAGTTGGCAGGGGCACTTAATGCTTAACGGTCCTGGTGCCGCTGAGTTCTTGTTAGCCAAGATGCTGCTGTGCAACCAAGCAACCAACAGATCATGGCAGAGCTCGGGGAACAAGAGGGTGAATGCCCAGCCAGCAGTAAGCGCAGCAGTCAGGGTGTCCTGGGCATCCCCATTCTCAGTCTGTTGGAGCGCTCCCTGTAACATGGATCCCCAGATGTTATTGACTACAACTCCCATCATCCCCTGCTGCCATGGCCAAAGGGAACGTGGAACTTTCTGCAAGCGAGCATGCAGATGCTCTCCCCAGAGCAGTCCCGTTCCCTAAGGGGAATATATGGCAATGGCCAAATGCCATTGCAGCTGGAGATGATGGGAGTTGTAGTCAACAACATTTGGGAATCCCTGTTACAGGGAACACTGGTAGGGAGGAGAGCTGGTCTTGTGGTAGCAAGCATGACTTGTCCCCTTAGCTAAGCAGGGTCCACCCTGGTTGCATATGAATGGGAGACTAGAAGTGTGAGCACTGTAAGATATTTCCTCTCTTAGGGGATGGAGCCGCTCTGGGAAGAGCAGAAGGTTCCAAGTTCCCTCTCTGGCATCTCCAAGATAGGGATGAGAGAGAGACTCCTGCCTGTGAACTTGGAGAAGCCGCTGCCAGTCTGTGTAGACAATACTGAGCTAGACAGACCAATGGTCTGACTCAGTATATGGCAGCTTCCTATGTTCCTGTGGTCTGCTGGCATTTAATTCATACCATTCAAAGGTTGGAAAGACCTCAAGCAGTTCTGTCATCAAACCCCTTCATCCCTAGAGCTGTTTTAGTCCCAGCCTCCAAGACACTTGTGTGCCCAAGACAAAAAATAAAAATAAAACAATGCCTGGAGGTTTTTCAGGCAGCAGACTTTATCACGGGTTTACCACTAAGCTTTACTGTGATTCAGGGCATAGCAGATACTTCGATACAAAACGAGGATTTTTTTACCTGAACAGAAATCGAGCTAGGTTCCAATATGGAGGGGAAACCCTGAATTGTGTGTGCTTTCTGAAATATCACACAGACTTCACTTGGGGGTAAATCTGGCCGATATGTGAACCCACACCTACCCTCCCAAAGTAAAAATCGCTGTCTGAAAAAGCTCCTGATTGATTGATTGATTGATTGATTGATTGATTGATTGATTAAGTCCTGTCAAGTTGGTGTCGACTCTTAGCGACCACATAGATAGATTCTCTCCAGGATGATCTGTCTTCAGCTTGGCCTTGAAGGTCTCTCAGTGGTGCATTCGTTGCTGTCGTCATTGAGTCCATCCACCTGGCTGCTGGTCGTCCTCTTCTTCTCTTTCCTTCCACTTTCCCCAGCATGATGGACTTCTCAAGGGAGCTGGGTCTTCTTTGCATAATGTGTCCACAGTATGAGAGTTTGAGCCTGGCCATTTGTGCCTCGAGTGAACATTCTGGATTGATCTGGTCTAGGATCCATTTGTTTGTTTTCCTGGCAGTCCATGGTATCTTCAAAAGTCTTTTCGAGCACCAAAGTTCAAAAGCGTCAACGCTTTTTCTCTCTTGCTTCTTCAAAGTCCAGCTTTCGCATCCATCGAGTGTCACAGGGAAAACCATTGTCCGGACGATTCTAATCTTTGTAGGTGTAGACACATCACATGGCATCTCAATCTCCTTCCCAAGGCCTTCCTTGCAACCCTACCAAGTGCGAGTCTTTCTTGACTGCTGGATCCTTGACTGTTGACCGTCAATTCTAAAAGGCAGAAGCTGGCCACCATTTCAGTGCTGGGGACATACATATCAGTAGTGGCCAGAGATAAGCACCAATTCTTTTATTCTTAAAGGTGCCCTCCATCGGCACCCCTCACCGGCCGCTACTGATACATATGAGGCATACGTATTGCTCCTTGGCAGGGTTCGGGACCCAGACCCATTTATGTGTGACATTGCAGGGATTCGCACTCGGACTAGCTCAAGGGCTGCACTGCCACCGACTGGCTTTCCCTGGTAGAAACCACGTTATCCTCTTCATTGCATGAAAAGGATTTTTTTTAAAAAACCCAACACAACCCAGTAATTTGCATTCAGTTTTGATTAGAATGGAACAAGGGAATTAATGTTGGCAGAAGGTGTTACATTCTGTTACGATATTGATAGCAGGATGTAACGAACGGTCTCTAATTTCTGGAAAATTAAAACTAATTGTCTTGCCCTTGATAGAATTTCATGGAGCCGGGCAGCATATGCTGGCAACAGCCTTGCCCTTGGGACAAAGAACGACTCCTCTTTCCCACGTGTGAGATATTAAAATGGAGCAAATAAACCAGCCGTTACAAAGATCTAAACGCAATGAAAGAGATAACCAAAACAAAAAACCAACCCTCAGGAACAAGGCAAAACGTGGGTACCTTCTCCTATTTTGCTTCCACACAATCACTTCTACCCCAGGTTTTCTGCCTACCTTGCTTCCACACAATGGACTGGAGCTCTGCGGGGAGAGTAGGTTTGACTCACCAGCTGTGCTGCCAGCAGAACCGGGGGTCAGAGTACCAGGACGCGCCACTGCACATCTCTGATAATGCACTGCATGAGTGTGTGGTGCATTATGGGAATTCCCCCTCCCCGACCGCCCCACAATCACAAAAATGAGGGTAAGGTTAAGTGCTGGCTCTCTTAACCTCATTTTAATGGGAGGATACTTAGGCGGGTTTGCAGCCATGTAGCCACCCGATCCTGGCGGTTCACACGAGCATGCAAAACCGGTTTTGCATGCTCGTGTGAATAGCCTCAATCACTTCCGCCCAGGTTTTACTGCTCCCTTGCTTCCGCACAATCACTTCTACCCAGGTTTCCCTTCGACCTTGCTTCCACGCAACCGAAAATTGGGAGCACACACAGCTCCCAAACCTGGGAAGAACACAGTTTTGGATTGTGTGAATGACCCTGCGTTAAATTCATCAGATTGAAGGCCCCTGTCTAGTCTAGCATCCTGCCCTCTTCCCACACGGGCCAAACAGCTGGCTTGAAGACAGCTGGCTTGAAGACAGCAGCTGTACCTTGTGGGTGGGTGGCTTTCCCCTGCTTCTGTTACTGAATTCTCCTTCTGATTTCATCTGGCTTACATTTCGGTCAAGCCCCTGGCCTTGTCCCTCTGTCCCTCCTGTCCTCTTGGTGGCCTCAGAGTCTGAGTTAAGAGGGCGGGGTGGTTTCTCTCACCCTCTTCTCCTTCCTTCTGTCCTTGGGTAGCTTCAGGACCTCGATTTGCACCAAATTTAGTCCAGATGTAGAGACAGTGAAAGGGAAGTAGACTGATCAGTTCTTTCTAGAACAACTTGTTTTATCTAGCACCCAGTCACAAAAATGGGAGCAGGCCCAGATTCCAAACCTAGGTGGGACTTCTCTCCTACTCAGTTTATGGTCATGCAAACTGCAGTGATGTCTCTCTTACCTTTCCTTCTATATTCACCTTATTAAGAACATCAGAACACAAGAACAGCCCTGCTGGGTCAGCCCCAAGGCCTATGTAGTCCAGCATTCTAGTTCCCACAGAGGCCCACCAGATAACTCTGAGAAGCCCACAGGCAGGAGATGATGAAGGCATGCCCTGAAACTGGTATTTAGAGTCATCTTGCCTCTGAGGCTGGAGGTGGCCTATAACCCTCAGACTAGTAGCCATTGATAGCCCTGTCCTCCATGAACCCTTCTTAAATCCATCCAGGCTGCTGGCTGTTGTCACATCCTGTGGCAGAGAGTTCCACAGGTTCTTGTATTTTTGTGTCCTGTTCATATCTCATGAACATAGTTTGAAAATGTTTCCCTCTTTCACACAGTCTTAAAAAGGTGATTTGTGTATGGTATTTTACTGATGCACCCCTGTGTCCCTGTAGATCAGGGTTTCTCAACGTGTGGGTCCCCAGATGTTATTGGACTTCAGCTCCCATAATCCCCAGCCCCAGTGGCCTTTGGCTGGGAATTATGGGAGTTGAAGTCCAATTACATCTGGGGACCCACATGTTGAGAATCCATGCTGTAGATTGACAAAACCCTGTATTTGGATGCCAGCGGATGTGCCATGGTACCATGTCAAATTCAACCCATGACCCCCGTAGAATAGCCCACACACTGCTTGGCAAACCCAGGAGATCTATTGTGTCCTTGGCAGGCTGCCCAACACGGCTGGCGGGCTGTCTGGGTTTGGCGACCTACTTGCCGTAAGTGGAGACTCAATTTGCATGTAACGCGAAACCCGAGTTTAGAGACCCGCGGTTGCCAAACCTGCATGTCTGAATGCGGGAAACTCCAGTTCCGCGAGGCATGTAACCCAAGGTTTTCTTTTTGGAACTCCAGTTTCAACTCTTGGGTTGTCATGAGTTACGTTGTCCCAACTGAGGTTGATCACAGCCTGCGTTACATCCGAATTTGGAATCGCGGGCTGTGTTCCCCGAGAACCAAATTGAGGTAGGAAGCTCCTCCCCCTCTCCAGCCATGATTGGCTGTGCGGGCTGTCCTTCATGCAAGCAGGAAGCCTGCATAGTCAGTTCCCCCTCCTCTCTGCAGTCTTGCTGACTGCAGCGCCCTGCTCTCCAGACCGTTATGGCCGTCTTCACTTTGGCCCGCCAGCTGTTTTTGGACTACAAGTCCCATAATCGCAGCAGCCAATATTTCATTTATTTATTTAACAAATGTGTACACCACCCACTACCAAAGTCTCTAAGCGGTTTACGGCATAAAACAAACCAGGAATTGATAACAGTTAAGACATATATAAGATCAAATTAAAATACCCATAAACACACCCCAACTAACTAAAAGGCTTGGCTAAAGCTTGCATTTTAGTGTCTTTCGTTGTTTTCTAAAAGCCAACAGGGATGGAGCAGGGAGCATAGCCAAGGACTGTGGGAAATGTAGGCCAACATCTGCAGGAGGGACAAAGTTGAGCAGCCTTGTGAAGAAAGGGCTCTGTCTCACTTAGTGGGCCCTCCCAGTCCTAAGAAAAATGCAGAATGGTGTGGAGATGGTTCTAAGGATGTTCACAAAACCAATTTGCCTGCTTTGGTTCAAATCTGGAGCGGATTCGAACCAGACAGGGCATGTTCAGTTCTGTCACCTCCTTGAGGGGGGTGGTTCGGTTCAAATTCTAGCCGAATCGCCTGGTTTGGTTCGAATTCGAGCCGGTTCGGGCCTAGCTCAAGGGAGGCGGGAGGGGGGCATTAAAACTGAGTTTAAAAAGTAATGACTTACCACCACCAAGAGTCGCGCATACGCACTGGCCATTTGCATGACCCAAGATCCCAAAATGGCTGCCGCATATGGCCACCATGAAATGGCTCCAAAACAGGCCGAACCAGCCTAGGGAAACTCAAAGGAGGCTGACAGGGGGAGGGGGAGCTGCCGGAGACCCCCCTGAGGCTGCCACAGCACCCCCTGAGTAAGTCATTACTTTTAAAACTCAATTTTAATGCCCCCCTGCCACCCTCGAGTTGTCATCCGGTTCGGCACAGTCTCAAACTGAACCGGGCCTGGCTCGAGGTCTAGACTTTGAGGCGAGCCAGTTCGATTTCAAGCCAGCTTGCACACCCCTAGATGGCTCGGACATGGACGATTTTTGCCCAAATGGCCCCTGCTTGAAAAATAGTGAAGATTACCGCATTAGGCAATGGATTCACACACCTTCTACTGCTTAGTATGCTGCTGCTTTGTTCTTACACATCAAAGTGGATCACACTGGACAGCTCAGGAACAATCCCACAGGGCTTTTTTGCTCAGTTATTCATAAAGAGAGGCCCTTTGAAAGCAACATCATAGGAGTTTCCGCTTGACTGGAGTCCTGATCAGGATGTGTTTTGCATGGTGATTACATCCAGCCCTGGAAAAGACTCCCCCTTTGTGTTCTTTTGCACACCTGGATTGCACCACGCTCAGGATGCAAATGTGGGAGTTAAGCCACCCCCATTTTGAGGGGTACTGAATCACCTCTACAAGCGGGTCAAACGGTTCTAAAGGTAACCTTTGAAAGGAATGAATTTTTTTTTGCAATAAATGCATTTGAAAGAAGTCTCTGATGTGGAAGGCACAAGGTCCTGGAAGGCTCTGGAGGGTTGCCATGTTTCCTCAACCTCTTCAGAGCGTCTTCAGATGTTCCGGTCCAAAGGAGAGGGGGAGGAGCTCCTCTAAAGTCTTCACAATGTACGTCCCATCCGGCTTGGTCAAATAGATGTCCCAGTGCTGGCCAAACTGGAAAAGGATAAAAAAAATCCCCGAGGAGATTATCTTAAAATCTCTCACAAAAACATAAATGTAAGAGCATAGGGATGTGTAAACTGGCTCAGAACTGAGCAGGTTCACACTCGGTTCGGTTCAAGGGCTCAACTCGGATCGGTCCGGTTTGGGAGCCGTTTGAAGGTGGTGAGTGCGGTTAAAATTGGTTTTAAAAAAAGATTGACTTACTGCTTCTGTTGGCTAGGGCAGCCTCAGGGGTGCTGCAGCGGCCACGAGGGGGAGCCCCCCTCCCCACACCGACCAAACCAAACTGAGGGGGTTTTGAGGGGGTGCCGGACCAAACTGGCCTGGTCCGGTTCAGATCCAGTTCAGACTCGAACCGGACCGGACCAACCGGTTCCGTGCACACCTCTAATAGTGGGCAGGAGGCTTGGGCAGTCATACCTGGCCCTGCAAAAGGAATCAAGCAATTTTTTTCCCTGCAGGATGAAGACATTAGCAGGGACATTTGCAATAGGGTTAGAAAAACAGCTGTTGTGCAATATTTCAGTTATGAAACTTGGCCAAAAAGGACAACAGTGAGTGCCAGCCATTAAACAGTAACCATTTGGGAAATGCTGAAATTTGTCTGTGATGAAACTTTAACAGCCTTTGTGCTTCAGTGAAGAACAAAGAGGAGAGCTGGTCTTGTGGTAGCATGAATTGTCCCCTTTGCTAAGCAGGGTTCATCCTGGTTTGCATTTGAATGGGAGACATGTGTGAACACTGTAAGATACAGGGATGGGGCCGCTCTGGGAAGAGAATCTGTCTGCTTGCATGCAGAAGGCTCCAAGTTTCCTCCCTGGCAACATCTCCAAGATAGGGCTGAGAGAGATTCCTGCCTGCAGCTTTGCAGAAGCTGCTGCCAGTCTGTGTGGACAATACTGAGCTAGATGGGCCCATGGTCTGACTCGGGATATGGCAGCTTCCTATGTTCCTAACATAGGAAGAATTCTGCCAGGTCACCAGGATTGAATACAGCTCCAAATAGAGTGGGACTATTAGTAGAGTGGGACTGCTTCTGTTAATGCAGCCCAAGATCGTATTGGCCTTTTTAGCAGCTGCACCACATGGCTGGCTCATGTTCAATTTGTGGTCCACCTAGATCAGGGGTGGGCAAACCTGGCCCTCCAGCTACTGTTGAATTATAACTCCCATAATCTCCAGCCACAATTTATTGTGACTGGAGATGATGGGTGTTTTACTTCAGCAATAAGTGGAGGGCCATGTTTGCCCACCCCAACCTAGATCCTTTTCACATTTGGTGCTGCCAAACCAGGACTCCTTGCAATTCTCTGTCCTTAATCTATTACTAACTAACTTCATTGGGGGCCCTCAAGTTCTAGTATTATTATGGCAGGGAGGAGAACCCCTCTGTATCATTGTAGTGACCAGGAGTGGGCCCAGCTCTCCCACCCTGGCTGGCCACTCCTCTGACCCTGTTTAGGGCTCTGTGAATGGCCCCAGGGTTTCCCAGGAAAGTTCATGTGGAACATTTGGCTGTCAGTGATCATGCGCTGAACCAGAATGGATGAGACATCCCATGATGTGCACCTATGTGTGAACATAGTCAAGAACTTCTACATCACCATGTGGGTGTAAGACTCCTCCAGAGTGAAAAAAGTTGGCACTTCCAAACTATGGAAAACTGGCCCTTTTCAAAGACTAAGGGCAGTTCACACTTAATGGCAACCCAAGATTCATGTGAGCTCGTGCAGTCCCTGGAGTGGACACTCGCCCTCCCATCTCTGCATGGAAGGAAGAAGAGAAGGAAGAAAGGAGTGGGGAGAAAGAGAGATTGAGAGAGAGAGGGAGGGAGATGGCGGGAGGCAGCAAAAGAGAAAGAAAAGCTGAGAGAGAGAGGGAAAGAGAAAAGCAAGAAAGCAAGAAAGATGGAGGGTGAGATAGAGGGAAGAAGGAAGGGGAAAAAAGAGAGGGAGAGAGGGGAAAGAAAGAGGGAAGAAGGAAGGAAAGGAAAGAGAGGGAGAGAGGGAAAACAAAGAGGGAATAAGGAAGGAAAGAAAAGAGAGGGAGGGAGGGGAAAGAAAGAGGGAAGAAGGAAGGAAAGGAAAGAGAGGGAGGGAGGGGAATGAAAGAGGGTAGAAGGAAGGAAAGAAAAGAGAGGGAGGGAGGGGAAAGAAAGAGGGAAGAGGGAAGGAAAGAAAAGAGAGGGAGGGAGGGGAAAGAAAGAGGGAAGAAGGAAGGAAAGGAAAGAGAGGGAGGGAGGGGAAAGAAAGAGGGAAGAAGGAAGGAAAGGAAAGAGAGGGAGGGAGGGGAAAGAAAGAGGGAGGAAGGAAGGAAAGTAAAGAGAGGGAGGGAGGGGAAAGAAAGAGGGAAGAAGGAAGGAAAGAAAAGAGAGGGAGGGGAAAGAAAGAGGGAAGAAGGAAGGAAAGAAAAGAGAGGGAGGGAGGGGAAAGAGAGGGAAGAAGGAAGGAAAGGAAAGAGGGAGGGAGGGGAAAGAAAGAGGGAAGAAGGAAGGAAAGAAAAGAGAGGGAGGGAGGGGAAATAAAAAGGGAAGAAGGAAGGAAAGAAAGAAAAGAGGGGGAAGAAAGAGGGAAGAAGGAAGGGAAGAAAAGAGAGGGAGAGAAGGGAAGAAAGAAGGGAAGAGTCAGAGAGAGAGAGGAGGTGAGAGAGAGAGAGAAGAGGAAAGAACAAAAGAAAGAGGGGAGTGGGGAGAGAGAGGGAGGGAGCGAAAGAGAGAAAGAGAAAGGGAAGGAAGAGAAGAAAGAAAAAGGCCAGAAAGATGGAGAGTGAGAGAGAGGGGAAAGAAGGTGGGGAAGAAGGAGAGAGAGGGAGGGAGATTTACCTCTCGGAGCACCTGTCTGCAAGCCCCACAAGGCATGGCATATGAAGTCCCGTTGTTGCTGTTGGAGCGAAAGAAGAAGACAGAATTCAGGAGTCTCGCATGCTGCCATGCAGGAGGCTGTAAGATGCTAATGTGACGGAAGATTAAAGTGGGGAAAAGGCAGGCCTTGCGAGGGGAAGCACGTTGCAGATCCTTTTGATATCAGCTGTGCAAATCCAGGACTCACCTCCACCAGCAAGGCCTGGAGAAAAGTCCCCATGGCCAGGTTCTCTTCCTTGGCGGGGGGTGGGGTTGCCTGGCTGCTGCCCCCCATCACACCTGGGGACAGGAGCGGATGGAAGAGGGCAAGAGGTCTGCCCAGGGATGGAGCCCGAGCAGAGCTGTGTGCCGAGATGAGGTGCTCTGTCCCAGATCTGCTGTTCGTGAGAAGGGCAGCGTAGCCATGTGCTAGCAAACCGGTTCAATCGATGGGGCTTGGGTGAGGAACCCCCACCTTGCAAGGGAGGCCAGAGTCTAATTGCCAGCTGAACAGCCTGGGGCAGCCCTTCTGAGAGGCAGGATGAGGCCATTGCCTCACGCGCACGTGGAGGGGAGGGGCGTGGGGGCAGTGGCCCAGGAAAGACTTGCAACCAATCCTGAGGAAGATGCTCTCCGGGGCTGAGTAGGGACCATTGCTTTCACCCGGCTGCGTGAGTCCCCACTTAAAAGGCGCCCCTGTGCCCAGTTAGCAGGGCTGAGTTTGAAACCTTGTGCCACAAGACCACCCAAAGTCCCCTGCCCCCAAAGAGCTTACAATCTCAGAAGAAACGCAAGGGAGACCCCAGCAGCAGTTGCTGGAAGGATGCTGTGCTGGGATTAGATAGGGACAGTTGCTCTCCCCCTGCTAAGTTGGAAAGAGCCCCCTCTTGAAAGGTGCCCCTTGGCCCAGTTATCAGGGGTGGTTTCCAAAGCTTGTGCCCCAAGACAGTCTGGAGTTCCCTGCCCCGAAGAGCTTCCAGTCTCAAAAGAAATGCAAGGGAGATACTAGCCGCAGCCACTGGGAGGGAGGCTTTGCTGGGGTTGGATAGGGCCAGTTGCTCTCCCCCGCCAGAGAGAGGCCATACTTGAAAAGATCTCTCTTTATCCAGGTAGCAAGGATAATTGATTCCCTGTCCTAAAGGGGCTCAAGGTCAAAAAAGAAGCACCAGGAGAGCCCAGCAAGAACTCCTGGTGAGAGGCTGGGCTGAAAAGGGACAGTTGCTCCCCCCACCGCTAAATATGAGAAAGCCATCACTTGAAAGGTGCCTTGTTGCTCAGTTTGCAGCTCCAAACCTTGTAGCACAAGAGGGCCTGAAGATGGATCCCTGCCCCCAAAGAGCTTACAGTCTAAAAAGGAATGTAAAGTAAACACCAGCAACAGCCAGGGATGCTGTGCTGGGGCTGGATAGGGCCAGTTGCTCCCCTCCTGCTATATATAAGAGAGTCATCACTTGAAAAGATGCCCCTTTGTCCTGTTAGCAAGGATTTGATGAAGGGCATTCACACTCCTTATGGAGCCAAGGTGGCAGCGTGATTAGAATGTTGGACTAGGACCAGAGAGACCTGAGTTCAAATCCCTGTTCAGCTATGAAACTCACTGGGCGACTCTGGGCTTATCTTTCATCCTAACCCACCTCACACGGTTGTTGTGAGGATCAACATAACCATATATTATTTCTCTGTGTAAACTGCTCTGAGCCATTTTTGGAAGGGCGGTATAGAAATCAAACAAACATATACACTGCTCAGAGGAAGAACAGAAAACGATCCCCCTCTCCACCAAGTTCTTTGATGTTAGAAATTGGAGGATTATCTTAAATTCAGAATCCTCTTCCTTTTGATTCAATACAGGTATAACTTGTATTTAACCTGTAGTTTTAAGGGGGTTGTCTTAAATTCAGCCGTCTCCTCTTCAGGTAAATACAGTATACATGTAGTAAATTAATAATAATAAATTGTGTGCAATGCTTGGATTATAAAGCAAAGTGAATGAAATCTACAATCCCATCCGGGCCGGGCAAGATGTGGCAACGATGCAGCAGCTGATTTACTGTTTTATTTTTAACTCGTCAATCAATCAATTAATCCTTTATTACGGTCAGAGACCAGCATAAAATTGATACAGGTTAAAAATTACATGTTATGTGATGTTGTTATGATGATATGATGGTAGATAACTTGACAAATCTAAAATTAAGGATGGTTGCAATTTAAAAAGGCAAGTTAAACTACATACATATCATCAAAAGATTAAAATGAAGAATGATTGCAGTTTAAAAAGTAAAATAGATAGAATATACTCATTAAAACTGAATAAGCTAAAAACCTAAAATTACTAAAGCTAAAAGAGATAAAATAATATTATATTATATTATATTATATTATATTATATTATATTTATTTACATTTATAGCCCGCTCTTCCTCCAAGGAGTCCAGAGCAGTGTACTGGAGTTTCTCCTCACAACAACCCTGTGAAGTAGGTTAAGCTGAAATATAATGATACAGTTTCTTTTATTTATTTATTTGTTTATTTATTTATTTATTTATTTATTTATTTATTTAACACATTGATATACTGTCCCAAACCAAAGTCTGGGGCAGTTCACAACTAGAAAAAATAAAACGGGGAGTATAAAATTGTAAAAGTCCAGATTTAAAATTATAAAAAACAATAAAAAGAGAGAGAGAAAGAGAGAAAGGGAAACAATGAATTTTTAACTAGTCTGGCTTTCAACTTGGTTAAACTTGGTTGCCCCTTCTGAAAGCAGCAGCTAAAGGGGCTAACAGAAATTGCATGGAAGCTGCCTCCGTCTCACGGTAATTCAGGCACTACTTGTGAAACCTATAAGGTATGGCTCGTGCAGCAGGGAAAGAGGGGGCATACCCACCAGCTAATGGCCATGGCTCGGAATTCGGTATGCCCTTGTGACACCGCCTTCTGGATGGCCGTCCGCTCCGCACATACGCCCAGTGGGAAGCACGCGTTTTCCACATTGCAACCTGGAGAGAGGGCATGACTGGTTAAGGGCCGAGTCGCAGAATCCTCAAGCTGCAGGGGACCTCTGGAGGCCATCTAGTCCAACCCCCTGACTGAGGCGAGGAATCCAGAGTGAGAGCATATCTAGCTGTAGAAAAAGGCTTAGGTGGTATATGGCTCACCTTGCGAGAGCTTGGAGTCTCTTGAGAGACTTTTGGAGGTTCCTGGAGCACGTGGCGATGAGAGCCAGTGTGGTGTAGTGGTTAGAGTGCTGGCGGACTAGGACCGGGGAGACCCAAGTTCAAATCCCCATTCAGCCATGAGACTTGCTGGGTGACTCTGAGCCAGTCACTTCTCTCTCAGCCTAACCTACACCACAGGGTTGTTGTGAGGAGAAACTCAAGTATGTAGTACACCACTCTGGGCTCCTTGGAGGAAGAGCGGGATATAAATGTATTAGATAGATAGATAGATAGATAGATAGATAGATAGATAGATAGATAGATAGATACAGGCAGCAGGAGGAGGGAGAGCCCTGGTTGGACTCCATGGTGTCCCTATGCGGCAACGAATTTGCAATTCATTCATTCATTCATTCGACAGATTTGTATACTTTCCCCTCCTTCTCTGCCCTCCCACGTGATTGGATCCAGAGTAAAATCCGGGCAATCTGGCATCGCATTTGAAATCCGTGTAAATCCGGGTGGAATTTAGCAGCTGGGTGGAAGAGCCAAAATCCGGGGGCTACCCTAAATTCCGGGAGACATGACACCCCTACGAGAAAAGTCCAGGCTCTCACAATGAAGGGGTTTTTGTGTTTGGTGGGGCGGGCAAAGTGGTCCCCGCTTGGAAAAGAGTGAAAAATCACTAGCCTGGGTGATTATTTCTACAGCTGAACAGCTCTTCCTGTTAAGAGGTTTCTCCGAATGTATGATCAAAATGATAAAAGTATACTTAAAGTTCATATAGAGATTGTAAATGGTTTTTAATCACGTTAGTGTTTTATTATTGCTGGTTGTTTTAAACTGGTTTTAGTGCCTAAGCTGCCCAGCGATGTATATTCTGGGCAGTATAAAAATATACAAAAGAATGAATGAGTGAATGAAGGAATGAAATCTACCCTCCTGTAAACAAAGCCTATTAGAGTTAGCTCTGTCTTCTGGGGCAGCAGAGAACAAGTCTTTGTCCTATATGACGGAGGAAAGCTGGTCTTGTGGTAGCAAGCATGAATTGCCCTCTTTGCTACATATAAAATAAAAGAATCTGCCCTGGTTTGCATTTGAATGGGAGACTACACATGCAAGCACTGTTAAGATATTCCCCTTAGTGGATGGGGCCATTCTGGGAAGATCACCTGCCTACTTGCATGCAGAAAGCTCCAAGTTCCCTCCCTGGCAGCATCTCCAAGAGAGGGTTGAGAGCGATTCCTGCCTGTAACCTTGGAGAAGCTGCTGCCAGTCTGTGTAGACAATACTAAGCAAGATGGACCTATGGTCTGACTCAGTATATGACAGCTTCCTATGTTCCTATGTTTCTGATAACCCAGTTTCTGAAGAGTCTTATCATGTTCCTTCCATCTTTTTTTCATCAGGATATCTTAGCGCAGTGGGGAAATGCTTGACTAAGAAGCAGAAGGTTGCCGGTTTGAATCCCCACTAGTACTATATCGGGCAGCAGCAATATAAGAAGATGCTGAAAGGCATTGTTTCATACTGCACGGGAGATGGCGATGGTCAACCCCTCCTGTATTCTACCAAAGACAACCACAGGACTCTGTGGGCACCAGGAGTCAAAATCAGCTTGACGGCACACTTTACTTTATCTTAGCATCTGCATCGATATTGTACATGCGGCAAGATGGCCTCTGACACAACTTGGTTAAGGTAATCTTGTGTCACTCGCGGAATGTTCAGTTGCCCTCGAAACAACGTTTCTGTGAGGGAAGGGGAAGTTGTTAGTTTGGCTGGGATTAGAATGTTAAGCGGACATATTAAGGACCAGGGAGAGGTCCTAGGGTGTATGGAAGAAGGATGCAGATTAGGTAATGGACTAAAGAGGAACTGGAAGGAGGAGTTGGTTGGTGTAGAATGAGGCTTGTGGGGAAAGGAAGAGGAGGCAGAGGATGTGCATCAGTTCTAGGGCTCTGAAGAAACTTCACAGGGCTGGAGATTGGGTGGAGGCAGGGCTGGTGCTACCATCAGGCCAACTAGGCAGCCGCCTAGGGTGCAGACTTCAGAGGGGTGCAGAGTGTGTGGAGTGTCAAGAGTGTGAGAAACCAGAATAATGAGTAGAAATATGAGGGGGGGGGAACAGTTCATTGTTTTCAACACTAACAATACTGTTAAACTTAATTTATAAATTATAAAGAAAAATTTACTGAAGATGTACTTAAGGCCTGCAAGAATTTGGAAAAATCATTGATGTATAATGGAAACAAAGATATTGATGCTGAAGATCTGTGTTGTGAACTTATAGCAATTGTTCGAAGACTTCCAAGGTCTGTGCTGCCACAAGGAGTACTTCTCTTCGTACTACAACAAGAACTCCTGGATAATGTGCCTAATGTTTCCATTGCTCTAAGGATCCTTCTCACACTTCCAGTATCAATGGCAAGGGGTGAACGTAGTCTCTCAGAGCTCAAACGTATAAAAACGTGCATACGCTCAACAGTGTTGCAAAAGAGACGAGTTGGCTTGGCAGCTATATCAATGGAACGTGAACAGGCATCAGCACTTGATCTGATTGAACTGGTGACAAAATTTGCAAAGGAAAAGGCAGGCAAAGGGAGATTTCAATGTGGTGTGGAGGGTTGTGTTGCCCTTGGCAGAGGGCAACACAAGTGTCTTAGCATCTGCATCTATATTGTACATATGGCAAGGTGGCCTCTGACACAACTTGGTTCAGGTAATCTTGTATCACTCACAGAATGTTCAGTTGCTCTCAAAAGAACGTTTCTGTGAGGGAAGGGGAAGTTGTTAACTTGGCTGGGATTAGAACGTTAAGTGGACATATTAAGGACCAGGGAGAGGTCCCAGGGTGTACAGAAGAAGGATGTAGATTAGGCAATGGACTAAAGAGGAACTGGAAGGAGGGGTTGGTCTGTGTAGATTGATCTGATTGAATGGGTGACAAAATTTGCAAAGGAAAAGGCAGGCAAAGGGAGATTTTGTTGTGGTGTAGAGGGTTGTGTTGCCCTTGGCAGAGTTATGTGCTCTCCCGAGTGCCCTTCTAGTTCAAAATGATTTGTGTGCCAAAATATTTTCTTTTGTATTTGGGAAAGATAATCAGAAACTGATGTATTTTACCTCTTCTTGCCATTTAAAATAAATTTTGCCGGTTCAAGTGTTGTGCTTTTCATTTTTCTACAAAACATCTGTTTCTGAAAATCGAAGTTGAAATTTTTTTCAGGGGGGGCGGGGTGCAAGTACTTCACCTTGTGTATGGCACAGGGCATGCCGTACACAAGGGCATATGTGGCAGGAAGTGCTACGGACGCTGATCAAGAATTGAAGCAGCAAAAGGATATGTAGGCAATGCTTTGAAAAACAGGAGCTGGAGGAAAGGATGGCTGCAGAGACAGAGAATTGCAGAAAGCAGCCTGTAAAACATTCATTCATTCATTCATTCATTCATGTTTAAAATATTTCTATACTGCCCAAAACTTGTGTCTCTGGGCAGACATGCCATGGAGTCTACAGACAGAGAAACCCCCCTTTTCTCTAGTGGCATAGTTGGGTCCCAATTCTCTCTAGAGCGCTTGTTGCCTGATGCAGCACCTGAGGGCCCCTCTCAAGCAGAAAGGACCTCCTGTGTGGGGGAGACCCAGCGTGGTGTAGTGGTTAGAGTGCTGGACTAGGACCGGGGAGACCCGAGCTCAAATCCCCCTTCAGCCATGAGACTTGCTGGGTGACTCTGGGCCAGCCACTTCTCTCTCAGCCTAACCTACTTCACAGGGTTGTTGTGAGGAGAAACTTAAGCATGTAGTACACCGCTCTGGGCTCCTGGGAGGAAGAGCGGGATATAAAATGTTAAAAAAAAGAAAGGAAAGAAAGGAAACTGTGCAAAGAATGCAAGTTGGGAAAACATGCAGGACAGCCACCAGGCTGAGAGGAGAACTGCCCTTGAGGTAAGGTAAAGTGTGCCCTCGAGTCGGTGTCAACTCGTGGCGACCACAGAGCCCTGTGGTTGTCTTTGGTAAAATCCAGGAGGGGTTGACCATTTCCGCCTCCTGTGCAGTATGAGATGATGCCTTTCAGCATCTTCCTATATCGCTGCTGTCCGATACGGGTGTCTCCTATAGTCTGGGAAACATACCAGCAGGGATTCAAACCGTCAACCTTCTGCTTGTTAGTCAAGCATTTCCCCACTGTGCCACTTAAGGTGGTAGCAAGTATGAATTGTCCCCTTTGCTAAGCAGGGCCTGCCCTGGTTTGCATTTGAATGGGAGACTGCATGTGTGAGCACTGTAAAATATTCCCTCCAGGGGATGGGGCCGCTCTGGGAAGAGCATCTAGGTTCCAAGTTCCTTCTCTGGTGACATAATTAATAAAAATAAAGCCTTTGAAAAACTTCTCCGCTGGTGATGTTTTTGGCTCACCGACCCAGTAAAAGAACCACTTGGGTGGTACACCACTGGGATCTCCAAGATAGGGCTGAGAGAGACTCCTGTCTCCAACCTTGGAGAAGACGCTGCCAGTCTGTGTAGAGAATACTGAGCTAGATCGACTAATGGTCAGACTCAGTATACGGCAGCTCCCTATGTCCCTATATTCCAAACTCCACCAGCATTCTTTCCCATTCTGGCCAGAAAGGCAGGGTTTAAAACCGGCACCCCCTCCCCTTCTGAGAGTTGTGTCCTGGGGAACGTGGCAACCCTACTTACCAGAGAAGATCTTTCCGTCGCAAGTCAGGAGGGCAGCCCCAACAGGGAACTTGCTGTAGGGGCAGTACGCAAAGGCCTTGGCTTCTCTGCAGGCATCCAGAAGCAGCTGAATCTGTTCGGGACCTACCCTGGAGCTGGCCTCACAGGCAGGCTGTGGACAGCCAGCTTGTGCGTGCGCCATCTCCGTAACCAGATAATACTTGACCAGACCCTTCTTATTTATTGGCAGGGCACATGTGCCAAGAGAGAAAAGGAATTGGGGAACCTCCCTTCAATCTGCACACTGGAGAAGTGTCGCTTGCGGGTTGTTGGCGCTGGGGGCTTCCTCTTTAAAACCACTGGAGACCACGAGTCGGCTGGCACATATCGGTGTCCATGACGACGATGAGTTGCAGGCCCTGTCTGTGAACGCCAGATAACCTTTCCTGTGTGAAGAGCTTCAATCTTTGCACCGCCTGGCCTGTGGCCGGGAGACCTTAACTGCCCTCCGTTGCCAGCCGCACTCTCAGGGAATCAAGTCCCCGCATCAGTTAGTTGTACCAGTTCGTATCGGTTGTATCAGCCAGTTGTATCAGTTAAGTTAGTATCGGTTGTATCAGTTGCATTGGTTAAGTTCGTATCAGTTGTATAACATGTATCGGTTAAGTTCGTATCAGTTGTATCAGTTAAGTTCGTATCAGTTGCATTGGTTAAGTTCGTATCAGTTATATCAGATGTATCAGTTAAGTTCGTATCAGTTGTATCAGTTAAGTTCGTATCAGTTGTATCGGTTAAGTTCGTATCAGTTGTATCAGTTGCTTGTGTCAGTTTCCTCCGTAGCTTCCCTGGCGGGCCTCTTTATCCTCTGTCTGGGGGTGATTAAAGTTGCAGTCACCGGCGTGCCTGAGAGAACAGAATCGCGATGGGCTGTGACAGTTGCTCTGAGGACAGTTGCTGGGCAATTGTGTGTCCGCTCACTGCTCATCCAGTTTTGCTGCTTCTTCAGTTGGGCGGATGGTACATTCATCACTCTGACACAGAGCGGCCTCCAGCTCACCTCTCTGCCAAAACCAGGTGTGCAGATCTGGGCAGGCTCGCTCTGGGAACTCATCTGGTCTTGTGGATTTCACTACCCCAAAGTGTTTAGTATCATCTGAAAATTTGGCCACCTCGCTGCTTACCCCAACTTCTAGATCATTTATGAATAAATTAAAAAGCACTGGTCCCAGTACAGTTCCTGGGGGAACCCACTTCTTACTTCCCTCCATTGTGAAAACCCTCTGTTATCCCTCTGTTTCCTGTCCTTCAACCAGTTAGCAAACCACACATGTACTTGTCCCCTTATCCCATGACCTCTGAGTTTCCTCAGGAGACTTTGATGAGGAACTCTGTCAAAAGCTTTTTGGAAGCCCAAGTATACTATGTCAACTGGATCACCTTGATCCACACACTCATTGACACCCTCAAAGAAGTCCAAAAGGTTGGTGAGGCAAGATTTACCTTTGCAGAAGCCATGCTGGTTCTCTCCCAACAGGGCCTGTTGTTTTATGTGCCTTATGTGCCTTCAAGACATACCTGTCTATACAAGACGTACCTGTGCAGGACCTGTACAAGATATACCTGTCTATGCAGGATGTACCTGTACAGGATGTACCTGTCTATACAGGATGTACCTGTACGGGACATACCTGTCTATACAGGATGTACCTGTCTATTTTCACTCATGGGCAAATTGTAGTTTGGGAGGGGAGAAATTATATAAGTTTAAAGATGGGGTCAAAGGAGTGAAACCCTCTCTGCCAGCTCTGTGGTCATGGCCCCTGCAAAAGCTTTTTAAAAATGCAGGAGATTCTTATCAGAGATTTCCCATATCACAAGTAGTTGCACCCTAACTTAAAAGGACAATGGAAGGAAGAGAAAACATTGGAGCACGGATGAGCCACCAGATGGAGCATTGGAGCAACTTTCACTTTTCAGATTTTGCATTATCCCGAGTGATAAACAGCAGATAGTAATGATCTCCCATTCAAATGCGAACCAGGACAGACCCTGCTTAGCAAAGGAGACAACTGATGCTTGCTACCAGCCACCTAGTCACCTTAAGTGGCGCAGCAGGGAAATGCTTGACTAACAAGCAGAAGGTTGCTGGTTCAAATCCTGCTGGTACTATATCGGGCAGCAGTGATATAGGAAGATGCTGAAAGGCATCACCTCATCCTGCGTGGGAGGAGGCAATGGTCAACCCCTCCTGTATTCTACCAAAGAAAACTACAGGACTCTGTGGGTGCCAGGAGTTGAAATCCACTTGACAACACACTTTTTACTTTAGTCGTAGTTAGAAACATAGGAAGCTGTCTTATACTGAATCAGACCATTGGTCCATCTAGCTCAGTATTGTCTTCACAGACTGGCAGTGGCTTCTCCAAGGTTGCAGGCAGGAATCTCTCTCAGCCCCATCTTGGAGATGCTGCCAGGGAGGGAACTTGGAGCCTTCTGCTCTTCCCAGAGCGGCTCCATCCCCTGAGGGGAATATCTTCCAGTGCTCACACATCAAGTCTCCCATTCACATGCAACCAGGGCGGACCCTGCTTAGCTAAAGGGACAAGTCATGCTTGCTACCACAAGACCAGGTCTCTTCTCCCATGACATACAATCGAAAGTCAACAATAACACAACATGGCAGTGGTTAAAGAAGGGGACACTGACGAAAGAAACGGAAGGGCTCATTTTTGCAGCCCAGGAACAATCGCTACGAACAAATTTTATAAAAGCAAAAATTGATAAGACCCCAAAAGACAGTAAGTGTCGGTTATGCAAGGAAGCGGATGAAACGGTTGAGCACCTTGAATATGGTTGTAAGGAAATCATGCAGACTGTTTATAAGGAAAAAATACAATAAAGTTGCTGCAATGATCGACTGGAACTTTTGCAAGAATTACAAATTGCTAGCAAGGAGGAATGGGTGGAATCGTCTGACTGAGAAGGTCACCGAAAATGAGGAGGCAAAAATCCTTTGGGATTTTCGAATGCAAACTGATAGGCATTTAGCACACAATACGCCGGACCTGACAGTCATTGAGAAGAATCGGGTTCTCATCATTGCAGGGGCGTAGCAAGGTTGGAGTGGGCCCAGAGACAAGATTTTAAAATGCTCCTCCCTCACTGAAGCTCAGCTCATGAAGTAAAGAAATCTTAAATGAGGCTGAATAGTGGTAACAAAAGCATAGTAAATACACACACACACACACACACACACACACACACACACACACCCCTATGTGCCACAATAGAACATCATCCTAAATTATTTTGTCAATTGTGGACGATGCAAGTCATTTAATGGTACTAGAGAAAGACATGCTGTTCTGGTAGCTCCAGGTCTTAACACTCACGTCAATTTCGGAGGATGGATACAACTGAAGGAAGCCCGGGTGGGTGCGTGGCTGGGGGAGTCAGTCATGTGACTTGCTTTTGGGGCCCCCCCAAGGCAGTGGGCCCCCAGACAACTGTCTCCCCTTGCCGTAGTATAGCTACGCCCTTGGATCATTGATATTGCAATCCCAGGGGATGGACAAGTCAATGAAAAACAGCTGGAGAAAATAACCAAATACAAGGACCTTCTGATTGAAATTGAGTGGCTCTGGAAAAAGAAAACAAGAGTGGTGCCGATAGCTGTGGGTGCCCTTGGTGCAGTCCCAAAAGAACTTGAACACTATCTTGACGTCTTGGACAATGATAAAATTACAGCACATCAACTACTGCTAACTTGGCAAGAGGCACCTTTTAACGTGGTGATTCTCTTTTATTTAGCAGGGGGAGAGTAACTGGCCCTCTCCACCCCCAGCACAGTACTTCCAGTGACTGTTGCTGGTGTCTATCTTACATTTCCTTTTAGACTGTTAGCCCTTTGGGGACAGGGAGCCATCTTATTTATTTGTTATTTCTCTGTGTACTGAGCCATTTTTGGAAGGGCGGTATAGAAATCGAATACATGAATAAATAAGAAAAACAGAAACAGCAATTTACCCAGGACAGCACCTGGGAAATAGGAACTGTTGTTAATGTGTGTGCTCGTCTCGGATCCACACAAAGGCAAAAATGATGACTGCGCACGAAGGAACTGCCGCTCACGCCAACGGCCCTTTCTGGATCAAGAGATGCTCCTTTTGGCCTGGGAGTCCGGGAACAAAAGTGTCCTTCACTCTCTCTCGCCAGACTGGGCTCCCGGCCACGACACCACTCCACAAGCGGCTGCTTGGCCCGGCTTCCTTGACACAGGATGCTCCCGGCGTACGGATGGAGGCTGGGGAGAGGACTCACCCTGACGCCGCGCCAGGAACAGGAGAAACTCCAGGTGCACGGGGGTCTTCGAGACAGGCTGCCCACGTTGACATCTGCATACATCCATCTTTATTATTATTACATTTATATCCCGCTCTTCCTCCAAGGAGCCCAGAGCGGTGTACTACATACTTGAGTTTCTCTTTCACAACAACCCTGTGAAGTAGGTTAGGCTGAGAGAGAAGGGACTGGCCCAGAGTCACCCAGCTAGTATCATGGCTGAATGGGGATTTGAACTCGGGTCTCCCCAGTCCTAGTCCAGCACTCTAACCACTACACCATGCTGTGCCTCTCCCATTTGCTCCAGCATTTTCAGAAAAAGCAGCTTAAAACCAGCAGTTTTAGAGCCCAGAGCGGTGTACTACATACTTGAGTTTCTCCTCACAACAACCCTGTGAAGTAGGCTAGGCTGAGAGAGAAGTGACTGGCCCAGAGTCACCCAGCAGGTATAATGTCTGAATGGGGATCTGAACTCGGGTCTCCCTGGTCCTAGTCCAGCACTCTAACCACTACACCACGCTGGCTCTCTTCTTTCTGGTAATCCATTTCTTTGTGGCGGGGAGGAGATCTGGTCTTGTGGCAGGAAGCATGAATGCTCCCCTTTGCTATGCAGGAGCCTCCTTGGTTTGCATTTGAATGGGAGACTACATGTGTGAGCACTGAAAGATATTCCCCTGAGGTGATGGGGCCACTCTGGGAAGAGTATCATCATGCTTGCATGCAGAATATGCCAGATTCCCTCCCCGGTACCTCCAGATTGGGCTGAGAGACTCCAGTCTGCAAATTTATTTATTTATTTATTTATTTATCCATCTATTTATTTATTTATTTATTTATCCATCTATTTATTTATTTGTCAGATTTATATACTGCCCAAACTTTCGTCTCTGGGTAGTTAACATAAAAACAATTAAACCACATATAAAACGTTAAAACAATTTAACAATTTTAAAATCAACCACACAACCAACAAATTCTAAAAAAGCTGAGAAAGCCTAGGTGGAAAAGTTGGGATTTCAGGTGTTGTTTTTTTAAAAAATTGCCAGAGATGGGGAGGATCGCATCTTAGTAGGGAGTGCAGAAAAGCCACTGCCAGTTTGTGTCAACAATACTGCACTAATGGCCCAATCGTCTGACTCAGTAGAAAGCAGCTTCCTATTTTGCAAATGGCCGTGGAATGCATTGAATTTCTGAATGGCCATTCGGAAATGCCATGCATTCCTTTGGCCCTTTGGAAAGAACCAGGGCTTCAGTGGCATTCCTTGTCATTCATTTTAGTACATCCCTTATAGCTTCTGCTTTGCGTGCAGAAATTCCCAGGTTCCCTCTCTAGCATCTTCAAGCTAGGGCTGAGAGAGACTTGAAACCCTGGAGAAGCTGCTGCCAGTCTGTGAAGACAACACTGAGCTAGATGGACCAGTGGTCTGACTCAGTATATGGCAGCTTCCCATGTTCCTAGGTTCCAGTGATGCTTATCAGCCTGGTTCCTTTTTTAAAATACCACTACGTGGCAGGATGGGGCAGTGAGGGTGGCAAGTGCTCCTTCCAGCTCCCCTCCTGATTCTCAAATGACTGCATGGGCCAGTCTGCAGCCCGTTTTGGGCCTCTCTGCACACACCCTCACTGCCCTAGCTGCCCCCATCCTGCCGTGCATCAGCCGTTTTTGAAAGGTAAAGGTGAACGTTCCCCTCGCCCCCCCCATGCACCCTCCTCACAGTCACTGTGGCCGCCGCCACCCCCGAGAGGGGTGGCAAAATTTGCTGCCCCTCAAATTTTGCCACCCGAGGGAAGTGCCTACTTTGCCTACCCATTAATCTGCCCCTGACCTGACCTCTGTGAGCTTTGCAAGAAGTTAATCTGCCATTATTCTGCCTCTCCTCACACGCTGCAAGAAGCACGGGGCAAGAAGAGGAGAGTGTTGGCTGCATTTCCCCCTCCCTCCCCCTCCCCCCTTTTCAAGCTTGCAAGGTTTGATTTTGAAAGGGGGCTGGCCCCCATTAGGGTCAAGGGGCAACACAGCATTTGGCACCTCGCCCCGGGTGCCGTAACACCTTGAGCTGCAAGACCTCAGTTGCCTGCTAGGAAATCAAGGGAGCTTTGCTAAAGCTGAGCTGCCCAAATGTTCTGGGCCGGGCAGACCCAGAAAAACGCACTGTGCAAAAGCCGACATGCAGCAGCAGCTCAAGTTCAGCAAATATTTGTACCATACAGAATGATTTAAAAGGCTGCTAGGGAAGGGAGAAAGGTAACCATCGCAGTGGGAACGTTCTTTTGAAGAGAATGATAGGAAAGACATCCAGGCATCAGGGAAGCTGGCAACTGGTTAGGAATGTTTCACCTACACATTATAAGCCACACCTCCTAAATTTCTTGGCCACACCCCCACACAATTCAAGCCACAGCCCTAAGTTTCTTGGCCATGCCCCTGCACACCTTAAGCCACGCCTCCCAATTTGCTTGGCCACACCCCCACACAACGCAAGCCAAATCTCCAAATTTCTTGGCCACGCCCCTGCACACCTTAAGCCACGCCTCCCAATTTGCTTGGCCACACCCCCACACAACGCAAGCCAAATCTCCAAGTTTCTTGGCCACGCCCCTGCACACCTTAAGCCACGCCTCCCAATTTGCTTGGCCACACCCCCACACAACGCAAGCCAAACCCCCAAATTTCTTGGCCACGCCCCTGCACACCTTAAGCCACACCCCTAATTTGCTTGGCCACACCCCTGCACAACACAAGCCACATCCCCAAGTTTCTTGGCCATGCCCCTTTACACCTTAAGCCACGCCTTCCAATTTGCGTGGCCACACCCTCACATAATTCACATCCCTGAATTTGCCATGCTCCTGCACACCTTAAGCCACACCCCCAAGTTGCTTGCCCACACCCTTGCACATTCACAGGCACACCCCTATTTTCATCTGTGAACCGTGGGAGGGAATGGCTCGTCTTTAAATCATGTGTGATTTAATTTAGTTTGGAGAAACTCTTCCTCCAAAAGTCCAGCCACTTCTGGCATCATCCCAGCTGAGAATATCCTTAACCAGCCAGCTCCCCGACCTCCAGCCGTGTTACCAAAGGAATCCATCTTGGGGGGAATCCGTGTTATCAGAGGAATCCATCTTTCTGTCACCACTCAATGCAACGTATACATGAGAGCACTTCTGGATGTAGAACCAAGCATTTCCCTGTTGGCTGTAATTTGGTTTGCTTATCAGCGGAGAGGATTTATTGACCGCGAGACCAGCAGCTGATATTTTACTTAGGCCCATAAAAAGCCTCTTCCTAAATTAAGTGGGAACTGGAGGCATGCAGAGGCTTGTCAAGGCTCCTTAGCATTCAGCGGTTGCGTGCAGTGAGGGGAATTTTAAACGGCAGCCTTTCTGACAGTCCCATTGGCGAAACCAATGAGTCCAGCCTCCGTTTTGCGATTCATGCCACGTAGCATGATTCATGCCATGTCATGATTCACGTCATGATTCATGTCATGATTCACTACGTCATGATTCACCATGTCATGATTCACGTCATGATTCATGCCACGTCCTGCATGCCACCCTCCGTTTTGCGATTCATGCCATGTAGGCTTCAGGTGCTCACGTATGTGTGTGGGGTAGCCATATTTGGAGTACTGTGTGCAGTTAAGGCCACCGTATCTAAAGAAGGACATTGCAGAACTGGAGAAGGTGCAGAAGAGGGCAACCCAGATGATCAAGTGAGCTGGTCTTGTGGTAGCAAGCATGACTTGTCCCCTTAAGCTAAGCAGGGTCCACCCTGGTTGCATATGAAAGGGAGACTAGAAGTGTGAGCACTGTAAGATATTCCCCTCAGGGGATGGAGCCGCTCTGGGAAGAGCATCTAGGCTCCAAGTTCCTTCCCTGGCATCTCCAAGATAGGGCTGAGAGAGATTCCTGCCTGCAACCTTGGAGAAGCCGCTTGTAGTCTGTGTAGACAATACTGAGCTAGAGAGACCAATGGTCTGACTTGGTATATGGCAGCTTCCTATGTTCCTATGCTCCTATGAGACTACAGCCTTATCTGGGGCTCTTTACTTTGGAAAAGAGGCAACTACGGGGAGACATGATTGAGGTCTATAAAATCATGCATGGTGTGGACAAAGTAGATAGAGAGAAAGAGAAATTCTTCTCCCTCTCTCACACCACTAGAACCAGCGGTCACCCCATGAAACTGAAGGCCAGGAAATTTAGGATGGACAAGAGGAAGTACTTTTTCCACACAGTGCATAATTAACCTATAGAATTCTCTGCCATGGGATCTGGTGGCCACCAGCTTGGATGGCTTTAAAGGGGGCTTAGACAAATTCATGGAGGACAAGTCTATCAGTGGCTGCTAATCTTGGTGGCTATAGGCCACCTCCAGCCTGAGAGGCAAGATGCCTCTCAATACTAGTTGCAGGGGAGCAACAGCAGGAAAGAGGGCAGGCCCTCACAATTTGCTTGTGGGCTTCCCAGAGGCATCTGGTGGGCCACTATGTGAAAGAGGAAGCTGGACTAATAAGGGGCTTGATCCAGCAGGGCTGTCTGTATGTCCATATGCTCGTTCTCCAACAAGATCTGGAGACCCAAACTTCATGGAAACACAAACTGGTCTCAGATGTTGGGATACAGGAACTGGGAGAGGGAGAAAGCTACATACACATGTGCATATGCATAGTTAGCATGCCCCCTGCTAACTGAACAAAAGAGGCGTCTTTTCTAGTGGTGATTCTCTTTATTGAGCAGGGGGAGAGCAACTGGCCCTATCCATCCCCAGCACAGCATCCTTCCAGTGGCTGTGGTTCGTGTCTATCTTATGATTCTTTTTAGACTGTGAGCCCTTTGGGGACAAGGAGCCATTATATCTATCTATCTATCTATCTATCTATCTATCTATCTATCTATCTATCTATCCATGTAAACCACTTTGGGAACTTTTGTTGAAAAGCGGTATATAAATATTCATCATATTCATATTTCATACAAATGCTTCTGAATCCCAGTTGCAGGGGAGCAAGAGCAGGAGAGAGGGCATGCACATACCTCTTGCCTGTGGACTTCTCAGAGGCATCTGGTGGGCCACTGTGGGAAACAGGATGCTGGACTAGGTCAGCCTTGGGCCCGATCCAGCAGGGCTGTTCTTGCGTTCTTAGGTTCTCATGATGAAGGATGCCTCAGTACAAGGGCCCCTCTGTGCGATTCAGGGATTGCGCTTCTGCAACCATTTGGACTCAAGTCAACATGCAAGGAAAGGAAATTAAAAATGTGGAGTTGTGGATGTGGTTCTGCTTCACTGGAAGCTTCCAAACAGAGGCTAGGCAGCCACCGTTCTAGGGATGGCACAGCAGATGCTCGCACTGCACAGGAGGTTGGACTAGATTGCCTCCAAGGTCCTTTCCAACTCTAACGTTCTATGATTCTCCATGCCATTTCTCAGAAGGCTTCTGTAAATTCATGGGTGTTTTTTTTTTTTTTTAAAGGCTATCATGTAATTTAATTTAATTTTTAAATTAGGCTCCACTTTTCTTCACTTGTTCATGGATTCTGCACTGTAAGAGCTCTAGGTCAGTGGAACAGCCTGCCTCATGAAGCAGTGGGCTCTCCTTTGCTGGAAGTTTTCATACAGAAGCTGGATGGCTATCCCTTTATTATGATCTGAAACTACAACTGATGTTGCAGTTTCCTGCACTGAACAGGGGGTTGGTCTAGACCCGGGATTCTCAACGTTGGGTCCCCAGATGTTATTGGACTTCAGCTCCCATAATCCCCAGCCCCAGTGGCCTTTGGTTCTGGATTATGGGAGTTGAAATCCAATAATATCTGGGACCCCATGTTGAGAATCCCTGCTCTAGAAGACCTCCAAGGTCCCTTCCAACTTCAATATTATATGATCCTGAGAAGACTAGGGGGAGATATGATAGTCCTCTTCAAATATCTGAAGGGCTGTCACAGAGAAGAAGGATCGGGCTTGTTGTCTGTGGCTCCTGAGGTCTGGACTGGAACCAATAGGTTAAAATGGCTAGATACTGATTCAGGGTAGACATTTGGAAGGATTCCGTAATTGTAAGAGCTGTTGGACGATCAACGATCGTAATAAAGTTTATCTATCTATCTAGCTGTTGGACAGTGGGACAGCCTGCCACATGCAACGGTGAGCTCTCCTTCACTTGAGATCTTCAGACAGCGGCTGGACGACGATCCGTCTGAGATGCTATAGCAGTTTCCTGCACTGAAACAGGGGGTGGGTCTAGAAGACCTCTGGGTGCCCTTCTAACTTCAACGTTCTATGATTCTGTCGTTCTAAATAAACCAAGCTTACTGGCGCCATATTAGTGGGGATTTCACGAGAGGGGGCAAATGAGCCAGTGCCAGATCTCTCAAGCAGCAGGGGTGTGTTTCATCTTTCTTGGGGGCCCACCCCACAGGGCTTCCACACCGCATCTGCACTGAGAAGCTGGATCCGCTCCCTTTGGAGGCTGTGAGTGATCTGCTTTGGAAAGCCAACGCTAGATGCATGCAAGAGACAGCAGCCCCCTCAGGGTCCGGTGGGAGTCGTGGCCAAGAAACCGGAGCTGGCCGAGGGGGGCAGCCGTGCCTCTCGCTTCGTGCCTCTCGCCTCGTGCCAGTGTGGAGCAGAGGGAAGCTGAGAAGACAAGGCGAAGCGAGGAAAAGCCCTCGCTGGTGTCCCGAAGTCCCTCTCTGAATGCCTGACTGTTCTTGCTGGGATGTGGGTTGCCACGGCAACAGAAAGAAGACCCGGGATGCCTGGCATGCGGGGAAAGGCAGATTCCGCGAGTCCCTGTCCCAAGGGCAGCTCCTTTTAAGCGGGTGCTTTGGAGGCAAGCGCAAGATGGGATTCTGCAAGCCACGACTCCTACTTTTTCTCCAGCTCTTCCCCTTGATTGGTGAGTAGCCAACCGCCGGACGGCCACGCCACTTTGAAACAGGAGCCTCTTGGAGATGGAAAGTGGTCCAGCCTTTCTCAACATTTAATCATGTTTCTTAAGATAAATGACCTCAAAATGGTAGTACGTATTTGACTGACTGACTGACTGATTGATTGATTGAATGTATATACCGCCAAATATAGAAATCTCTAGGCGGTGATATGCTGGTAACCGCCAGGCTTGACTACTGTAATGCACTCTACGTGGGGCTGCCCTTGTATGTAGTTTGGAGACGGCAGTTGAAGCAGGTTTCTAGTAGTCTTTTCTGTTTTGTGATTTTAGAAGTTTGTCCCAGTGGGAATCCTGTAGAGAGTTTGCAGGGAGTGGAGTCAGAACATACACCACCCAGAGTCTTTGGATAGGGCCATATAGAAATGTAATAAATAAATAAATAAGTAGGTAAATAAATAAGTAAATAAGAAAATAAGCAAGCAAGTGAATGAATGAATGAATAATAAAATGAAATAAAATGAAATAAAATGAAATAAAATGAAGCGAGGGAGAGGAGGAGGAGGAGGAGAAGGAGAAAAATGTAGTTATTTCTGAATAAAGTCTTAGTTAAACCAAGTTAAAACTACTTTGTCTTTATGAGGGAAGCAGCTATCAAACATCTGGCGACGAGATTTTGAACCAGTGATGTGTGTGAGCCTGCAAAGCTTGCAAAAGCTCTTGCAAGCTTTAGGACTGGCAAAAGAAGCACTTTTTCACACCGCACATAATCTATGGAATTCCCTGCCACAGGATGTGGTGATGGCCACTAGCTTTGATGTCTTTAAAGGGGGCTCAGACAAATTCATGGAGGGCACATCTACTAATTGCTACTAGCCTGAGGGCTATAGGTCACCTCCAGCCTCAGAGACTAGATGCCTCTCAATACAAGTTGCAGAGGAGCAAAAGCAAGAGAGACGGCATGCCCTCAGCTCTTGCCTGTGGTCTTCCCGGAGGCATCTGGTGGGCCACTGTGTGAAACAGGATGCTGGACTAGATAGGCATCCTTGGGCCTGATCCAGCAGGGCTGTTCTTATGTTCTTAACGGTGATGTTCTTTGGATGCCCACTGCACATGGCTTAGATTCCATCACCGCCTTTTTTCTTGTCCACCCCAGGAATCACGGAGGTCTTACTTCTGCAATTACCTCCTCACCATACAGACCCCAGATTTTACTCCAGCAAAGCAGAAGGCTATATTTCTTCACTGCCTGTGCCCTGAAGGCCAAAGAATATATATAATCATTTGCCCTTTCCTGCCAACGTGCAAGGGGATGCCAAGCCTGATGAAGTTGCTCTTCAAGCCTTAGAGTCAGACCAGTTTAGTGTATATGACTACTGTATGGTATAAGCCTTTGCTCAAGCCTCAGAAGACCATTTCAACCCGACTTTGAATGTGTTTGATTGATTGCTGAATGTTACACATAGTGTTCCGCCAACCATGTCAACAGGAGCTTCTAAGACCACAGCATGCTGACATCATACAGCATGCTGATGCCACAGAAAGGGTCTCTCCCATTGTTCTTGTGCGGAAATCAAATGGTACACTTCGGATCTGCATAGATTTCAGATATGTAATTTACAACATGGCAGTAAATTGTCAGCCATTACCCAATATCAGTGAAATCATAAGAACAGTCCTGCTGGATCAGGCCCAAGGAGGCCCATCTAGTCCAGCATCCGGTTTCACACAGTGGCCCACCAGATGCCTCTGAGAAGCCTACAGGCAGGCGTTGAGGGCATGCCCTCTCTCCTGCTGTTACTCCCCTGCAACTGGTACTCAGATGCATCCTGCCTCTGAGGCTGGAGGTGGCCTTTAGCCCTCCGACTAGTAGCCCTCGATAGACCCCTCCTCCATGAAGTTCTCCAAACCCCTTGTCAAGCCATCCAGGTTGTTGGCTGTCACCACATCTTGTGGCAGAGAATTCCACAAGTGGATTATGCATTGTGTGAAAAAGTACTTCCATTTGTTGGTCCTAGATTTACCGGCAATCAATTTCATGGGATGACCCCTGGTTCTAGTGTTGTGTGAGAGGGAGAAGAATCTCTCTCTCTCCACTTTCTCGACACCATGCATGATTTTATAGACCTCTATCATGTCTCCCTGCAGTCGTCTTTTTTCTAAATGAAAAAGCCCCAGATGTTGTAGTCTTGCCTCATAAGAAAGGTGCTCTAGGCCCTTGATCATCTGGGTTGCCCTCTTCTGCACCTTTTTCAGTTCTACAATGTCCTTTTTTAGATGTGGTGACCAGCTTACTCCAGCTTACTCTGAAAGAGGCCTCCGAGTTCACAACTTTGGACTTCTCTTTGGCCTATCATCAAATTCCTCTGCTCAAAAGTTCTTGCCCTGAACCTTTTGGAAGGGCAGTATAAAAATTTTATGGTAAAATTTAATAAAAACAAATAAAAAAGCCTTCATTCCCCCAGAGGGTTTTTTTCCATTCAAAAGACTACCCTTTGGATTAGTCTCTGCAGTCCTTTATTTCTTGGCCCTGTTCCTGTTACTGAATTTACCCAAATCCAAGATGAGATTTCCCCTCAAATTTTTCCTGTTAAAAAATTGGTGTGGGGGGTTGTCTTGAATTTGAAGTCCTCTTTCTTTTGGGTAAATACAGGTGTAACATGTAAATACAGATGTAACCTGTATTTAACCTCTCTAAACGACTTGACTAGCAAGCCAGAGGTTGCTGGTTCGAATCCCCGGTGGTATGTTTGCCAGACTATGGGAAACACCTGTATCGGGCAGCAGCTATATAGGAAGATGCTGAAAGGCATCATCTCATACTGCATGGGAGGAGGCAATGGTGAACCCCTCCTGTATTCCAACAAAGGCAACCACAGGGCTCTGTGGGCACCAGGAGTCGACACCGACTCGATGGCACAACTTTAGCTTCTAAGGCATTGGCTCAAATTCAGAGTCACCTTCTATTTGGGTAAATACGGTAAATCACTTCTCCCATTTTATCCTGATTTTTTTGCCTGTTGAGAACACCCTGTTAAAATGTTCTCAGTGTGCTCTTGTCAGCTTTCCAGGTTCAGCTTTCTCCCTGGTTTCAAAACCGGCGTGGCCCAAGTTATGCTGCTGCCTGAGGCAAATATGAGTCCCACCCACATCTGTGGGTGGGTGTTCAGTATTTTTTAGCCATGCTGCGGAGGCCACAACAATGACAGACGAGCTTTCTCAGACGCTACCAAGCCAGGCAGCAGTGGCAGAACCATTTCCTGTCTCAAATTCAGAGGGGGAGAGCTGTATCCCATTGGGGCAAGGAACAGACCCATAGCAGGCACAAAAGTTAGGGGGACACCAGAAAAAGGAGGGGGCAGTTTAGCTGACCTCGACCAGTCCTATGTGAAAGCAATGTTTGGTTTTTTTGGGGGGGAAATAGTTTTTTTTAAAATGTGGGGGAGCAGAGAAAAAATTGGGGAGGGGGGCAGGCCCATCCCAGCCCCTCCTGGTCTGACAATGGCGGTGGGGGGGGCATGAACAGGGACTCACAAACTCCACCAAGTTCCGCGAGCATTTTAATGGAATGTGTGCCCAGTTGTGCAACGGTGCTTTTGTGCAAACATCCAGAATTGAGCCAACGGGGTCGCTCGCTGGATGAGCATTGCGCAACTGTGTTTGCACGATTTCTGTGTCTGCGCAAGAGCGCACGTTTCGTTAAAACGTGCACAGAATTTTGCACAGTATTCAGCCAGTGTGTTCCCATGGGGGTGCTCTTGTGGGGTAAAGAAAGGCGACGGCAGGGTGTGTGTGTGTGTGTGAGAGAGAGAGAGAGAGAGAGAGAGAGAGAGAGAGAGAGATATGCTTGCCGGCACGTGATTGCAGGACACCCCCCCACCCCTGCTCACGTGAGATGATTTCTTCACCCCGCCTCAGTGAAAGGCTGCTTCTGATCTCGAAGTCTGGTGCACATGCATCTTGTCTCTGTGCTCAGGTGCGCACATGAGCATTGAGGCAACATCGTGCAGTGAACAGGCCTCTGCACATTCGGATTTGAGAATCTGGAGTTTATCCACAATTGCCCCAAATCGGTAAAAATGGGTAAAATCCAAATCTATTTTGTTGATTTTTTAAAAATCAGATTGGTAAAGTCGGAATTAGCCACCTAATGGCACAGCAGCGTTGCCTAGGGAGCAAGAGGTTGCTGGTTTGAATCCCCGCTGGTGTGTTTCCCAGACTATGGGATACACATATATCAGGCAGGAGTGATATAGGAAGATGCTGAAAGGCATCATCTCATACTGAGCGGGAGATGGCAATGGTAAACCCCTCCTGTATTCAACCAAAAACAACCACAGGGTTCTGTGGTCCCCAGGAGGCGACACCGACTCAACGGCACAACTTTACTTTAAAGTCAGAATTAATTCTGAAATATTGAAATTAATTCCAGAAATACTTTGGAATTTCAGAATTAGCAGACTGGAATAGGATTTCCTCCCATAGAGGTGAATGGGGAAATCCCATTGACCACTATGGGGAGGAAACCAGAGTTTAAGTCGGAATTCAGATTCAAATTCCGAATCCAATCTGATATCGCCGGAGCCCATAGAATCCGAATCCAATATTGTCACATCCGGATTGGGTTGCACCCGAATCCAAATTTTCTGAGCGCACTCTGGCCTAGGAGTGAACATCCGCTATTTGGCATAGTATTTAGCAGGCTACATAATAGGCGTGTGGCTACCATGAAGCATGGGAGAAAGGCTTCCTCAGGCCACTGACACCTTGACCACTTCTGCGGGCCACCAGAGGTTCGTCCCCCACTCCCCTGGCAACTCCAGGGGCCACCAAAAGCTCTCACCCCTCGCTTGCTCCCTCTGGGGGCTGCCGGACTTGTCTGTCCACACCCCCCTCACCCGTGGCCACTAACAGAGGGAGTGGCCACACGGTCCCTCTGTTGCTCCTATTCGAGGCTTTGTTCAAACACTGGCTGGGGGCTTCTTTCTCTGCCTTGCTCGGAGCATCCAAAGGACACACCCAAACAGCTCTTGAGCGAAGGCGCTGAATGGGAGTGGCAGGGAGGCAGCGTGGCCCATCTTGCCTATAGAGGCTCTGCCCTGAGGAGCTTACAGTCTACATTTATATGGGAGGCGGGTGTACAGTGGGTGCAAGGCATGGATGTGGGTGTGGTCCAAAGTACTACAGCGCCCGTGGTAAAGTAAAGTAAAGGTGTGCCGTCGCGTCGGTGTCGACTCGTGGTGAATCCACAGAGCCCTGTGGTTGTCTTTGGGAGAATACAGGAGGGGTTGACCATTGCCTCCTCCTGCACACTATGAGATGATGCCTTTCAGCACCTTCCTCTATTGCTGCTGCCTGATATAGATGTTTCCCATAGTCTGGGAAACATATGGTATGGGAAACATAGTCTGGGATTCGAACCAGCAACCTCTGGTTTGCTAGTCAAGTCATTTCCCGCTGCATCATTAGGTGGTGGGATGCTTGGTCCTTGCCTCTGGTGAGGAGCAGCCCCCTTTCAAACTTGAGCCTTGCAAGTGCTCCTTTCCTTGTGCTTCTTGCAAGGTTCCAATTAGTCCCACAGACTTTCTCTGATGGCAGCAACAAAGGGGCGTTTTGCCTTCCACTTGCTCCACCCGAGGCTATCGCCTCGCCTGGCCTCATTAAAGGGCCGCCCCTGATAGAATGCCCCCAAAGGGTAGAATGTCAAACTGTCAATGGGAGCCAGTGTGGTGTAGTGGTTAGAGCACTAGACTAAGACCTGGGAGACCTGAGTTGAAATCCCCATTCAACCACAAAACTCACTGAGTGACTTTGGGCCAGTCATGTTTCTCTCAGCCTAACCTACCTCACAGGGTTGTTGTGAGAGCAAACATAACCATATACACCACTCTGGGCTGAGTGGAGGAAGAGCGGGAAAGAAATGCATATGTATACTGTGTGTGTGTGTATAAAAATGGCAGGGCTTCTCAAACATGGGCCCCCAGATGTTGTTGGACTTTGGCTTTGTGGCTGGGGTTGATGGGAGTTGTAGTCCAATGACATCTGGGGAACACTGTTCCCCAGGGAGTCTCAGATGTTGTTGACTACAGCTCCCAGAACTCCCAGCTGCAATGGCTTTTGCTTGGGGATTATGGGAGTTGTAGTCAGCAACATCTGGGAATTGCTGTTAGAGGGAACGCTGCTACCCGCCCCCCTCTGTTTGAGAAGCATTATATGATGGGGATGTGGGCAGATCGCCCTGCATTCTTGCCCTGAGCAGCAGAAAGTGAGGGGGTGGACTAAGTGGCCTCTGGGTGTGCCCTGCAGTCCTTCCAATTTGGTGGCATATTGCCTAGATCCAGATGATTAAAATCCCCTTGAAAAACAATTAGGCTCCCTCTCGCTCATTCCTCGACTACCTCTGGAGAAATCACACCCGCCGTTCCATGAATAATCGATGAGTCTCACCCGGCTAATGTCAGGGAGAAGATGAGAGTAGAGTATCAGATCAATTAGGAGCTGTCCTCGGGGGCCGATCCGTCACTGCTGGATAGTGATGCTGAAGGTGGGGAGGAGAGAGGAGAGAGAAGTGACTCTCTCTGCAGCTGGCCACAAGGATAGCCAAGAGAGCCAACATGGTCAGGGCTAATTGCTCACAAGGAAGATGCCTTGTGCTCCATAAGAACTTAAGGACAGCCCTGCTGGATCAGGCCCAAGAATGCCCATCTAGTCCAGCATCCTGTTTCGCACAGTGGCCCACCAGATGCCACTGGAAGCCACAGGCATGAGCTAAAAGGGGCATGCCCTCTCTCCTGCTGTGACTCCCCTGCAACTGGTACTCAGAGGCATCCTGCCTTGGAGGCTGGAGGTGGCCCACAGCCCTCCGACTAGTAGCCCTTGATAGACCTCTCCTCCAGGAAGTTATCCAAACCCATCTTCAAGCCTTCCAGGTTGTCGGCTGTCACCACATCTTGTGGCAGAGAATTCCACAAGTGGATCATGCAAGTTGTGTGAAAAAGTACTTCCGTTTGCTGGTCCTAAATTTCTTGGCAATCAATTTCATGGGATGACCCCTGGTTCTAGTGTTGTGTGATAGGGAGAAGAATTCCTCTCTCTCCACTTTCTCCACACCATGCATGATTTTGTAGACCTCTCTCAGGTCTCCTCGCAGTCATCTTTTTTCTAAACTCTATAGCCCCAGGTGTTGTAGCCTTGCCTCATAAGAAAGGTGCCCTGGGCCCCTGGTTATCCCTGGAGTTCAGATTTTGCGCTTCCTGGTAGCACCCTGTTCACATTCTACCCCAGTATTTACACAGGAGGCTGCCTTATACTGAGTCAGACCCTTGGTCTATCTGAGTATTCTCTGCTCTGACTGGCAGCGGCTCTCCAAGGTTCGAGGCAGGAGTCTTTCCCTGCCCTGCCTGGAGATGCTGCCAGCAGGGATTGAACCTGGGCCCTTCTGCAGGCATTGCTCTACCACTGAGCGATGGATGCTCCTGATGAACATTTGCTGCTGCTTCCTGAGTCAGACCTGTGGTCCATTTAGTTCAGTATCGTCCTGAGATTAAACAACGTATCATGGACATGGAACTGCAGGAAGAAGTCGCTTCTCTGCCTAAGAATATCTTTCTAGGGGATCAAATCTTCAACACTAAACCAGCTAGCTATCTAAGTCTAGTTACCATCCCCAAATTTAGACGTGCTCTGACGCTTTCCCGTCTTAATGCGCTTCCATCTGCTGTCATGGAGGGAAGATTTAAAGGTACCCCTTTTTCTGCTCGACTTTGCCCTTGCGGGTTTGGTCAAGTGGAGACAATTGCGCATGCCATACTTTATTGTAACTTTTATAGGGACACCCGCTTAAGATTAGTGTCCCCTTTGTTGCAACGTTTTCCCAGGCACTTGGATGACTTCTATTTGAAGTACTTATTGTCCAGTTCTGATGACAACCTAATCATCAAAATGGCAAGGTATTGTCATATCATTTGCACCATCCGCTCAGGTTTTCAATAATGTTCTGTTCTTTTCTTTCCTTCCCCTGTGATTCCTGTCTCATGATTGCAATGGAGGGTGCTCTGCTTAATAAGGTTTTCAGTTAGATCTATTTGGAGTTCACCACAACTGCCTTAATTTTAACTTGTCACTATTGTGTTATAATCTGTCCGTTTTATTATGCTGAGTTTCTTTCTTTTTGTATGTAAGTATGTATGTTTTAACTATGCACTGGTCTATGACCGCAATAAAGGACTGACTGCTTCAGTATTGTCTACCCTGGCTGGCAACGGCTCTCCAGGGTTTCAGACCTTCCTAGCCTGGATGCTGCTAGGGACTGAACCAGGACCTCCTGTGTGCATCTCGTGTGCTCTTTCACTAAGCTATGGATTCTTCTGGCGAACATATGCTGCGTCCTTCTGCTGAGTCAGAGCCTTGGTCCGTCTATCTGATTATTTCCTACACTGACTGGCAGCAGCTAACCAGCTTTTCAGACAGGGGTCTTTTCCAGCCTGACATAAGGATTGAACCTGGGATCTTCTGCTCTGGATGGGCTCCCCAGGATTACTCAGGATCCTCCTGTCTTCCCACACCTGCAGCCATGCTATTTGTTCCAGAATGTAGGGATGTGCAAAATGATTCGAATTTGACTCAATTCAATTCAAATCGGGCCGATTCAAGTGATTCGAACCGAATCACCACTAAAAGGGGTGAATCACCCCTAAAGAGATCAATCACCCCTAAAAAGCTGCCTCAAGCTGGGTTCTTAGGATGAGCCACTACTGATTATAATCACAGAGACTTTGAAAAACATGCACAATTATTTTTAGGGAGGCGTCTGGTTAGTGTGGCCTGGAGAGATCCAAGTTCAAATCCTCATTCATCCATGGAACTCATCTGGTGATGACTCTGGAGGGCCATAGGCACATAGGAACATAGGCAGCTGCCATATACTGAGTCAGACCATTGGTCTCTCTAGCTCAGCATTGCATACACAGACTGGCAGCGGCTTCTCCAAGGTTGCAGGCAGGAATCTCTCTCAGCCCTATCTTGGAGATGCTGCCAGGGAGGGAACTTGGAACCTTCTGCTCTTCTCAGAGCAGCTCCATCCCCTGAGAGGAATCTCTTCCAGTGCTCACACTTCTAGTCTCCCATTCATATGCAACCAGGGCAGACCCTGCTTAGCTACGGGGACAAGTCATGCTTGCGGTCACAAGACCAGCTCTCCTCGCCAGTCACATATCTTGCAGACTAACCTACCTCACAGGGTTGTTGTGAGGATAAACATAGACCAGGCACACCGCTCTTGGCTTCTGGGAGGAAGAGTGGGATAAACAAACAAATAAATAAATGTGTTCAACAGCCAAATGATGTTTTTTTAAAAAAATGATGTTTTAATTGTTAATTGTTTGATACTGTTTTATAATTTTTGTTTTAATTGTTAACATGGTGATTCTCTTTATTTAGCAGGGGGAGAGTAACTGGCCCTCTCCACCCCCAGCACAGCGTCCCTCCAGTGACTGTTGCTGGGGTCTATCTTACATTTCTTTCTAGATTGTGAGCCCTTTGGGGACAGGGAGCCATCTTATTTGTTTGTTATTTCTCTGTGTACACCGCCCTGAGCCATTTTTGGAAGGGCGGTATAGAAATCGAATAGATAGATAGATAGATAGATAAATAGATACAACAACTGTGTATAATGGTTTTGTTTTAATTGTAAACTGCCCTGAGCCATTTCGGAAGGGTGGTATAAAAACTGAATGTAACAATTAAAGCTGCTAAGTTCTGGGAGGTAGCTAAGAATGTTAGACAACAGATGGTAAACCAGATTATGTAAATTGGAAACTGCTGATCAGGATGAGATAATATTGGATCTTTGAATATACTATTATTATATTATCTGTGTATTATTATGTATGCTTTAAATTTTGGTCTATGACCACAAATAAACATGATGATGAATGAATGAATGAATGAATGAATGAAAGTGGGGCCGTGGGTCCGGGGCCCAGATCTTTTAAATACCGTGCAACATCCCTGAGGTTAGCTGTGACCTGCCGCCCATGGGGAGGCTGAGACGATGACTCCCGCATCTCCTCTCTGCCACCCACAGTAAGAACACACAGATTAACAACTGCAGCTTTACTGCTGTTTCAAAATACCTTGGAAATTATTCTCCGCCAACGAAAAGGACACTTATCTCCACTTAAAGGAACATTAGCGGGGAGATTCTGGCTCCTCGCCACTTACCCGCTGCAATTTCCAGCCATTTGTCTTTGAAACTGGCACATTGACATCTTCTTTCAAAAGTGAGCCTGGTAACACTTGTAGAGGTGCATTAAAAGGGCGTCCGTGGGTTTGCTTCCCTTCCTGGAGCCCCTCGAGTGCAGCCGATGTTTTGCATTTGCACAACTTTGCCCAATTCCTTTGCAATCTGGTGGGTAGCTTCCTTGCACCCATTGGGCACTACCACCCACCACAACTCACTCTGGGCCACCCTGGTGCCCCCCATGTGGAGTTACAAGGCTGCTGAAATCCCCCTTATTCCCTATAGGGGAAAGCTTAAAGATGTGCAAACTTCAAAAAATAAAAATAAAAATCTCTCCTTTGCCCGATTTCTTTGAAATTTGGGGAGTAGCTTCTACCCATTGGGCACTACCACCCAACCCACTTTGACCACGAAATGAAGGTCCAAATCCCCAAATTTGGGGGAGTCCGTATATGGGTGATTTGTTTTGTACCCGAATCTGGGCAATTGAGCACAGGGGCAATTTGTTCTGTCTACAAATCACCCGAATCAGGCCGATTCGGATACAGATCGATTTGCACATCCCTACCTGAGACATGGCTATAATTCAGTGGTAGAGTATCTCCTTTGCATGCAGAAGGTCCCAGCTTCAGTCCCTGGCAGCATCTCCAAGACAGGGCTGAGAGAGACTCCTGCCTGCAACCTTGGAGAAGCCGCTGCCAGTCAGTGTAGACAATACTGAGCTAGATGGTCTGACTCAGTTTAATGCAGCTTCCTACGTCCCTAACTATCTGCAATTGGGATTAAAACAGTGCTTCCTTGGGGCCCTTAATGTCATCCTATATCATCCAGCTACGGCGATCCCCACAGCCAGAATTTTTCTATATTGTTCTATATTTTTCTATATTTTCTAAACCCTATTCTGCAATGGTTCCCTGCAACCTTAATTAGAAGCTTCCTCCTTGAAACCGTCTCCAATTGCTTCTTGTCCAGCATAGCTGATGAATTGTAGTTTCGCTGATCTTCCGTAAACCGTAATTAGTCAGTTCCCCCTGAGTGTGTGTTTGTGTGCATGTGTTTTAATTACCATACTGATTTCAATTACAGGGAACCAATGATTAAAGCGATCCATAATTTCTTTCCTGCCTTTTCTTGTGGGCTTGCACAGAGATGTGAGTTTTGGGTGGTATAAGAATATGTATGTATGTATAAATAAGGAAGGAAGGGAGGGAGGGAGGGAAGGAGAAAAGAGATTGACAAGTATTTCTAACTAGAATTAATGGAGTCTATTTTCTGCTTCTGGTTTTTTTGGGCAAAAACACCAGTGTTCTCGTGAAAATAACACTGAGCTATCCCTTCAAATGGTCTCCCCATGGATACGGAGGCTATTTAAAGGGATAGCCCAATGTGAGTGGCCAGCAGGCATGGGGACAAATGGTGGATTGGGTCACCGCCACCTCCGCCTGCTGCATGCTCTGTAGTTACTGCTACCAGGAGCAGTTCAAAGGTGACTGTGCATCTCTTGTTTTTAAAAGCAGGAGCTGGTGGGCTGCAGCGGGGTGGTGGGTCGGGTCACCGCCTCCCCCCTACACTGCGGGCTCTGCAAATCAAAGGTAATTTCTTGGTGTCCCGGCACCTATTTCTTTTCTTTCTTTTTTTAAGGCCGAAAGGAGGCTCTCCTCTCCCTCCCCTGTCTTCCCATGCAGGTTGAAATGATTTGGATTCATTTGATTTGAATCGGGCTGATTCGACTCCGAATCTAATCACACCTTTTTGGGGTGATTCACCCCTAATCGCCCCTTTTAAGGGGTGATTCACCTTTTTAGGGGTGATTCACCCCTTTTTAGGGGTGATTCCATTCGAATTACATGAATCGGCCAGATTTGAGTTGAATCGAGTCAGTTTCGAATCGTTTTACACATCCCTACATTCTGGAACAAATAGCATGGTGGCAGGTGAGGAGACAGGAGGATCCTGAGTACCCCCCCCCCACGCCACCAGGAGCACCAAGTACCCCTAGGGGTAGTAGTATCCCCTATTGGAAACCTCTAGTGTAAACAGACCCCTAAACTAGATGGACCAATGGTCTGATTCTGTATAAGGCAGCTTCCTATGTTCCTTTGAAGTCCCATGAAGATTGTCTGGTACTTCCTGACTCCTATCACAATCTAGGCTTGGCTCATTTGACCAAAATCTGTGCAAAACTGCCTTTGTAGGAACTTTGCCCCCTCCAAGACTCTGATGAGATGTGGGACCAGGTTACCCCAGAGAGCACCTTGCCCCATATGTCTCATCTGGGACCTTAAGAACTTCTTCAGAGGCCCTGCCTTGAGTGCCTCTGCCAAATGAGGTAAGGTGGGTGACTACCAGGGAGAGGGCCTTCTCAGTGGTTGCACCCCGTTTACGGATCAGCCTCCCCAGTGAGGCTCAACTGGTGTCATCACCTTGTTCTTTTAGATGCCAGGTGAAGGCTTCTTTGTTCACTCAGGCTTTTAGAACTTCAGTTGTTGTTTTTTAAAGGTTTTTAAATGTTTTTGACTATATTTTCTAATTTCTATTATATGCATTAATATTCATATTAAATAATATGCTGAATGAATGAATGAGTGAGTGAATGAATAAATATTGTGATAGGTTCATTTTGTGTTTTAATTGGATGTTTTTATGGTGTTGTGAGCAGCCCAGGGAAGAGAGCTGGTCTTGTGGGAGCAAGCATGACTTGTCCCCTTTGCTAAGCAGGGTCCACCCTGGTTTACATTTGATTGGTAGACTACATGTGAGCACTGTAAGATATTCCCCTTAAAGGTTGGAGCTGCTCTGGGAGGAGCAGAAGGTTCCAGGTTCCCTCCCTGGCAGGATCTCCAAGATAGGGCTGAGAGAGATTCCTGCCTGCAGCCTTGAAGAAGCCGCTGCCAGTCTAGGTAGGCAATACTGAGCTAGATGGACCTATAGTCTGACTCAGTATATGGCAGCTTCCTATGTCCCTATATCCTCCTCCTCCTTTTTTCTATATTATATATATTAATGCTCATATTAAATAACTAAAATATGTGAAATAAATAAATATTGTGTTTGGTTTTTGTGCTGTGTTTTAATTGGATGTTTTTATAGTGTTGTGAACTGCCCACCCAGAAAACAAGTTGTTATGGGGCGGCCAGCAAACAAAGTCTCCTCTTCTCCTTCTCCTTCTCCTTCTCCTTCTCCTCCTCCTCCTCCTCCTCCTCCTCCTCCTCCTCCTTCTTCTTCTTCTTCTTCTTCTTCTTCTTCTTCTTCTTCTTCTTCTTCTTCTTCTTCTTCCTCTTCTTCCTCCTCCTCTTTATTGTTATTATAATTATTATCATCATTGTTATTATTATTACTACTATTACTTGGCAGTCCCTGTTTATCCTCTGCAGATGGAGAGAGCGACCCCCAGCGCATTATTGGGGGTTTCATCATGGCCCCCCCCTCTTCCAAGTACCTGGTGTCTCTGAAGAGGAATACCGGCTACCATTTCTGTGGGGGGGTCCTGATCAGCCAGACCTGGGTCCTCACCGCGGCGCACTGCAAGACTGGGTAAGGGCTTGGGGGGGGGGCTGGCTGGGTTCACCATGGCATGATGGAGAGATGCCGGGCGGGGGGGAGGGCATGCTCATTCAAAATATTTCGTAAATTCAAGATCAAGGCAAGGTTTCAAAAGGCGAAGTGCTGAATCCGAATTGGGAACTTCCACAATGTGAAATGTGAGGGGGTTGCGGTGGGGAGAACCCTTCCCCCGTTGACTGACATGTGCAACTTTATATTGTGGTGACCACATAGATTCTCTCCAGGATGATCCGTCTTCAACTTGGCCTTGAAGGTCTCTCAGTGGGGCATTCATGGCTGTTGTCATCGAGTCCCTCTACCTGGCTGCTGGTCATCCTCTTCTTCTCTTGCCTTCAACTTTCTCCAGCATGATGGACTTCTCAAGGGAGCATAATGTGTCCAAAGTGTGATAGTTTGAGCCTGGCCATTTGTGCCTTGAGTGAAAATTCTGGAGTGGTTTGTTCCATGTTGTGGTAGCCCAGGATTTATACCCATGGAGATAAATATCCATGCTGGTCTCGTGGGAACGGGCCTGAATGGTTCCCTTAGCTAAGCCAAGTCTGCCTTGGTTTGCATTTGGATGGGAGATTCACATGAGCACTGACTGCTGTAAGATAGTCCCCACGTGGGCTGGAGGTCATAGCTCATCTAAAAGTCCCGGGTTCATGCCCTGGCAGCAGCTCCAAGTAGGCCTGGGAGGCACTCCTGCCCGAAACCTTGGACAGCTGCTGCCAGTCAGAGTAGACAGTATTAATCTAGAAGAAGCAAGGGTCTGACTCAGTATATTTATTTATTTATCTATCATGAGCCCCTGGTGGCGCAGTGGTAAAACTGCCGCCCTGTAACCAGAAGGTTACAAGTTCGATCCTGACCAGGGGCTCAAGGTTGACTCAGCCTTCCATCCTTCCGAGGTCGGTAAAATGAGTACCCAGAATGTTGGGGGGCAATATGCTAAATCATTGTAAACCACTTAGAGAGCTCCGGCTATAGAGCGGTATATAAATGTAAGTGCTATTGCTATTGCTATTGCTATTATACTGCCTGATATGTACATCTGTCGGTGGTGATGTATCTACACCAGGCCTGCTCAACTCTCCAGCTGTTTCTGGACTACAACTCCCATCATCCTCAGCCACAGTGGCCAATAGCCAGGGATTATGGGAGTTGCAGACCAACATCTGCAGGAGGGCGGAAGTTGAGCAGCCCTGATATAGAGGCTTCATATGGCTTTTTATTGATGGAGAGAGGGTTCAGCTGTAGAGCTTCCTATTTTGAAGGGTTAGGGCTATAGTTCAGGGCTGCAGTTTCTGCTTTGCATGCAGAAGGTCCCAGGTTCAATCCCTGGCAGCATCTCCAGGTAGGGCTGGGAAAGACTCCTGTCTGAATCTCTGGAGCTCCGCTGCCAGTCAGGGTAGGTAATACTGATTTAGATGAACCGAGGGTATGACTCAGTATGCGGCAGCTTCCTATGTTCCTAAGTGAGTTCCACGATGCTGGGAGCTGATGTCGGTGACCTGTGTTCCCGCTTGCACTGTGATAGGGCAAGAAATAAGCTGGTGCGGACGCAGCATGCAAGCGGAGCAGTTACACAAGAGGAGTTAGCCGCCTAGGGTGTGCTTGCGCAAGATCCGTGCAGTTGCACTGCTTGCACGATTAGACACAATGCAGCTACAGTTTTGGCTTGTGCTTGCCCAAGCCCCTGGCTTCTGCATGCATAACAGTGCGCAGACCGTCGGTGCCCCTCCTCGTCTGGCGCCCTAGACAGTTGCCTAGTTTGCCTAGACTGACCCTGTTCCCAAACGAGGGTATGAGGTTCCTCCTACCCAGTTCTCGATCATGTAAATGAGCCTACTGCTGCTCCTTCAGGGATCCCTTCCACTCTTCTAGCTTGCAACAGAGAAACCATATTAGCAGAATGCTTCCACTATCATTTCCCCTTTTGGGGGGGGGGGGGCAGGAACGGTCCACTGGCTTAAGTTTCGGAAGTCTGAACAGCACCCCCTTGTGGTAACCCCATAGGCATGTCAGCTGTTCTATTTCTGCTGCAGAGCCCTCCCAGAAATCTCACAGCCCACATGCCCTGTTTCCCTCCCATCTCTGGCTCTTCCTCCAGGACCAGTCAGATGCTGATCGTCGCCGGCGAGTATTCGCTCTCCACGCTTGAAGGCACGGAGCAGATCTTCAGGCCTGCCCGCATGGTGGTCCACCCAGACTACAGCACTACTTCGAAGAATGCGGACATCATGCTGATTAAGGTGACCGATGTTTCCTTTATGTGGAGGGAGACGTTCCATTTCTCCCATATCTCAAAGGGAGAAAGGGTCTGAGCTGAGGGGGCCAAGAACATGCCCAGGTGAGGGCTTCTCAGTTCAGCACCCCTGCTCAACCCCACCCCACCCCACCTTGCAAAGCATAAGAACAAGCCCTGCTGGATCAGGTCAAAGGTCCATCTCGACCAGCATCCTGCCTCACTCAGTGGCCAGCCAGGCACATCTGGGAAGCCTGCAAGAAGGTGAAAGAGGGCAATGCTCTCTCCCATTGGAGTTCCCTAGAACCTGGTGTTCAGGTACATGCCCCTTTTGATCCAGAAGAAAATATACAGCTGTCCAGGCAAATAGTCATCAATCGCTCTATCCTCCATGAATCTGTCTAATCACCTTTTAAAACCATCTACATTGGTGGTCGTTGCTACATCCGGTGGCAGTGAATTCCATAGTTTAACAACACCTTGCGTTAAGAAAGACTTCCTTGTGTCTGTCCTGAATCTCCCAGCATTTAGCTTCAATGGATGACTCTGGGTTCTAATATTATGAGAGAGGGACAAGAAATTCTCTCTATCCTCTTGATTCACATGTGAGTAAGGGGAGGTGGTTAACTGTATATTCCGAGCTACAATGATAACTCCAAATAATCTCTTCCTAGGGATTCCCTATGAAGAAGTCATTTCACAGAATCCACAACACATTAAAAATCCTAAAAAAATCACCCCTTTGCCCGATTCCTTTGAAGGTTGGGTGACAGTTGGCACCCATGGGGACCTGCCACCCAACCCACTTGGGTGCCCCCTAGCCCTTAAAATGTTGGCCAAATTGACTCAAATGTGAATTTTAAATTTGAATCGATTCAAATTTGAATTTGAATTGATTAGGAATCAAATTTTGAATTTTGAATAGAATTTTGAATTTGAATCCGAAGTGGGAACTTCTACAATGTGAAATGTGAGGGGGTGGGGTGGGGTGAACTTTTCCCCATTGACTGACATGTGTAACTTTATGTTGTGGTGATTGATTGATTGATGGATTGATGGATGGATGAAGTGCTGTCATGTCGGTGTCGACTCTTAGCGACCACATAGATCCACATAGACGGAATCGGCTTTTGAATTTGAATCGATTCAAATTTGAATCAAATCAAATTCAAATCCAATCGACCCAGATTCGAGGGCAGCAGATTCAAGCTTGGATTGAATCAAGCTGATTCGATTCGGATTTGAATCGAATCACAAAAATGGGTCCATGCACATCCCTAAGTACCCAGCTCCTCCATCTGTTCCTCATAGGTTTTGGCTGCCATCTTTGTTGCCCTCCTCAGGACATGGTGGCCAGCTCCCTGCTCTGCAGGAGGGATTGCCACACTTCTCTCAGACCCAGTGACCTGCCTCACCTCTCTTATTGTCTCCCAACAGCTGAACCGGCCGGTGAAATACAGCAGCTCTGTCTCCATCGTCCCGATTCCCCAACAGGGGGCGACAGTCAGAGATGGCCGGTTTTGCCAAGTGTCTGGCTGGGGCTATACCACCCCCATCGGGGGCCGGACGTCGGACACTCTGCGCAGCGTGCACCTCCCGATCATTTCCACTTGGAAGTGCAACAGCTCAGCCTCATACGCTGGATACATCACCAAGAACATGATCTGTGCCGGGTTCAGCACTGGGGGGAAAGATGCATGCCAGGTATATGTTGGCCACTCCAGCTTTGCAGAGGAAATGTCTAAGCCCGTCTAAACGTTTCTCACAGCTGGAGCGCTTTCTCTTTTTATTTCTCGATGCCTGCTACAGTACATATTCTGGCCCCACTTTTCAGTAGAAGGTCTCCAAGTCGCTTACATAAACAGGCAGACAAAGCCAGTTCTCACGATCACAGATCCTGGGTAAAAAAGGTTTAATCCAGGGATCTGCGGTCATCTGGGAAGCTACTCCTGACTCCCAGGTTAAAAGCTAGGTAGAGCTGGTCTTGTGGTAGCAAGCATGACTTGTCCCCTTAAGCTAAGCAGGGTCCACCCTGGTTGCATATGAAAGGGAGACTAGAAGTGTGAGCACTGGAAGAGATTCCCCTCAAGGGATGGAGCCGCTCTGGGAAGAGCAGAAGGTTCCAAGTTCCCTCTCTGGCTTCTCCAAGATAGGACTGAGAGAGATTCCTGCCTGCAACCTTGGAGAAGCTGCTGCCAGTCTGTGTAGACAATACTGCGCTAGATGGACCAATGGTCTGACTCAGTATATGGCAGCTTCCTATCTTCCTATTTCAGATGCTTTTAAGGGGAGGAGAGCTGGTCTTGTGGTGGCAAGCATGACTTGTCCCCTTAAGCTAAGCAGGGTCTGCCCTGGTTGCATATGAATGGGAGACTAGAAGTGTGAACACTGTAAGATATTCCCCTTAGAGGATGGAGCCGCTCTGCGAAGAGCAGAAGGTTCCAAGTTCCATCCCGGGCAGCATCTCCAAGATAGGGCTGAGAGAGATTCCTGCCTGCAACCTTGGAGAAGCCACTGCCAGTCTGGGTAGACAATACTGAGCTAGATACAGCAATGGTCTGACTCAGTATATGGCACCTTCTCATGTTCCTATGAAAGAAAGCAGAACCTGCCTTCTCTTCCACTTGTCTGTGCTGCTGTGTGGCTTTGAACTGCTCCCAAGCAGCAGGCGGCCATGTTAACCATAGAGTCCTGTGGCTTGTGGGGCCAGGGAGAGGACCGCTGCTGCAGTGCTGAGGGCTGCCCCTCTGGTGCTCCCATAATGCGTTGCGGTACATGTGGAGGCCCTAACTCCTGATTTCAGCAAAGGAGAACGCCACTGTGGTGTTTGTGTGGGTGCATGAGTGAAAGAGCCCCAAGGAGGTTTTGGTCATCTGTGAGGCACAAGGCAGGAGTGTGCCTTCCATGCAGCCGACCCCCCCTCCCCATATGGTTGTGAGAACAAGTAGATAGATAGATAGATAGATAGATAGATAGATAGATAGATAGATAGGATGATTCCCTGTCCCCAAAGGACTTGAATCAGAAACACAAGGTAGACACCAGCAACAGCCACTGGAGGGATGCTGTACTGGGGACGGATAGTGCCAGCTGCTCTCCACCTGCTAAATAGAAGCGAACCACCACTGCTTTCCAGCCTCTTCTTTTTATCTCGGCTAAAACAAACAGACGTTAGGGTTATATAATCAAAAATTAAATAATAGTGACATCATCAAAAATACTAGAATAATAGAATCATGCTATTAGAACACCTGATTTATCTCATTCTTGATTTTCTTTGTAAGCTGCTTTGAGAACTTGTTTGAAAAGTCTTGTATAAATATCCATAGTACTAGTAGAATCACAGAATGTTAAGTGGGATGGGTCCTTGAAGGTCATCTAGTCCAGCCTCTGCTCAGTGCAGGAAACGGCCACGGCATCTTGACAGGTTGCCTTCCAGCTCATGTTCTCATATCCCACCTCTTTGTTCTCCTCCTCTGGACCATTTCCAGTTTCTCAACACCCATCTTGAAGGGTAGCCTTTCGCCTTCAAGATGTCACAGCTCTTGAGCCGAGAGGTCAAGGTTTCTTAAAAATAAATAAATAAAAACTAGGGGTGTGCGAGCTGGCTCGAGGTCGAACCGGCTTGCACTCGGACTGGCTCGGTTCGGGGGCTCACCCGAATGGGATCTCCCAGCTCTAGGGCTTGCCCGAATGGTTGAGCCGAACCTGGGGCTGGGCTGGGCTTTAAAATAAATAAATAAAAGCCGGTCTGGGGCTGGGCTGGGCTTTTAAACAAACAAACAAACAAACAAACAAACAAACAAACAAACAAACAAACAAATAGAGAGGGGGTCTGCTGAGGTTTTCCCTCCCCCTCTGGTCTCTCCCGGGTCTCCAACGGCCTGTTTGGGGTCATTTTCGACCTGTTCCTGGCCTCTGTGCGCTGTTGGTGGCCATTTTGGAGGCTGCTGCATTTTGGAGATGGCCAGTGCACATGTGCGGCGGCCTCCATAATGACCACTGCTAGCACACAGAGGCCCAAAATGGGGTGTTGGAGGCCGGGGGGAGGCTGGTGGGGGAGGGAGAACCTAAGCATATCCCTCACCCATGGCTGTGACAGCACCCCCCCCCAAAAAAACCCCTGCAATGGTGGCAAATCTGCCATTTTTGAATTGATTAGTTTGTTTTTAAAAAAATCAGTTCCCTTTCCCTGCTGAGCTGGGCCCAAACTGGCTTAGATTCAAGCCAGACCGAGCCCAGTTTTAGTGTGCACAGAACCAGACCAGAACTGGTTCGGCTCGAGTCCGGTTCTATTCAAACCCAACAGCCAGTCAGTCAGTCATTTATTGTTGCAGTCACAGACCAGTACAATATGGACAGTACATGAAATAAAAGATTAAAAGGACTTAAAATACATGCATATCTCAAATCGAAAAAGTTAAGACAGCGATAATTTCTTATTAACCAATCGCCGACGAGTATTAATAGCAGCAGCACAGTATCTAGCAACTCGGTTTGGAACTGTAAGCTCGAACCCAACAGGGTTTTCCGGTTTGGGGCACACCCCTACAAAAAGCTTTCTAAAACTGGCAAAACTTTCCAAAATGCTTTTCCAGTGCAGAATGTTGTTCAAAACGTTATCCTTCTCGTTAATCTTAGCCACTGTCTTTTACTCACCCTCCAACCAGGGGGACTCTGGTGGGCCATTGGTATGTGAAGGACGGGTCTTCGGCATTGTCTCGTGGGGCCACAGTTGTGCGAGTCCCAGGTATCCGGGTGTCTACACAGCGGTTGCCAACTACCAGAAATGGATTTACAAGACCATCTTCAGGAAATAAGAGAGGCCTCCCAGCTCCGGATGCATATCTCTGATGACCGAATCACCGGTTCGTGGGGAAATGGAGGATCATGTGACGCTTTCTCCCTGGACTCGTTTTGTTGGTGGGTGTGGGGAGATGGAAGTTAGGGTTAGGCCTGCCCCATCCTTTCTCTCTGCTTTTAATTTTCATTACATCTCCTTCCTTGACCTTGATTCCTCCCTACACAAACCAGAGTTCTCCGTGGTCTCTGTGCATCACACTTGGGTTATATGCACCTGTGAGGAGCCACAGCCCGGAACATTCCATAGCTTCACCAAATTAAGAAAAAAGAGCTGGAAAACCACTCCCCCTTGAGGGTAGTACACCTCCTTACCTCAGTCTTTAGCCAACCACTGCAAGGGTAAGGTCTTCAGAAAATTCCTCCGGGCTTAACCTATTCAAAACAGGCTGTATTATTTCTCCTTCCCATTATTATTTGCCATATTGTTTTCTAGCTTCCCTTACTCGCTGGTTGTCTTCCTGCCTGTCAATTTTGCATTTTCATTTATTGCCGCACCCCACCCCCCGCCAGCTCTTCTGACCAGCAATGCCTGGTCTTGTGGTAGCAAGCATGACTTGTCCCCTTAGCTAAGCAGGGTCTGCCCTGGTTGCACATGAATGGATATTCCCCTTAGGGGATGGAGACACTCTGGAAAGAGCAGAAGGCTCCAAGTTCCCTCCCTGGCAGCATCTCCAAGGTAGGGCTGAGAGAGACTCCTGCCTGCAACCTTGGAGAAGCCGCTGCCAATCTGTATATACAATGCTGAGCTAGATGGACCGATGGCCTGACTCAGGATATGGCAGCTTCCTAGGTTCCTATGGATTAAAATGATTTTTCAGCACTGCTCGGATTGTTCCGCTAAGATATTCTTCTCGGAGGGACATTCCAGGTGCCTTCTGTGCCTCAGAGAATCCCACAGAGGAGACCTGTACTCTGTCTGCTGGGGATTTACAAAACAGGCAAGATGCAACAGGACCTCCCATTTGGGCGCACTCCTTTGGGAAAGGGCCCTCCATATAAGCATCTCTGTAGCGGGCATGGACCCCCTGATCGCCTCCTCTTTTTTGGCGAAGGCAGGGACGGCCTCTATGCAGGTGGATCCGGGTACCATACCTCTACCCACACATCCTGTGTCGATGGAGGCATCAGGCGTGGCTTTGTGATTGACAGCACCAGCATCGAATCCTGAGCCTGAGCCGCATGCTCCAGCTCCGATCGCCAAGAGCACGGTGCCTCCCTCAAAGCTACCTGTTCATCCACCTCTGGTCCCACTGGCAAAGGCACTACCTATCCCTGCAAGACCATCACTAGCCCCACCCTTGGCTCCTCCCCTATCAATCCCGACCCTGGGATCTGCCCCCAGATGGGTCCCGAGTGTGCCCTCGGACCAGAAGATGGGAAAGCATCCAAAGAACAAGTGAAAACCCAAACCGCAGGCGGCACAGCTGATGCCTCAGTCTGGCACTCAAGCACGCAAGCAGCACACCAGCCTAAGCTCACCAAGAAGAAGTGAGTGGCGCTAACAGCTGAGAGCGACACCGATTCGACAGGTCGTCAGCCACAAAAAGAAAGAAGAAGCAGAAGCATGTGGTACCAAAGCACCAGCCGTTGGATCAGCCGTAATGCCCTCTCTCACTAAGTCCTGTACGCCTATCTCCAGCTGTTGGATCATCCGTTAGACCAGGTAGGATCAGCCTGCCACGCCCTCAATCTCTGACAGCTGTCAGCTTTCCAGCCGAGTCAGGAGTGTCTGAGGAGCAGAGCCCGGCTGTCAGCGTTCATGAGGCGGCTGTGGTGGATCCAACTGATGATTTGGAGCAGGCACAACAACCTGAGTCAGCAGAAAGCGTGAGAGACCAATTGGAAGAAGAACTATGCAATGAAACACTGACACCACAACAACGCAGGCGCACTAAACGCAGAACGCAATTAGAATCTATTAGAAGGAGCAAACGCCTCTTGCTGAAGGATGATAAGCCGTGAATTATTGCCAGCTGGGAGCTATCGGCTTCCACTATAAATCCTGTCAGCAGCCGTCTACTCCTTGCTGAAAAATAACGTACGTCATTCAGTCGACAGCGTTCAGCCAAGCCGTGAACTTCCCTGGCATTTGGCCAGACCTTGACACAGCCGTTAGATGTTAGATCCAGGTTGGATCAGCCGTTAGACCAGGTAGCTGTTGGATCAGGCCCAGCTGTTGGATCAGCCGTTAGGCAAGGATCAGCCATTAGACAAGGTAAGATCAGCTGTTATATGTTAGATGCTAGATCCAGGTTGGGTCAGCCATTAGATGTTAGATGTTAGATCCAGGTAGGATCAGCAATTAGATGTTAGATGTTATATCCAGGTAGGATCAGCCATTAGATGTTAGATCCAGGTAGGATCAGCCATTAGATGTTAGATCCAGGTAGGATCAGCCGTTAGATGTTAGATCCAGGTTGGATCAGCCGTTAGACCAGGTAGCTGTTGGATCAGCCCCAGCCATTGGTTCAGCCACAATGCTCTCTCTCAACGAGCCCTATACGCCTATCTCCAGCCGTTGGATCAGCCCCAGCTGTTGGATCACCCATTAGACCAGGTAGGATCAGCCATTAGATGTTAGATGCTAGATCCAGGTTGGATCAGCCGTTAGACCAAGTAGCTGTTGGATCAGCCACAATGCTCTCTCTTGCTGAGCCCTATACACCTATCTCAAGTCGAGACTGAATTGGGCTCTATCAGAGCCCTTTAAGCCCCTGCCATATGCAGAATCCAGCTCAGACAAGCGAGAGGATTTTTCAGCACCCAGCTCCCCCAGTTCTTGGGACTACTGGAGCGAATCCCCCGAATAGTCCCTGGATCAGCTTCTCTCCCCAGACTGCAGGGTCTGTCCCTGTTCTACCTACAGATATAGCCGTCCGCGATATTGGGCTTATGGCGACTGTAATTCGCCGGATCCTCACAGCCCCTTTTCCTCTCAAGACTATTGGGGTGGTGACAGAGAAGACCATTACAGTCACAGACCTCACTACAGGTCACACTCTGGGTTCTATGCCCCCGAGCCTCATTTTCCAGTCTACAACTTCTCAGAGTGCTCTTCCTGTCACTGGCACTGTTACAAACGCAGATGGCATCTCGTGGTCAAGGTCACTGCCTAGCCCAATGCACGGACGCTCTCCTCATCACAGTCACCAAAAAGCAAGTAGAGCAGTGCTGGTCTCTTCCACCATTGGACCAACTGGCGGGAAATCCTCCTTGCGCTTTGATGGGGGAATCCGCAGATCTGCAGGGGAGAGGAACAGGAGTTGAAGTTCTGGAGCATTCAGATGAACTGCTGGCTACAGAGCATGTGGGGGAACTGCTTGACTCCCCAGGAGGGGATGCTCTGGAGGAGGGTACTGTCGAGGGATCTGTCTCACGAGTGGTCACTGAGCTCTGACACAGGCACCATGCAATGCCTTGCAATCAGCAGTCCTGGAAGGGAGATATCAGAAAATCCCCTACAAAGAATGTACCTGTCTCTGCAGATTGGGAGATATTGAAACAACGGCTCATGCGCTCCTTTATTGTCAATTTTACCAAGATATACGGCGTAAATATACAACCCCTTTTATTAGCTGCCATCCAGGTTGTACAGATTCTTTTTATCTTGATTATCTTTTAACTAACCCGAATGACCTGAGATCTTATAATGCGGCTAGGTTCTGTAAAAGCTTAGCCACATTTAAGCCAGTAAAATCTGTCAGGAGTTCATTAAGAATCATTGTTCATTGATGTTTATGCTTAACTATGTGCTTAACTATGGTGTCACAAACCTGTAGGTTATGTCGGTTTTTTCTTGGGCTTCTGTTTGTAAATTGTGCTGGTCTGCGGTCGTAATAAGGAATTGATTGATTGATTGATTGATTGATTGATTGACGAGTAGTCACTAGACCCAAGGATACTGGGGAAAGTGTTCAGTAGATGAGGTACACCTACCCTGGACCTCCTCACAACAGCAAACAATGTGAAGTGCACCAGATTCTGCAGCAGGGCTGGTGCCGACCCCAGCCGAGGTCTCTGGGAGATGCTTTCCTCCTCAACTGGGGCAGGGAACTGGTATATGCCTTTCCACCGATTCCCCTGATCCTGAAGGTCATCCAAAATCTGATGGAGGACAACACTCAGGCCCTCCTAGTCACCCCTTGGTGGCCGCGACAGCCATAGTTGGCAACACTGTTATACCTGGCCTATTGCACTCACCTGCTTCTACCCCTCACTCCTCCCCTTCTGATCCTAGATGATGACAGGAGATTGCATCCAGATCTGCCTTCACCACGCCTGACCGTCTGGAAGATGGATACCTTTACTAAACTAGTGTAGAGGGTATTGGATGCCCCCACAAAAGCCCTCCACTGGCAATTGTTATGCTACCTAGTGCAGTGTTCCCTCTAAGGTGTGTGCATGTGCTTGTGCTCACACAACTTTAAATGTCCGCTCAGTTAATTTTAGATCCTGCTCAGGGTGAAGGCCCCAATCTCAACGCACATGTGCACACACTGCCTTGACACTGCCGCCCGCCCGGAACAAAACTCATTCCGCACACAGATGAAAAAGATTAGAGAGAGCATTGACCCAGTGGAGGAAATCCAGCGCGCATGCTTCAAGCAAGGGCCTCTCTCCAGCTGAGGCACCAGTCCCTGTCATCTTGGATTACCGGCTGTCCCTGTGGGAGGCAGGCTAAACGCATGCTTCAGTTAGAGTCCACGCGGCAGCTGTCTCTGCAAACCACAAGTTTCCGGGTCTGTTCTCTGACCCAACAGTTAAAAGGTTCTCAAAGGGTTTATTAAACTGGTTCCCTTCTGCTCCAAAGCTGTTATCACCATGGGATCTACAGTTAGTTCTAAATCAGTTAATGGGGCAACCTTGAGAGCCCCTCGCCACATGTAGTGTGAGGCCGTTATCTCCAAAGACTGTATTCTTCGTCGCTATTACGTTGGCCAGAAGAGTCCGCGAGCTTAAAGCCTTGTGATGTTACTCTTCCTCCGCAGTCTTCCACAGGGACAAGGTCGTGCTACGGCCGGACGCCACTTTTCTGCCCCAGGTGGTTTCAGACTTCCATGTCCCACAGGATCTGTGTCTACTTGCCTTCTTCACTAACCCTACATCAGTGTAGGGTTAACGAAGAAGACAGTAGACACAGATCTTGCCAGCGGTGGATGGGGCATAGCACTCTCTCCATGTTCACAGGGCACTGACATTCTACACAGACAGGACAAAGGACTTTCGCAGGACCAATACGCTATTTGTATGTTTCTCTGACCCTACAAGGGCTTGCCTATCTCCACCCAGAGGCTCTCCGCCTGGGTTATAGGAGCCATCTCCTTGGCACACCAGCTGGCGAAGAAACCCCTACCACAACCTGTCCATGCACACTCCACTAAAGCGGTGGTGACCTCCATGGCATTCTGGAGCGGAATATCATTGGATGAAATCTGCATGACAGAGACCTGGGCTCAGCCCTCCATGTTTGTCCGCCATGATGCACTGGAGGATGTCAGATCCTGGTCTCAGACCCGTTTGGGACCAAGGTTGGGACCAAGTTGGTATGCCCACGAGGCTGCTCCCTCTGTCCAGGTAAGAACAGCTTGCTATTACCCCAAGTGTGATGCACAGAGACCACGAAGGAGAAAGGCAGGTTTCCTACCTGTAACTGTTGTTCTTTGGATGGTCTTCTGTGCACTCACACAACCCGCCCAACCTCCCCACAGCAGCCAGACTCATGTTCCTACATGACTTGTTTGCAGTGGTCTCCTAGACTGAAGTAAGGAGGCGTACTACTCTCAGAGGGGAGCTGTTTTCCTGCTGTTTTCCCCACTAATTTGGTGAAGCTATGGAATGTTCTGGACTGTGACTCTGTGCAGGCGGATAACCGAAGTGTGAATGCACAGAAGACCACTCGAAGAACTACAGTTACAGGTAGGAAACCTGCTTTTCTCTTGCTGTTCTTGCAGATAATTCTGGAGATTCTCTCTTGCTTCCTCCATGCATGAAACTCTTACCTGAACATGTACATGGCATCATCTCTTTCCCTTCCTCCAAATCCCTTCTCCCAATCCACCATACATACCTTTTCCATAAGAACTTGTCATGATCCCAGATCTCGGATCCCATCCCCCTCCACCAAGACACAATTAAGGGATGAAGTGGATGGTTCAGTGGATGAGGCAGGGTGGGATGACCCCATGCCTCACACCAAGAGAACAAAGAGAACCTGAGCCAGCACCTCTGCCATGACCTGACACAGCCTTGCCTTCATCCTCTAACTCAAAGGAGACCCTTGAGGACCTACCAGCCCATGTAGAAGTCCCCAGTTCTGCTGGACCCACTGTTTGGGAAACTGGGTGAGGCTCATTTAAGAAACAGAGCCTCCCCCCCCAGGAAAGGGGTGTGGCCAATTCACTCTGCTGGGGCAGCAGCCATAAAAACAAGCAATCAGTTCCAAGCATCTGCTGGAGCAACGTCCATCTGTGATCTTATATCCAGCTCTCCTTTGTGCCTGCTTGGAGCTATCCGAGGTCCTGAACCACTTTCCTCTTGGAGCTGTCCAGGGTCTGTGTTCTTCCCAGATCCCTGCCTCCATGGAGGACAGGACAAGCCCTTGGCTTTCCCCCTTAACCCTCATTCCTGACCGCGACCAAGCTTTTAAGTCTGAATGATGGCACTTGCCCACATTTTCCCCTTCTTACTTTTATCTCCCTCCTCCCTCCCTCTGTCATTTGCCCCTCTGTCACTGTAGCTTGTAAGTTCCTTGGGATCAGGGAACTGCCTATGTAACTCTTTAAGGCAATGTGTACACTGATGGTGTAGAATGTATGCATAAATGAACAAATAAATCAACCATGCTCCCTGATCCAGGACCATAAATCCTACAGTCATAAAGCATAAGAACAGCCCTGCTGGGTGTGACCAGGCGATCTTCTAGACCAAGGATTCTCAACGTTGGGTCCCCAGATGTTATTGGTCTTCAACTCCCATAATCCCCAGCCCCAGTGGCCTTTAGCTGGGGATTATGGGAGTTGAAGTCCAATAACATCTGGGGACCCGACATTGAGAATCCCTGTTCTAGACCCTACTCCAGTTCTGGGCTCTGCATTTAAGGAGGATGTGGATAAACAGAAAGGGGCTTCAGAGGATCGCTGGTCTGGTGGTAGCAAGCACAACTTGTCCCCTTAGCTAAGCAGAGTCTGCCCTGGTTGCTTATGAATGGGAGACTTGATGTGTGAGCACTGGAAGATATTCCCCTGAGGGGATGGAGCCACTCTGGGAAGAGCAGAAAATCCCGAGTTCCCTCCCTGTCAGCATCTCCAAGACAGGGCTGAGAGAGACTCCTTCCTGCTACCTTGGAGAAGCCGCTGCCAGTCTGTGAAGACAATACTGAGCTAGCTGGACCAATGGTCTGACTCAATATATGGAAGCTTCCTATGTTCCCAGGAAGGTAGCCAAGATAGCGAGAGGTCTGGGAACTAAGTCCTATGAGGACTTGAAAGAGCTGCGTATGTTTGGCCTGGAGAAGAGAAATCAAATATGTTCACTGCATTCAAACACCTGAAGATCTGTGATTCAGAAAGAGAGGCAAATATGTTCCATGTCACCCCTGAGAGCAGGATTGTGACCAATGTGTTGACATGATAAGGAAACAGATTCAGGCAAGACATTAGGAAGACTTTCCTGACAGTAAGAGCTGTTGGACAGTGGAACTGTCTGCCTCATGGTGGGCTGTCTTTCACTGGAGGTTAACAGAGAATCCAAATATCATGTACTGATATTTTAATAGAATCTTAATAAAACCATGTGATTTAAGGCACAGTTCTTTAATCACATGGCTTTATTAAGATTCTATTAAAATATCAATACTTGATATTGCATGCATTATAATAACACTGGAATAAATCAGCTGAACGGATCAAAGAATCAGCTGAAGGGCGAACAGCTCAATCCTCAAGGAGGGTAAAGACAAGGAAGAGAAAGAGATTTTCCAGAAAACTGCCACTGAAGAAGACTCAACGGAGTCAAAATGCATTTGGCAAGAATGCAGATAAAGGTAACATTGTGCCGTCAAGTTGGTGTCAACTCTTTGTGACCACAGAGCCCTGTGGTTGTCTTTGGTAGAATACAGGAGGGGTTGACCATTGCCTCCTCCCGCGCAGGATGAGATGAGGCCTTTCAGCATCTTGCTATACTGCTGCTGCCTGATAGAGGTGTTTCCCATTGTCTGGGGAACATACCAGTGGGGATTTGAACCGGCAACCTCTGGCTTGCTAGGCAAGTCATTTCCTCACTGCACAGGACTTATTAGGAATCACTATATGAGACTTGACCTCGGGAGAGGAGAGCTGGTCTCAGAGAGGAGAGCTGGTCTTGTGGTAGCAAGCATGACTTGTCCCCTTAGCTAAGCAGGGTCTGCCCTGGTTGCATCTGAATGGGAGACTTGATGTGTGAGCAGTGGAAGAGATTCTCCCTTAAGGGATAGAGGCACTCTGGGAAGAGCAGAAGGTTCCAAGTTCCCTCCCTGGCAGAATCTCCAAGATAGGGCTGAGAGAGATTCCTGCCTGCAAACTTGGAGAAGCCGCTGCCAGTCTGTGAAGACAATACTGAGCTAGATAGACCAATGGCCTGACTCAGTATATGGCAGTTTCCTATGTTCCTATGAATATTCACTCGCACCTCTCCAGCTTCAACAGAAATATATTTTCAATATGAACTACTGGATCCAAGCTTTTAAGTTGAACGTTGAGACTACTTTAATGACCATTTTGTATAAATATTATTAAAACAGTGATTAATTGATTGGCTGATCAAGTGCCGTCAAGTCGGTGTCAACTCTTAGCGACCTCATAAATAGATTCTCTCCAGGATGATCCGTCTTCCACTTGGCCTTGAAGGTCTCTCCGTGGTGCCTTCATGGCTGTCGTCATCGAGTCCATCCACCTGGCTGCTGGTCATCCTCTTCTTCTCTTTCCTTCCACTTTCCCCAGACTTCTCAAGGGAGCTGGGTCTTCCCATAATGTGTTCCAAGTATGAGAGTTTGAGCCTGGCCATTTGTGCCTCGAGTGAACATTCTGGATTGATCTGGTCTAGGATCCATTTGTTTGTTTTCCTGGCTGTCCATGGACAGTATCCTCCAAAGTCTTCTCCAGCACCAAAGTTCAAAAGCGTCAATGTTTTTTCTCTCTTGCTTCTTCAAAGTCCAGCTTTCGCATCCATAGAGTGTCACAGGGAAAACCATTGTCCGGACGATTCTAATCTTTGTATGTGTAGACACATCACGGCATCTCAATCTCCTTCCCGAGGCCTTCGTTGCAGACTTTCAGACTTTCATTACTAGAGCTTGCCGATCATCCGCATTCTCAGCTATCACAGTGGTGTCATCAGCGTCGCTCAGGTTACAGATCTATTTTTATTCCAGTGTTATTGCAATGCATGTCATTGCACAGTCTTTTAATCACATGGTTTTATTAAGGCTCTATTTAAATACCAGTACATGACATTTGGATTCTCTGTTAATACTTTAATACTGTTAATACATTGTTCGATCCATGTAGGGGTTTTCTTTCTTCTTCTTCTTCTTCTTCTTCTTCTTCTTCTTCTTCTTCTTCTTCTTCTTCTTCTTCTTTCACTGGAGGGTGTCAGACAGCCTGGACAGCCACCTGTCAGGGATGCCATAGCAGATTCCTGCACTGAGCAGGGGGTTGGACTAGATGACCTCTGAGGTCCCTTCCAACCGTAACATTTCGCCTCTCCATTGGAGCCAACCTAATGCCTCCAGGAAGCCTATGAGCAGGCCAGGAAGTCAACAGCTTATGATGTCTGATGTCATAATGTCTGATGTCTGATGTCCCCCACTGCTGGTAGTCTGAGATATACTGCTTCTGAATATGGAGGTTCCATATTTATTTATTTATTTTATAAATGATAAATTTATTATTATAAATTTACAGATCCAGGAGGAGGGAGGGAGAGAGAGAGAGAGAGAGAGAGAGAGAGAGAGCTATTTAAAAAATTAAAAATCTAACACATTCAAAAATCCCAACAATTAAAAAATCCAAACAGCAATTAAATTTTTTAAAAACATTTTTTTAAAACACAAACATATAGCCACGATAGATCACAGTCATTTAATGGCTATTAGTCCATACCCCCTGTAAGGAAAGCTGGGCTCTGTCGATCAGTTGTTCAGGAGAAGAGGACGGGAATTTGGTCTCCTTCTCCCACTGATTGAACAGCTTCTTAGCATGGCCCCAACTTGCCTACTCATGGTGGGCAGCCCAAGGTATCTGAGCTCCTACGGCAAGGTGAAACCCAGCCTCCTTTCAGGACTGACCCGTGCAAGCTTGAGAGTGCACAGAACTGGGAGGAGGCGAGGTTGCCACAATTTCCTCTTCTTTCCTTGTGCTTGCGAGGGGTTCCTTGCAAAGCATGGGAGGGTTAGATGGGAACAGTGGAAGCTGCCATATACTGAGTCCGGTCCTTGGTCCATCTAGCTCAGTATTGCCTACCCAGACTGGCAGCGGCTTCTCCAAGGTTGCAGGCAGGAGTCTCTCTCAGCCATTGGCCATTTGGAAATTCAGTGCACTTTATGGCCATTTGAAAGACACCACGGCTTTTCAGTAGGCATCCCCTGTCATTCATTTTAGTACATTCCCTAAAGCACCTGCTGGCTTGCGTGCAGAAGGTTCCAAGGTCTCTCCCTGGCATCTCTGGATCCAACTAGGAGAGACGCCTGCCTTCAGCCTTGGAAAAGCCGCTGCCAGTCTGTGCAGACAGTACTGAGCTGGATGGACCAAGGGTCTGACTCAGTAGATGGCAGCTTCCTATGCTCCTCCTTCGGGATGTGTTGAATTCCATAGAGAGGTCCATCATACTAGGGCCCGTGGAAGGGCTTTCTCTGTCGCTGCCCCCCTACTCTGGAACTCTCCCCTGCCCCAGATTCAGTCTGCCTCCTCCCTTTCAACCTTTAAAACCTTATTGAAGACATTTCCTTTCCACCAGGCATTTGCCCTTTAAGTTTGAAAGAAAGAAAGAAAGAAAGAAAGAAAGAAAGAAAGAAAGAAAGAAAGAAAGAAAGAAAGAAAGAAAGAAAGAAAGAAATCTCAGATGCTATTCTTGTTTTGTACACTGCCCTGAGTCTGCGGATTGGGCGGTATATTAAATCTAATAGATAGATAGATAGATAGATAGATAGCCCGGCTACAGGAAAGAGTGCTTCCAACACAGTCTGCACTGTCACTGGCTGCCCATCATGTTGGCCAATAAAAACAGCATAGAGCGACTCAGAAAAGACAATGTTAACCTGATAAAAACACAACCCAACGTAAACAGTCATAAAGCTCTGTCCAGGGCCATTTCAAAGGGAGAAATGATCAGCCGGCAGAGCTGGGCTTCATCGTTTCTGTAATAAAATGTCCTCAGCAGGCAAAACTTGCTGGAGCAAGCAGATTTTTCATGGCCTCCAGAAAGCCAATAGATCTTAAAAGAAAGAAAGAAAGAAAGAAAGAAAAGAATGAGAACATATTGAAATGGCAAAGCATTGCTGAAGGAAGGAGGAAGCTGCCTGATATTGAGTCTAACTGAGCAAAGAGACACTTTTTAAGTGCTGATTCTCTTCTATTTAGCAGGGGGAGAGCAACCGGCCCTATCCGTCCCCCATCACAGCATCCCTCCAGTGGCTGTTGCTGGTGTCTACCTTATGTTTCTTTTAGATTGTGAGCCTTTTGGGGAGAGGGGACCATCTTATTTATGTCTTTACTTTTCTTTGAAAACTGCTTTGTGAACTTTGGTTGAAGAGCGTTATATAAATATTCATAGTAGTAGTAGAGCCTTGGTCCATTTAGCACAGTATTTCCTACACTGACTGGCAGCGGCTTCTCCAAGGTGGAAGGCAGGAGTCTTTCTCAGCCCTACCTGGAGAGGCTACCAGGGAGGGACCTTGGAACCTCAGATGCTCTTCCCAGAGTGGCCTTTCAGGCGAATATCGTACAGGGGCTCATATGTGGTCTCCCATTCAAAAATGAACCAGGGCAGATGCTGCTTAGCAAAGGGGACAATTCATGCTCGCTGCCACAAGACCAGCTCTCCTCCCTCATGCTCGGTCCTGAAGATGACCAGTCCTATGCTCTGATGGCCAGAGTGGGTTTGCCTCCTTGCTGACACCCCAATACCCCTCCATCTGAGGTGGGTGGCACACCTAGGTGATTTGGGAACCCGGACCTCGCTGCATGAAACCTCCCCTTGCCTCATGAACGGAGCTCCACTTCTGTGCCCACATTGGCCTGGCTGCTGTGGATGGGTGCTGTTGGATCAGGGCCTTGCAGTGCAAATGCTTGTCTAAAAGATCCTGCCCCTGGAATGTGGATTTCTTTGACGGGAAGAACGCGGCAGGTTGGAGAAATGCCGGCCCAATTACCTGGCATCTGTAGGAGCAAATAGTTGTTTAAGAAGCCGGCAGGTGGGGGGCGGGGGATTAATGGGACCAATTTTGAACTTCATTAGACACTCGTAGATAGGAGGAGAGAGAGAGAGAACATGGGGGAAAACACACCGAGTACAAAGCCCCTGATTTGCTCAAATGACAGGGAGTGGGAGAAAATGTGCATCTCGAAAGAACATGATCTGTCAGATCACAACCGAGGGCACTTTCCTCTTCACACCAAGATGAGTGCTTGGCTAAATCGGCTTCAAATTAGACACAGACAGGAACATTCTTCAATCACTGTATTTTCATATATTTTTCACCTGGAGGGAGGGAAAATGCCGAAGAGATAAATTCAGCATAGAGATTGATTGATTGATTGGTTGGTTGGTTGTTGGTTGGTTGGTTGGTTGGTTGGTTTGCTATCTGAGCAAGGAGGCACCTTTTAACGTGGTGATTCTCTTTATTGAGCAGGGGGAGAGCAACTGGCCCTATCCGTCCCCAGCACAGCATCCTTCCAGTGGATGTTGCTGGTGTCTATCAGGTTTTGTTTTTTGTTTTAAGATTGTGAGCCCTTTGGGGACAGGGAGCCATTTTATTTCTTTATTTATATCTATGTAAAGTGCTTTGAGAACTCTTGTTGCAAAGCAGTATATAAATATTCTCCGTCGTAGTCTCCATATCACATATTCTCATCTCACGAATTTCTTCACACAAGAATAATTCACATATCTATAGATGGTTCCTTAGGGGCATTCATAACAAAGGACACAGACCTTCACAAAGAATACCTTACAGAGACCCAATGAATTGAGACTTCTGCTTTTTCTTTTTTAAGTGTGCACAGACAGCTGATAGAATTTATTTAATTTTATAACCAAGCTTATTGATTGATTGATTGATTGATTGATTCATTCATTCATTCATTCATTCATTCGATTTCTATATCACCCTTCCAAAAATGGCTTAGGGCAGTTTGCACAGAGAAATAATAAATAGATAAGATGGATCTCTGTCCCCAAAGGGCTTACAATCGAAAACCTATGAACCAAATCTTGTTGGGTTTTTTTTTCAAACCGCCTTGGGATTGTTTTTAATGAAAGGCGGTATATATATGTAACAATAAAATAAATAAATAAAAAGACCAGAGAAGCCAAGTCCCTCAGTGTCCTGACAAATCTTTCTGTAGGCTAGAGTTCAAAAATGTTAGGCCTGTGCAAATTCGGATTTGGACAATTGGATTTTATCCGAAAATGCCCCAAACCCAAAGCGAAAAGCATGGCATTTTTAAACTTTTTTATTTTTCTCAAGCTTATCCCCCGGAAAAGACATGAAAAATGCACAGAAGAGCATGATTTTAGCCACTTTATTCATGGGTGCCAGATTGCATAACTGTATGCCCATCTATTCCAGAAAAATGAAGGGGGGGGGGAGGTTTCTTTCTTTCCTTCCTTCCTTCCTGCCTTTCTGTCTTTCTTTTTTTCTTTCTTCCTTTCTTTCCCAGTGCTGAGTCCCTGGATGAAGGAAAAGTTTCAAAGTTTTAAAGTCCAAAGGACAATCTGACTGCATAGAAATGGTGGCACACGGGGCCTTAATGTGAATTCAACCGACTCCTAACCTTGGCAAGGAAGAAAATTCGATGTTTCATAGCATTTGTCAGGATCCCAAACTCCTTTTGAATAACTGTCGCTCTGAATCTTTCTGCTGAGCCTCTTGATGTCCCTCTCCTCCTGTTCTCCCTCCAGGGGGATCTTGCTTTGTTTCCTCAGCCCCGATCCTCTGTGCAGCCAAATCACCTGAACTAAAAGGCCACCATTGGCTTTCTATTACTGGCAAAGGCATGCCAGTATAGTTAAGACAGAGAGTAGTTTCAACATTCCCCCATTGTAAACCCTGAACATTTTATTGCTTATACAATCAAAACCATTTGTCTGAACTTCCTGCCTGTTGGCACACATTCACTAGGCCGCAAGAGACATCTCCCCTGCAAATTTGGTGAAGATCTGTTGGAAAATGGCTTAGATCAACCAGTTAAAGGTTTTTCTCTTTCCAAAAGGGGTTAAAGGGTTGGAGATGGGGTTTTTTGGACTGAGGAAGTGCTGTTTAAACAATTTTGTAGTCCGTTTGCATAGTTTCGGCCTTTAGACTGCATGCCGGAAAAGTGCCTTTTGTATAGCCCTCTGGGACTCAATCAACAATGACAACAAATATCTATACATTGCTTTTCAACAAAAGTGTCCAAAGCCGTTTACATAGACAGGGGCATATCTAGGGTGGGGCAGGCAGGGCACGTGCCCCGGGTGCCACTTGAAGGGGGGCACCATTCTTAGAAATTTTTAAAAAATTTAAATGGCTGCCAAAAACAAAATGGCCACCGTGCATGCTCAAATGGCCTCTGTGAGTGGGTGTAAGTGGGAGGAAGGGGGAAAGCTCCATTTAGCTGGACTGTGAAGGGCTCTTCTGGGTTCCTCTAGGCTCGTGTGTGTGTGTGTGTATGTGCATTGTATGTGTGTGAGTGTGTGGCTGTAGTGTGTGTGTGTGTGTGTGTGTGTGTGTGAATGGCTGCAGTGTGTGTGGCTGGGAAGAACAGAAGGTTTCAAGTTCTCTACCTGGCAGCATCTCCAAGATAGGACTGAGAGAGATTTCTGCCTGCAACCTTGGAGAAGCCGCTGCCAGTCTGTGAAGACAATACTGAGCTAGATGGACCAAGGGTCTGACTCAGTATATGGCAGCTTCCTATGTTCCTAAGGCAGCAGTGAGGAAAAAGGACCAATCTTCACCACTTGTCCAAGGAGGACCCATTCCAACCTTGCTTCACCTCTCTCCATGAATGAATCATGCAGCTGCTAATGCGATCTTAAGCGGCATTAAACAGAGCACAAGAAGGAGTGATTCCACCCTCTTCTGAGCTGGCCAGACCTTGTTTGGAAGGCTGCATCCAGGTCTGGGCTTTGGGTTTTAAGGAGGATGTTAATATTCTGGAACCGTGTTCCCTCCCTTGCAACATCTCCAAGATAGGGCTGAGAAAGACTCCTGCCTGCAACCTTGGAGAAGCCGCTGCCAGTCTGTGCAGACAATACTGAGCTAGATAGAGCAATGGTCCAACTCAGTGTATGGCAGCTTCCTGTGTTCCTATGTTCCTAAGGTCAAACAGTAAATTATGTTAAAGAGAGGAGAGCTAGTCTGGAATAGCAAGCATGACATACCCTTAGCTAAGCAGGGTCATCACTGGTTTGCATTTGAATGGGAGACTCCTGCTTGAAACCTTGGAGAAGCTGCTGCCAGTCTGTGTAGACAATCCTGAGCTAGGTGGACCAATGGACTGACTCGGTATAAGGAAGCTTCTGATGTTCCTATGTTCACTGGAAGTTTTCAAACAGACGCTGGACAGCAGCCTATCAGGGATGCTGATACAATCTCCTGCTCTGAGAACTGGGGTGGAGTAGAAGACCTCCAAGGTCCCTTCCAGCTCCCAAATGATGCTGGTGTTTTGTTTGGGTTGTTTGCTTCTTCTGTTGCCAAGCGGGCCGAAACCACAGTATCCAATGAAATAACCGGCTCTTCTATTCTATTCTGTTCTATTCTATTCTCAGCACTTTATTCCATTTACTTACTTACTTACTTATTTAATTTCTATACCGCCCTTCCAAAAATTGGCTCAGGGCGGTTTACACAGGAAAATAATGAATAAATATAAGAAGATGGATCCCTGTCCCCAAAGGGCTCACAATTTAAAGAGAAACATCAGATAGACCCCAGCAACAGTCACTGGAGGTCCTGTGCTGGGGGTGGATGAGGCCAGTTGCTCTCCCCCTGCTAAATAAAAGAGAATCACCACGTTAAAAGGTGCCTCTTTGCCAAGTTATCCATTCAGTCTTGTGCCGTTTCCCACAGTAAGGTGTCTCAGCAAAGAGCTACCTGGATGAACTGCACTTTTCCCTGACCCCTGTTAATTAGGAAGACACTATGGCCGCCTTTAGGTGTAACGTGGAACCGTGGATCCCGTGGAGAGACAGCAGAGAGAGACTGCAGACAGAACATAGAGAGGCAGAGTTGCTGGCTGGGGCGTATTTTTGAAGGTAAAAGAGGGAACTTTCCCTTCACCCCCCCACCCAGACCCTTACTTGTAAAGAGGAATCCTTGCCAGATTCCCCTTCACAAGTATGGCCCTCGAATCGGCTCACCGCCAGAATGAGCCCCACCCCACCCCCATCTGGCTCGAGGGTGAGCCGGTTCACACATCCCTAGAAACCCCAGGTCTCCTTCCGTTGCAAACTCTGGTTGCCCGAATCCGGATGTGCGGGTAAGGAAACTCAAGGTGAAGGGACCTCCGGTTTCCTGTTACGTCTGAATTCGGGCACTGGTTTGTTTTCTTGGCTCTGAAGGTCCTCTGAAGGACATTGGATGGACTGGCTGTGAATCATTCAGAAGTGATATTGACTAGGATTCTGTGACACAGGTTTCAAGAACCCTCTTGTTCAAAACAAAGCCAAACCCAATATCTGAAGCAGTCCTTGAGGTTCCAAGGTTTTTGGAGAGAGAGAGAGAGAGAGAGAGAGAGAGAGAGAGAGAGAGAGAGAGAATGAGAGAGAGAGAGAGAGAGAGATTTATTTTCTGCAGCTGCGGAGATTCTGAGGATTTACTTTTTCGATTGCCCTTTGGCTCACAATAAGATAATAAACAATCGTAGTTGCTTGTTATTTCTCTGTGTAAACCGCCCTGAGCCATTTTTGGAAGGGTGGTATAGAAATTGAATAAATAATAATAATTATTATTATTATTTGTTGCGGGGGGGGGAGGGATTCCTGTAAAGATGACACCCATCTTCCCCCCAGGGAATTGTACAGAAAAGAGCTTGCCTCACCAGCAAGCAATAAAATCAGCACCACTGTTGCAAAAGCTGGCAAATTTATTGCGAGATCTAGAGCTTTATTTCCAGGAGAGGAAGGTGGCAAAGCTGGCTATGTTGCTGCTCTGGAGTTAACATTTGCACAGGGGTGTAGCTACAATTGAGCGGATGAGTTACTACTGAGCTAGCTGGACCAAGGGCCAGACTCAGTGGGAAGCCGCTTCCTATGGCCAGCATTTTGGGGATGGGGCTGTAGCTTAGTGGTGATGCTGAGATGCTAGCAGGGTGGCAAAATTCCCACCCTGGATCGATCCTTTCCTTCGGGGCCGATCTGATCCTTGCAAAGCTTGCAAGGAGTGCTTCACTTCACACACTTTGCAAACCTTGCGAGAAGCACAAAGAGAGGAGGGGAGGCCGCTGGCAACTTTCCCTCCTCCTCCTCCTCCGAATATATACCACTCTTCAACAACTTCCCAGAGTGGTTTACATAGATACAGACAAACAAACAAACAAACAAAATGGCATCCTGTCCACAAAGGGTTCACAATCTTAAAGGGAAACATAAGATAGACACCCGCAACAGCCACTGGAGGGATGCTGTGCTCAGGACGGATAGGGCCAGTTGCTCTCCTCCTGCTAAATACAAGAGAACCACCACTTTTTAAAAGGTGCTCTTTGCTCAGTTAGCAGGGGGACATCTCCTCCCTGCCTTCCATGCATAAAGACATGGGAAGGTGCCTTATAGAGAGCCTGACCTTTCGTCCCCTGTTGTATTCCGTCCAGTAATCTTTTATGTTTTGTTGTTGAGAAGTTTGTCCCAGTGGGGATCCTGTAGAGCGTGTGGGGGGTGGAGGCAGAAAGGGAAAGGGAAGGCAAGGAGAAGCAGAAAATGGAATTGTTTCTGCAATAAAGTGTGCACTGATTGGCAGCAACTCTCTAAGGTTCCAGGCAGGAGTCTTTCTCAGCCCTGCCTGGAGATGGAACGTAGGTCCGCTGGCACAGGAAGCAAACACTCTGCCACTCAGCTACGGCTCTAAGAGCAGGCCTGCTTAACTTTGGCCCCGCAGCTGTTTTCGGACTACAACTCCCATAATCCCCTGCCACCACATGGCCAATAGCCAGGGATTATGGGAGTTGTAGGCCAACATCTGCAGGAGGGCCCAAGTTGAGCAGCCCTGCCTAAGAGGAATATCTGACAGCGGACAGGACTCACCTGTTGTCACCCATCCAAATGCAAACCAGGGCAGACCCGGCTTAGAAAGGGGATAATTTGTGCTCGCTACTTCACGGGCAGCTCTCCTCCACGGGGAAAATGTGATATTTGGGGGCAACCTAAAAAGTATTTTAAGTTGGGCCAATCAGATGGTATATACAACATGGCATCAAATGAACTTTCAAAGTTTTCAGGGGTCGGTTTTGAAAGGGGGCTGGCCCCCGCCAGGGGTCTAGGGCAAGGCAGCAGTTTCCCCCCTAGCCTCAGGTGCTGCCATCCAGTAGGCCGTCCCTGGTTGCCAAACTCTCCTGCCCCTGTTCCCCCACATTTTGCAACCTCAACGCCTTATTCTCAGATCAAAAATCACAGACCGATCCTTGCCCTCGTTACAAACTGTGGAATGTTCTCCGTCTCCTGCATTCATTTCCTCTAGCAATCATATACTAGCAAATCAGTGTCCTCCACTGATTTGGAAGCCAAGAGAGGGTTTGTTCCTTGGGTTAAAGATACACTTGGAAAAAAGGAATTGTCCTACAAAATGTAATCAGGCGTTCCCAAGGGACCTCAGCCGCCGCAGTGGGTGAAAGGAAGCGCTGCGCATAGCAGAATGCCTTAGTGATCATGTGCGCGCATCTGGAGCCGTGGTGCCGCTCTGCAGGGACAGGCAGGGATGCTGTCCTGGTACTTTTTCGCTCTTCAGGGTCTCAGTAGGGACACAAAGCCCTTGGTTTTCTACATGGAAATCCAGGTGGACCTGATGGTCTGCAAGGGTTCTGTTCCCGCATTTTACTGCTGGTAACAGAACCGTGAATAAGGAGGCATTAAGTCTATGAGGTCCCCAGACTTTTAAAAAATCAGAAAATTAAGTTCCCAGACTTCTTTTTAAAAATCGCCCCCAAAGTGCCAAAAGACCATGAAAACAGACCAAATAAAGTGCCCTACCGTGCTCTGTGGGCCTTCAGAAGTCCAAGGATGCCTCCCACCGGCAAATCCCAACGTCCCTGAAATTCCATGAAAAATTGCAGGTGTGTGTGTGTGTGTGTATACACACACAAACAAGGCACAAAGTGGCTCTTCTCCACAAAGCGGCATCCAGAAATGACTTTGGAGGTCCTTTCTGGCCACCCCACAACCCGCAGATACATGGAATTAACCCCCTTTCTGCTGTTTTCTGCTAGGTCAGGTGTCAATTATCCGACTGCAGATACACAAAATCGGGGATGCTGGATCTGTGTCTAGAGAGGTCCAGTTTTCCCTCTAAGAGGATCCCCAGATGCTGTTGACTACAGCTCCCAGAATCCCCAGCCAAAAGTCATTTCAGGGAAGTCATTTTTCTCCGGGGGAAACTGGAGAGGTCCCCCTTTAATATATTATTATTATTATTATTATTATTATTATTACTTTTATATCCTGCTCTTCTTCCAAGGAGCCCAGAGTGGTGTACTACATTCTTGAGTTTCTCTTTCACAACAACCCTGTGAAGTAGGTTAGGCTGAGAGAGAAGTGACTGGCCCAGAGTCTCCCAGCTAGTTTCATGGCTGAATGGGGATTTGAACCCGGGTCTCCCCGGTCCTAGTCCAGCACTCTAACCACGACACCACGCTGGCTCTTGTTACATAACTGAGTACAGGACCGTCGAGTCGGTGTTGACTTGTGGCGAGTCCACAGAGCCCTGTGGTTGTCTTTGGTAGAATACAGGAGGGGTTTCCCATTGCCTCCTCCTGCTCAGTATGAGATGATGCCTTTCAGTATAGGTGTTTCCTCTATAGAATGGGAAACATACCAGTGGGGATTCGAACCGGCAACCTCTGGCTTGCAAGTCAAGTCATTTCCCCACTGAGCCATTAGGTGTGGCTTCTCTAAGCATATCCGTTGCTGATCCCATGCGTGGCAGCTCTTGCGAGAGTTTGCGAGCAAGCTGCCGGCAGCAGGAGAGGAAAGCGGCGGCACCAGTAGACAGGCTTGCAGGCGAGGCGGGAAAGAAAATGGGATGGGGGAGAAAACGGTGGCAGGCAGCAGGCGGAGGAGGAAAACAGCGGCAGGCAGGGAAAGAAAACGGTGGCAGGCAGCAGGCGGAGGAGGAAAACAGCGGCAGGCAGGGAAAGAAAACGGTGGCAGGCAGGCAGGTGGGAAGGAGTTGGGGAGAACTAGAGGCACAGAAGCTATGCACCTGGCCCAGCTACTTTATTTTATTACCCTTCTTCACAAGGAGTATACTCCACCCTTTATGGTTGGCAATCCAGACTGAGGTCCACCACATGAGGTCCAGGCTCTGTAGAATTAGGAAACTATCCTTTTTCTAACAGAAACGCCCCCCCCCGCCAATTAATTGCATCTGTCCAAGTAGGGTGTGCGGACGTGTTGGTGGGGGGTGGCTATGGGGCAGGGCCATTGGGGTGGGCAAGGCGATGAGGTGTGGCCATTGGAGTGGGTGTGGTTATGGGGGCTGTCATGGAGAGCTGAATCTGTATTGACACCACTGGGACCAGGAATATATACCTCCCCGCAGACATGCAACTTCCTGAAGACTCGGGCATGATTTCCACTCTGAAATGTAATTTATGAAGAAGGGGTTGGGGGGTTGGGGGAGGAATAAAGGTGAAGGAAAAGGAAAAGTTGGCAGGCGGGCATCTTTTCCAAGCCAGGTTTTTCTGCTTATGGCTCGGTGAGGACTTTGAACTCATTTGCACACTGTGCTGATTGTAGCCTTAAATCACCTCTTTTCCGGAGCGCCGGGCGCCCAAGCTGGCTGCTCTGACTCCATAACTCACCCCCCCATAACCCTCCATCACTTTCATTACCCTCTGTGGCAACCGCTTCAGCGCAGCGACATCCATCTCGGCAAGCAGGAGATGGGAATTGAGAGAGGGATGGAGGGCGAAAGCCTCCCTGGACGGTATGGCCTGAACACCACAAGCCAGCAGGACTGGATATTCCTCGCGGCTGCTGTGAGAAATGGCTGGAGGCCGTCTGAGCTAGACAGACCCAAATTGCACCCTAAAAAAATGCACGGTAGTGTCTGTATCCAGGTCAGGGCTGGCCCATTCACCAGACAGACCGAGGCGATTGCTTAGGATGCCAATTCTTGGGGGGGGCACATCAGCAGTGCCAGAATAGAGCATATTATTCTCCCTCTTGTATTCCACCCCAAAGAACTGCACAGTGGTGCAGGAATGCAAGATGAAATCCTGCCCCCTACCCTGCCTCCAACAGACTGCATAATCGGCACCCCGAAAGGTCTCCTTTGCTCGTGGCACCTCAGCCCCCAATAAACAGCTCCTCTCATCAGCTGCATTCCCTCTCTGGAATCTGAACTGCCTGCCTCAGCATTCATTTCCAAAAAGAAATAGTCTCAGGCTGGATTTTCCAAACGAACAGCAACATTTTCCAGATGGAAAAACTTGGCAGGGTTAGAGTTTTGCCCCCATAGTAGACTGGAAATTCTCTCCCACTGGACCCTCAAACCAGCACAGGCTAGTCATTAAAAAAAAAAAAAAAACACCCAACATTTTAAAAGTTTTAAGTTTCAGAATGTTTATCCATATTTTAAATTGTTTAAATGGTGTTCAATATTTTAATTATTGTTGTGTTTTAAATGGTACACCGCCCAGAGATTTGTTGATGGGGCAGTATAGAAATGTGCCAAATAAAATACAATAAAATAAATCCACTGGTCATCTGTACACACTGATCTTTTGACCTCACGAATGAGCCTGCATGGCTCACGTTAAAGTTGGGGTGTGTGTTGTGTGGTGTGTGTGTATGTGTGAGGGGGGGGAGGAAGGAAGGGGGGAGGAATCCCCAACGGGAGAGGGAGGGAGGGGAAGAGATGGAGAGGGAGGGGGAGGGAGAGACAGAGAAGGAGGGGGAGGGAGGGAGGGAAGGGAGAGAGAGAGAGAGAGAGAGATCAAACTTCACCTAGGGCACCAAACCCAGGGGTGCACCATGATGCAGGTCTAGCAAGGCAATAGGTGGAGGCAGATCTCCAAGATGGAGTTTGGAGGAGAGCTGGTCTTGTGGTTGCAAGCATGAATTGTCCCATTTGCTAAGCAGGGTCCACCTTGGTTTGCATTTGAAGGGGAGACTACATGATGTTTGAGCACTGGAAGATATTCCCCTTAGGGGATGGGAGATGCTCTAGAAAGAGCACCTGCATGCTTGCATGTGGAAGGTCCCAAGTTCCCTCCCTGGCAGCATCTCCAAGATCGGGCTGAGAGAGATTCCTGCCTGCAACCTTGGAGGAGCCGCTGCCAGTCTGGGTTGACAATACTGAGCTAGACAGACCAGTGGTCTGACTCAGTATACGGCAGCTTCCTATGCTCCTAAGCTCCATCATGCCTCCTCTTCCTCCTAGTTTTCTGGGACACCCTTCCAACCATGTTTGCTTCCACAGATGAGCGAGGAAGGTGAGCCTGGAATTCAGGAATGAACTGGGTGAGAGGCCTTGTGCTGAAGCGTCAGTACCATTCCGCCTAAAAATAGATCTCACCGTTGCAGCCCAGGAGAGCAAGCTGTTCCTATTTCTGGTGAGGATTTTGCTCAGCCAGATATCCCTCTGTGGGAGGAAGGGATGGCAAAGGGGCAGGCAGAGACATGCAGTAATGCAGTTAAGAGCTCCATCCCTCGATAAGGGCACGGCTTGAGCGATGGCAGCCACAATCATCCTAAAGGGGAACACGCATTAGCGAGATTGAACTGACAGCACTCTTTCCACTTGATGAATAACAGCACTTTGCTGGCTCTCTCACTCCGAGAGCCAGAGACACGTGGCCGTTTACAAGAGAGAAAGAAGAGAGTGGGGTCCCGATCCTTCAGGAGTGAGAAGATCAGTAGGAAATCCTGACTTTTAATTTAGGCCAGGACAGAAGAAACATTGATGTCTTGGGCTGATCAGGACCCGGAAAGAGCTCCTGGACCTTTTCAGATTTGAAAAGAGGGCAGAAATTCAACAGGTGGGGCTTTGCCTATCATGATGCAAGAGAAACTGCACCTGGGCGCTTTCCAGATTAAACCCTACATTACAACAGTGTCACTACAGATCTGCTAAGTGTGCTTCCGTACTTCCTGTGTTGTGACACTGCTGTCCCTGCACTGACAGCAAGGGGCCATTCACATTTCCAATGCTGCCTTTCGGAATTTATCTTTTCATTATAATGCTGCAACGTTGCATGTGAGCTGCAAAAAAGTAGCTGGTTTTTTCCGTTGTGGGAGTGTGAGATTCTGGCCGTCCTTTTCAATATGATTCTGCCAAGCCGAAGCATTTTACCCCTGTCATAGAGTGTAATCTGGAAAGCACCCAGAAACTTCCCCAGTCAGCTTTACTGAGAGTTTTCTGTGAGGCTTTACTGCGAGTTCAAAGCTGCCCTCCAAAACCGACTCAAAAAGTGGGGCTTTTTTTAACCCTGGATATACATCGGGCTACAGTCTAACGCACAAAGAAAAACCCGAATCGTGTGTGAACTGCTCCCTGATAGCTCGCAGGGTCTTCGGGGTAAATTTGGCCAATATGTGAACACACACCTTCATTCCGGAGGAGATGCGAACTAAAAGCCAGGTGTGAAAAACGTCCTGCAGTAAGGTGTGTGGCAGCTGCAATTCTGTGGGAATACATAAAAAGCAGAGAACATGGACTTGGGGCAGAATTCAGCTTCCTCAGAGTCCCAGCTTCTTTCTTTCTTTCTTTCTTTCTTTCTTTCTTTCTTTCTTTCTTTCTTTCTTTCTTTCTTTCTTTCTTTCTTTCTTTCCCTCTCCTTCTCCCTCCCTCTCTTCTTCCAAGTTTCTAGCAACATGCAATGGAATCATGGATGAGTCTTTACGACTCCCAGCACCAGAAAAAAATGTGCTAAACAGCCAACATTGCAGAAACAGTTATGCAAATTAGGGATGCTTATGCAGATTTGCTTGACGCGCATAGTTTTATACAGGTCATGGAATCCTGTTTTTAGTACAGAATTTGAATGTCTTTGTGAAATCCACAGGCCACACAGAAAACAGGGCATGAATCCATAGCAACAGCTCCCTTATTATGCAGACAGGACACTTCAAACTGCTTGCCAGAAGCTACAGGCAGAACCACCACACAAGCCGTTGAAGGGTAGGGGTTCACATGGAACCGCTTTGGGCAGTTCGGCTCCAGTCCAAACTGGACTCAAACCAAACTGCCCAGTCCTCGAGCTGGTTCATTAGAACCAGTCAGTGGTTGGGTTTGTGCCCTAGCACCGAGTTGAACTGGGTCAAACCGGTTTGACCCGGTTCAGGATGCTTGCAAAAGAGAATCAGTGGTGGTGTGGCTCCTTGGCAGAGGTGAAAGGCCAGAGATGGTTCCCCTAGGCCCCGATGGCACTCCCCCCATCAGCGTAGGCTGGCAGGGGTCTAGTTCGGGCCTCCGCACAAGCGGTGGCCATTAGAGTGGCCTCCACTCGTGGTGATGCAAATTGTCTCTGTGCATGCATGGAGGTTACTCTAATGGCCTCTGTGCTTGTGCAGGGGTCTGAATCGGGCCCCTGCCGACTCACACTGATGCAGGGAGCGCTGGCGGGGCCTAGGGGAGCTGCTGCTGGCCCGCTACCACCAAGGAGCTGCATTGTGCCAGGTACGGTGACCTCCTGCCCCCTGCCCACCTTGTTTTCAAACTCTGAGGGTTCCCTCAATGCTTGTAAAGGGGAATCTTTACTGGTCAAAACTGGGCCAATCAGAACTGATCAAACTGGGCCAAATTGGTTTGATCTGAACTGGGTTCAAACTCGGACCAGTCCCCTTTTTTGGAGGGCTGGTCTGGTTCAAGCTCAAACCCGTCGAAATGGGCTGATTCGACATCGAATCCAGTTTGAGTCAAACTGGTTTGCAGACCCCTACCGAGGGACTTGACAGGAACATACACAACATCCCTCCTGACCGTTGGTTATCCACACAAACAAACCTCCAAGGTAAGTTATGTTGGAAATTCTCTGTGGTGAGAGAATCCCTTTCTCATTATAGCAGAGTGCACAGAGGCACAACACAGCGGATTTAGTTAGGCATGCGTGTATGCTGAGAGTAAAGTAACTTGGAGCCAATTCATAGTTTCAAATCAATATAAAAGGCATTTATTAACGAACTCCATTCTAGATAGGAAAGTGAGGAGTTAGGATCTCTAATCTATCTATCTGACTGGATGCAGATGGATTCTGCATCCTCTCTGCACATATGGTGCAGGGAGAGAGGCTTGCCATGTTGCAAGGTAGACGGCCAGGTAGCAAGAGAGATAGAAGGAGGAAGGAAGTTGAATCCCCTGAGATTAGCAACCTACATTTCAAAGGGATAGCATCAGAGCAGTGGAGAAGTGATGACAAATGTCGTGACCCTCTAGCCCTCTGACTTACTAGTCTGTCCTCCACTGTCTGAGGCATGAGACAGCGCAAAGTCCTTTAACTTCCAACAAGTTAGACAGAGGGAGAAAGGGAAAGGGAAATGGACAGGGAAAGCAAAAGCGAGAGTGAAAGCGAAAGCGAAAGGGAAAGAACTAGCTCAAGGGGTTAACCAGTGAGCTTCCTGGCAGAGTAAGGAATAAACTCCGGTCTTCACATTTCTAGTCCAACAGTGCAATTACATACCCTCCAGCATTTCACTGATGAAAATGAGGCAGGCCTGTGAATGAGGTATGCCTGTAAGGGTGTCACTAAACAATCTGAGGGCTTGTTTTGCAATGTGTAGGGGCGTGGCCAAACAACCTGGCATATAATTCTGACTGCAAACATGCTACAAATGGAAAACAGGTTAATGAAATGCATGTACAGAGCACATCATTCCAGATTACCAATGCACTTGGTCTCTAGTTCTTTCTTTCCTGGAAATGACACTGCATTTTTAACTCGTTGATTGCCAGGGCTGGAGTATTACATTGTTTTGGGGATCCCTGTCCACTAAGTAATTGTGTGACTGACATGAGTAGCTACTGGCTAGTGTCCATGCCATGACTGCAGAAAGAGGATATCATTAGGAGGGGTTTTCCTTCTTTCCTGCTGCTGCCTGATATTCTACATGGCTGCCCTGACCCCATCTGGCCTTTCGCTTGCTCCTTTCTTCTTCTGTGATATCATACTGGATAAGCGTCCTGGTACTAGAAAACACATGTGTGCATGTGGAAGGGGAGTCTCTACTCTGACAGCTGAATTCATTTACTCTCCGGTTGTTTCTTCTCCACTGCTTGTTCATTGGATTAAAGATATACTAGACAATAATTCCTTCCAGTATGTGATCAACCACTCTAAATGCAGGTGAACCCTGTTATCCGTGGGGATCTATTCTGCCCTACAACTGCGGATAATAGATCCGTGGATAACAGGGCATTAATGTCAATAGGACTGGGAGGGTTAGGTTCCTGGAGGCTGGAAAATAGTTTAAAAAGGTGTGTGTGTGTGTGTGTGTGTGTGTGTGTGTGTGTGTGTGTGTGTGAAAAACAGTGAAATAAACTGCCCTACCATGCTCTGAGGGTCCCCAGCTCTCCAGGAATGCCACCCAGAAAGTTTCAATTGTCCCGTTTCCCCCCACAAAAATCGTGGGGATCTGTATTTTTCTTTAAAAACGAACCACAAAATCGCTCCTGGGTTTAAAAGGGTGGCTTGAAATTAACTTGTTCCTATGTACTCGCAAATGACACAGAGTGGGCAATTTCGGGCCTCTGAACATGCGCATGTGTGCACAGAGGCCCGAAATTGCCCATTCTGTGTCATTTGCGAGTAAGCTAGGAGAGAAGAGCTGGTCCTGTGGTAGCAAGCATGACTTGTCCCCTTAGCTAAGCAAGGTCTGCTCTGGTTGCAAATGAATGGGAGACTTGATGTGTGAGCACTGCAAGATCTTCCCCCTCAGGGGATGGAGCCGCTCTGGGAAGAGCAGAAGGTTCCAAGTTCCCTCCCTGGCAGCATCTCCAAGATAGGGCTGAGAGAGAGATTCCTGCCTGCAACCTTGGAGAAGCCGCTGCCAGTCTGTGAAGACAATACTGAGCTAGATAGATCAAGGGTCTGACTCCGTATATGGCAGTTTCCTATGTTCCTAAGCTGGGCTTGGGTGAGGACCTCTTTCGCCACCATCCTCCAGTGCCCGACCTCACCTCCTGTGATGGTTTAGGAGGCGGGCGGAGTCTCCGCCAATACAGAGCGGCATTTTTAAAGGTAAAAAACAGAATTAAATGTCGCCCCCCCAAGCCCCCTTACTCTTGTCCCTAGGGCGGCAAATCTTTGGCTGCCTATGGGCAGCAAAAAGATTCATCCGCCCCTGCACCTCCCCCAGCCCTATGGTGCTCCCCCCCATCTTTGTGCCCCCTGCCACCGCCCCGCTCACCCTAATTCTGTGCTGGTTGGCTAATGCACATGCACAGAGCCACTTGAGGAGTGCGCAGGCGAGACCCCATTTGAAGGGGGTCAGCAAGATTTTGCCATGCTGACCCTTCCGATGGCACAGCGCATGCGCACTTGCCAGCCGGCACAGAATTGGGGTGAGTGTGGCAGCGGCAGGGGGCACAAAGTTGGGGGCGAGCCCCATTGGGGGCAGGGGAGGCAACAAGTATGGCCCTCCACACCCTGGGAGTGCTGTGACGTGCACAGTGGGTCAAGGCAGATGTGGGGTGCTGGGTAGTGGTGAGAAAGTAGGAAAACCCAGCCTGGCGGGATTGAGGGAAACAAAAGGAAAAAATGAGAGGACTGATGAGTGAAGGCGAGAACTGGTTTTCGAAGGAATGGGGCATGCCCTGAATTTTGGACCTGGACTGCCTGCAACCTGGCTACTCCACTGTTCCTCATTGTCTAGGCCCCTGTCTCTTCCGCTCCCCTCTGCCTGCCCCCTTTGAGCATCACAGCAGCTTAGCCAATGGCAGCAGCGGCCCTTCGGCTTGCTCCTTTCCCCTTCTGTGACATCATCAGTCCTCACAACAGACCGCAGCTAAGCTTAAGGATGTGTGCATGGAACTGCGGTGTTTTTTGGTTAATCCATTCCTTGATCCAGGCCAGCTTTTGAATGGGGCTTTCGTTACTTGTATTCCAGTCCCAGTCCAGTAGAGGCGGGGCTAAAAAAACAGCCAGCAGCAAGAGCCCAGAAAAGCAATTTGCACTCGCCTCTCCATACATAATAGCTCTTTCATTAAACTAGGAATACAGTCATCTCTCGCCAACCATTCCGGTGGCTGGCGATTCATTGAAATGAAGGGGAAAGAGGGGATTAGGGGAGCCTTGATTATGAAAACACCTAAAAATAAAGGGAGAAGTGCTTAAAAATTGGCGAAAATAAATCCCTTAATAGCATCAAGAGTAACCAAGAGGAATGAGCAGATTCAACCTCTGTAAATTTTTTGAACACCCACAAAAATCAGTCAAAGGCACTTTAAATAGCGAGGAGTTGGCAAGGGTCAGCAGGAGGAATGAACAGATTGAATCTCTGAATCACCCCGTCAAATCGCTAAACATCTCCCCCTCACTAACATAATCTCACCAACCATGGATACTCGGGTTGAGGTTCTCATTCGCGGATACTCCAAACTGCGAATGTTAAAACTGCGTTTGGCAGATTACTGTATTCCTAATTCCACTCCACTGCCTCATACTTGCATATCACAACTCTTTCCCTTTATTTTATTTTATTTATTCAATTTCTATACCACCCTTCCCAAAATGGCTCAGGGCAGTTTACACACAGAAATAATAAATAATTAAATGGCTCCTTGTTCCCAAAGGGCTCACAATCTAAAAAGAAACATAAGACAGACCCCAGCAACAGTCACTGGAGGGATGCTGTGCTGGGGATGGATAGGGCCAGTTACTCTCCCCCTGCTAAATAAAGAGAATCACCACATTAAAAGGTAGGCTTGTGCATTTCAATATGGCAAAAAACCGTTTTGTATCTGAAAATGGCTTTTTCTGACATTCTGTATACAAACTGAAATGAAAACATTAAAAACAAAATTTTTTGTATACAAATTGGAATGACCCTATTTCGGAGAAGAAGTTTTGTTTTATTCTTCGGACCTTTGGTCTCCTGACTGCAACAACTAGGGAGGCAGTGAGTGTCTGTCAAGAAGATATTAGTAGAAGATAAGATATGCAAAAAGCAGGCACAGCATCGCTGAGGAAGCTCATTTCCCTGGAATGTGTTCTATTGTGATGCAATCATGTGCTAAGAAATTCTGATTGCTAGCTCCAACAAACAGTGCCCTGTTTCCACTCTGTCTGGGCTGATTGCTTTGAGGGTGAAGTGGGGGAGTTTGTTTCAATTCATTAACAAGTTACACGCTTACTTCTGCCTTTCTGGATGCCTCATTTGAGAGAGAGAGAGAGAACTAATTTTGCATTGCATGTCTAAACTCAAGTTTCCAAGATGCCATGCTTGCCTTGCTACCTGCCTGAGCCCAGCATACTGCTCCCTATTTAGTTACCATGTATGTGTATATAGTATATAATGCAATTCAATTGCCTGTTTGCCTGCCTAGGATAGTTCGTTGTTCTGCTGCCTCTGTTGTGATCTTGCTTTGGAAACCGGTTCTTTGTAAAGCTCTGCTATTGTTGTTGATGTGTTGGGAAAAAATGTCTGTGGATGAGAACTGCTTGCTTGGTGGAGGAGGGAGAGTAGGGCACACTTGATGCTGCTGTTAGCTGTAGTTTGCTGAAGCAGTGGGGCTTGGGGTCTGGGGTTGCAGCAGTGGGGCGTGGGGTCTGGGGTTGCAGCAGTGGGGCATGGGGTCTGGGGGAGTGAGGGGTTGTTGAAGTTTGTGTGTCTTTGCGGCAGATTTGGGGCAGAAAGGGCACCAGAGCAGTGGGTTGTGCATAAGCACCCCAAGGGGTGCTTTGCCCACCACCCAGATTGCAAAGGAGTTAGACAAAGGCCTGATTTAAAATTAATTTCTGAAGTTTATGCATCTTTAAGGCTTTATCCCATAGGGAACAATGGAGGTTTCAGCAGCCCTATAACTGCACTCGGGTGTGTGTGTGTAGGGGTGGCCCAGAGTGAGTGGTGGTGTAATGCACAGAGAGTGCCAACCACCCCCATGGGTTGCTAACCTATGAGGTACTGGGTTTTGGGTTTTTTTCTGAGGTGTTCTGAGTGTAGATTCTCTGGTAGCATATGAGCTTTTCAATGACAAACCATGACTCCTCTCTCATGTGCTACCAGAGAATCTACATTCAGAACACATCAGAAACAACCAAACCCTGTACCCCATGGGCTTGTGGGTATGGGGGTGGCTGGCACCCTATATGCAGTACACCACCACTTACTCTGGGCCATCCCAGTACCCCCATCTGGAGTAATGGGGCTATGGAAACTTCCATTATTCCCTATGGAAATAATAACTTCAAAAAATCACCAAAAATCAGCCCTTTGCCCAATTCCTTTGAAAAAATTGTGGAAGCTTCCTTGCCCACACTGGGCACTACTACCCACCCTACTCTTCTCTGGACCACCCCTTACACACACACACACCCCGCCCCAACGTGAAACTATACTTTTGCTGAAACCTCCATTATTCCCTAATAGAAAAATCTTAAACTTCAAAAATTCACCAAAAACCAGCCTTTTGCTCAATTCCTCTCAAATTTGGGTGGTAGCTTCCACCCATTGGGCACTACCACCCCCACCCACTAGTTTTTCCAAGGGCCATTTTTTAAAATACAAAATGCTTCAGATTCGGATTTTGCAATTTCGAACAAAGAACAAAATTGGGGTGTTTCGGATTGGTTGATTTCGAACAAAGAACAAAATAGGGGTGTTTTGGATTCAGGCCAAAAACAAAACAGAAAAAAACCAAAATGCACAAACCTATTAAAAGGTGCCTCTTTGCCAAGTTGGGAGGGATTCTTTCCCTTAGGATCCCTTGGATTATACAGGAACCATGGCATCATTTCCCCCATTTATCCTTGTTTCCACTCCTCTCAGATGTCTCACTTGTCTTGATTTTAAATTGCGAGCTCCTTGGGGCAGGGACCTCTTTTCTCATCCCTTGCAAAGTGTACCGCTTTCAGTACAAGAATGGTGCATGGCCCTCAGCTGATTACGATAACTAGAATCGGAAAGCTGAATCACACTGTAATTCGGAATAAAGCAGAGCAATTCAGAACGCCAACTCCAGGCAGGGGATGCCTCCGTCTGATGTTTGCTTATCTCTACTCTCTAAAGCCATGATTCTTCCCTAACTGAAGTGCTGAAGCCAGGTAAATATTGGAAGATCAGCACATTGCTGTTCACTCGTTTTCCCGAGCCGGGTCCCAGATGGAGCTTTCTCTGAGTTCTGCTGATGGCATTTTTCTTTTGCTGCTTACATCAGTTTTCCTTTATGATTCCTTTGGCCTGAGGGTGTGTGTGTGTGTGCGCACGCATGCGCGGGTGTGCAGGTTTATTCTAAGCTCTGTTTCCTAGTGCACAAGCAGTGGGTGTAGTCCACCCCCATCCACAAGCCTCCTCTTACTCCAGAACACATTTACAGAAAAGAACTTGGAAGGGAAAATGAGAATAGAGGAAAATGAGAATAGAGGTGGGGGGAGTAACGAGGAAGGAAAAGAACGAGAAAGACAGAGAAGAAGGAAGGAAAATGCTTCACTGCAAAGAACGTTCAAATCAGGGCATGTAGAAAGCTGCTACCGGCCTGGGTACAAATGGCGGGGGTGTGGCTGCTGCCGGCCCAGGTAAAAACATGGGGAGCGTAGCTAGGCCACCTGGGGCGGCCCTAAGGGAGTGGTGGCCAGAGTTCTTTGGACGCATCTGCGCAATGGTGGCTCCGCCCCTGGTTCAAATACAGTTGTTATATACGGCTATGAAAATGGAAAAGAAACAATATCCACCTCCCTGTTTCTTTTCCCTCTATTTCTTTTCAAGACGCAGTCTGCTATCTATATTGGACTCAGATATGGAACTCGGTAGGAGCCTGCTTCACACCATCATCTGAATCCAGGTTTAATGCGGGATGCCGATCGTAGCATGATGATGGCATGAACCTACCCCAAGGTGGCTTATGGCCTGAGACGAATCTGAGTTTCCGCTTTGGTGTGAGTTCACACAATCAAGCTGAGGTTGGGAACCCACATTAAGCCTGGGTTGGAATGATTGTGGGAACCAGGCAGCTGTTTATTTACTGACTTCATAGGCCCAAGGGCACAGAAACTGAGTTCCACTGAACTCCCCCCCCCACCACACACACACACACACACAGTGCAAAATGTGCATCCTCCTCTTCTCACCTTTTACTGCTTGCGTGAGAAGATGGACTCCCAAAGAGCTGCGGTGGTGGTGGTGGTGGTGGTGGTGGTGGTAAATATCCTCTCACCCTGCTGGCGCTCCAATAATCTTCCACCGGGGGCAAATGCCTCACCTTGCCTCAAAAAAGGACTGCCCACTCTCTCTTTCTCCTTCTCTTTCTCCCTCCCTCCCTCTCCTTTCCTCCCATTCCCCCTCTCCCTTTCCCTCTCTTTCCCCCTCCCTTTCCCTCCCTCTCCCTCCTTCCCTCTCCCTCTTTCCCTCCCTCCCCCTCTCCCACCCCCCCTCCCCTCTCTCTCCCCTCTCTCAATCTCTCTTCCCTCCCTCCCTCCATCATTCTCTTTCTCTCCCTCTCTCCCTCTCCCTCTCCCCTCACCCTCTCTCCCTCCCTACCTCTTCCTCTTCCCCTCTCCACCTCCCTCCCTCCCTCTCCCTCCCTCCCCATCCCTCTCTCTTTCTCCCTCCCTCTCCCTCCTTCCCTTCCTCTCCCTCCCTCTCCCCCCTCTCTCTCCTCCCTCCCTCCATCTCTATCTCTCCCTCTCCCTCCATCTCTCTCTTTCTCTCTCTCCCTTTCCCTCCCCTGTCTCTCTCACACACAGGTGTGTGTGTGTTTGCTCTTTTCTGTGAATTCCTAACTAACTTTTTCTGTGAATCCCAAACACTGAAAACCAATTGCCAACCATTAAGGGAACATAAAACGCTTTTGTAAAGTCCTTGGCTGGTACCATAGCAATGGGTCCTTTCATAACCATCAATCTTAAAATAGCTTTATTGTGCACTGTGGAAATGGCAACAGAAAGGCAGCTATATTTTGTAATAAAACAAACGCCTGCCATTTGGTGCCTGCTTTTTCCCAAGTATTTCCAAGTGGTACCACCACTTTCAGTCAGTAGTCATGGCAGCACTCTTCTCTCAGAACTGGCTTTATGATGTCATCACATAGCCACATCTGATTGGCGGCATGGTCCCATCACATTCCCCAGGTGATCCTTGATTGGTGGGGATCACATGGGGAAAACAGTGAAATTAAGTGCCCTACCATGCTCCGTGGGTCTTCAGCTCTCCAGGGATGCCCGCTCAGATGTTCCAATTGCTCAAAAATTTCCATGAAAAATCACAGAAAAAATGTTTCCTCCACCACCCCCTTTAAAAATGAGCCACAAAATGGCTCCTGTGCTTAAAATGGCAGCCAGAAGTGGTGGCTTAGAGGTCATTTCCAGCCACCCTGAACTCACCAATATGTGGAATTAACCCTTTTTGCCCCCCCCTTTGGGGTGTATGCCAACCATGTTGCATAGGTTTTTGTTTTGCCTCCTGCCACCACCCTGTGCCTGCCCTGCCGTCGCCACAAGGCCAAACCTTGTGGCTTGCTATGCCTGCATAGCATAGTGGTTAGAGTGATGGACTGGGACCGGGAAAGACCCGAGTTCAAATCCCCATTCAGCCATGAAGTTCACTGGGTGACTCTGGGCCAGTCATGTCTCTCTCAGCCTAGCCTACCTCACAGGGTGGTTGTGAGGATAAAAACAACAACCATGTACTCTGAGCTCCTTGGAGGAAGAATGGGATATAAATGTAAAAATAAATATAAATAAACAAACAAATAAGTAAGTAAGTAAGTAACCCGCCGATCTTTTAAATAATTCTAGCAGCCGCGTGTGGTGGGGTGAGCCGAGCACCCCCACACACACACCTATGGCGGGGGATGGAGCAGGAGTGCCACTGAGCCTGACCGCCTGGCCCAGGGGCTCCTGAGAACTGTGAGGCACTCCAGCGCACCTGCGCAGTTTGAATAGAGTGTCAATGCGCAATTCAAACTGCGCAGGCTCAGCCCCCAGCTGCACACATGGTGGTCAGAATTATTTTAAAGATCGGCAGTTCAGCCTTGTGGTGGCAGCAGTGGGTCCTTGCAGAGGCAGTGCGGGGGGGGGCTTGCGGCAGGGCCCCCCATTTTTTTTCACTGGGGCCCGAACTCACTCGGGCCCCTAGTGTCAATTACTCAACTGCGGTTACACAAAACCATGGATATTGCACGTGGTGCACTACGTGGTGCTACATTCCTTCCATGGGGAAAGAAAGTCAAATCATCATCTGGGAACAGCCCAGATGGGGCTGGGAGAGAGATCCTGCCTGAAACCCCACAAGAGCCGCTGCCAGTCAGTGTAGACAGTCCTGAGCTAGATGGACCAAGTGTCTGACTCAGTAGAAGGCAGTGTCCTATGTAAAAATAGGATGGGGCCATATACCTCAATGGTAGGACATTTGTTTTGCTTGCAATTAGTCCGAGGTTCAATCCCTGACCGTATCTCCAAGTGTGGCTGGGAAATATTTCTGCCTGAAATCTTGGAGAGGTGCTGCCAGTCAGTGGAGACAATCCTGAGCTAGATGGGCCAAGTGTCTGACTCGGTGTATGGCAGCTTCCTAAGGTGTGAAGGCAGGTAAAGGGGGCTGAGGAGGGGGTCTGACAGCCCCTTGAAAGCCCCTATTTTGCACACAGGATGTTTGCTGGAGAATGTTCAGTGCCGCATGACACGTGACAGATCAGGGAATCCAGGAGCCTGGCTGATGCTCTCGCCGCAGCCGGCACTGATCTTTAACTCGCTTGGAGACGTACAGCTGCCGCTGTTAGTATTCTGTGCCACAGCCAGATACTGCTGATAGCAATCGACTTGTGAAGCTGAGCTCTTCTCAGTGAAAGCGATGCGGCATGGAGAAACACCCGGCATCCAGCACCCTCCTCCCCCAAATTGCAGGATGGGTCTGCCAGACCTGCTCAAGGTCCCACCATCATTTTAGGAGTGCCTTTCTGCAAAACCTCGTATGGTGATTCACATGATACATTGTACGCACATACTGGTAGGGCCTGTGTGCACACACTCTGTTTCGTATGTTTCGATGTGTGTGCATGCATTCATTTTAAAAGTCAACAGCCTTTCTCACATGAACTGCAATAGGGTCAGAGGAGTGCCCAGCCAGCGTAGGAGGGCTGTGTGTGCTCCCAATCGGTGGTTGTGTGAACTCAAAGAACAAGGTAGGAAGAGGGGGAAGTAATCATGTGGGAGGCGGGAACCAAAGGTGGATAGAGGGCCATCCTACCCAACTTCCAGCTCCTACACATTTTCTCTCCCCTCCTACCTTGCAGGAGGTGGTGGAGGAGGAGGAGGAAAATAAATAGGAGGAAGAGGAAAAGGAGGAGGAGGAAGAGGAGGAGGAGGAGGGAGAGAAGGAAGAGGAGGAAGAGGAAAAGGAGGAGGAGGGAGAGGAGGAGGGAGAGAAGGAAGAGGAGGAAGAGGAAGAGGAGGAGGAAGAGGAGGAGGGGAGAAGAAAGAGGAGGAAGAGGAAAAGGAGGAGGAGGAGGAGGAAGAGGAAGAGGACGAGGAAGAGGAGGAGGAGAAGGAGAAAGAAGAGGAAGAAGAAAAGGAGGAGGAGGAAGAGGTGGAGAAGAAAGAGGAGGAAGAGGAAGAGCAGGAGGGGAGAAGAAAGAGGAAGAGGAAAAGGAGGAGGAGGAAGAGGAGGAGAAAGAAGAGGAGAAGGAGAAGGAAGAGGAGAAGGCAGCATAGGATGGAAAGGAGGAGGAGAAGGGGCAGAAGAGGAGGAGCAGAGGAGGAGGAGCGGAGGAGGAGCAGTGGAAGTGAAGGTGGTAGTGGAGGAGGAGGAAGAGTGGAGGAGGAGTAGCAGCAGGGGAAAAGGACTGGAGGAGGAGGAAGAAGAGGAGTAGGAAGAGGAGGAGGAGGAGGAGGAGGACTTGTTTTGTTAAATCCCTGATTAATCTGAAATAATAAATTTGGCTCAGATTAATGGGCCTATTAATGCTCACTCAGATACAGCAAGAGGAGGGGGGGGCCCTGAGTGTGAATGAGTGGGTGGGTGATAGGGATGGACATCTCTTTGCTTCTCTCTTCTGGAAGTTCTTTACGCCCAACTTATAGTTCGCATCTCCCTTGGAAGGGAGGGGGTGCGTTCACATATTGGCCAAATTCATCAAGTAGTCCCTGCAAGCTATCCAGGAGCCGTTCACACACAATTCATGCTTTTGATTGCACATTAGAGTGTAGCCCGAATTATAGACTGGGTTTAAAGCAAAAAACAAAAAAACACCCTCCACTTTTGCCCCGGTTTCTTTGGGCAACTTCAAACTCGCAGTAAAGCCTCCCGGTAAGCCGGCGGTCAAGCCTGCTTTCTGGGAAATCTCCTGGTGGGTGCAAGTCTGGGTGTGCCAAAGCCAGGCTTGACTGAAGGTGCCCAAAATCTGCCAGCCCTGAAGCCAGGAGTCAACACGGAAGCGAGGTTCCTCTCATGATGATTGTACATGGAACAGAAGCCAAAGGCAGGCCTCTGCCTTGAGGATCTTACAATCTAAATTTAGACCACCAGGGCATTATGTTCGTAAACTGTATGGGCCTGCAACGGACTGTTGTGATATATCCCTGGTGTACATGTGTTACCTGAACACTGTGAATGTTTTAGACAACTTTTGGAAGCAGAAGGGGCTGTGATTGTACTGAGGGGGGAGAGCTGGTCTGGTGGCAGCAAGAATGAATCATCCACTTTCCTAAGCAGGGTCTGCCCTGGTTTGCATTTGAATGGGAGACTATATGTGTGAACACTGTAACTTATTCCCCATAGTGGATGGGGCCGCTCTGAGAAGAGCATCTGGATGCAGAAGGTTCCAAGTTCCCTCCCGGGCAGCATCTCCAAGATAGGGCTGAGAGAGACTCCTGTCTGTCACTAGAGATGTGCACAAAACTTTCCCGGTTTGGTTTGGGCCCCCCCGGACTGGCCCCCAGCTCGTTTCAAATTTGGACCAGTTCGGACCGGCTCAAAGCCCTACCAGCAAAGGGAAATCTGCTGATGTTCCCCCTCTGCCTTTAGGGCTTTCAGCTGGTCCGAACCGGCTGGTTCGGTTCGGACTCAAACCGAACTGGGTTCAGTTTGGTTCGAGGTTGAGCATTGGAACCAAGCCAGTTCAACCTCAAGCCGAGTCGATTCCGAGTCGATTCCGAGTCGGCTTGTACACCCTTACCTGTAACCTTGGAAACGCCACTGCCGGTCTTCCTTAGCACATCTTCCTTAGAACTTCTCAATCAGCTACCTTGGCAGGGATAAAAATGGAAGCAATTCTCACCAGCTCTTTAAATAATTTACACCTGCTTTGAATGATGGAAGACCAGTCCCAGAGCTGCTCTGCACAAGTCAGTCAAAGGTGGTTCTATCTTCTCTTCTTCTTGACCTCGTTTATATAATTAACTTCTTCTCTCTGACACAGCCATCAAGCCTGGAACAAATCAGTGGGGGCCAGAAAGATATTGACCTCCACTTTGGTAGTCATATGAGGCAATGGGAAAGTGATTTCCTCACTGGCTTCCGCTTACCTCCCCTGACTTCTGCCCATATCGTATATCTATCTATTTCCAAATGAGCTGGAAATGTTAAGTTTTGTATGGATGCATATCCGGAGCACCTGTGGGTGAGTGGGAGGTACCACCACACCCGGGGTGTTCCACAGATACATCAGTGTTCAAAAAATCTGAAGGGGGGGGAATAAAGGGGGCCCAAAACCACAACCCTCCAAACTACCCCAATGTCATTCAATGGGATGGAATGTTCATGGGTCAGAGCAAAGTTAACAGAAAAGCAGGTGGGCAGAGCCAATGGAACTCTGTGGTGAGGAAATGAGAGAAGAAGGGCTTGAACAAAAGAGCAGGAAATTTCTCAGCTTGAGGAATACTCATAGGAACATAGGAAATCAGACCCTTGGTCCCTCCAGCTCAGTATTGTCTTCACAGACTGGCAGCGGCTTCTCCAAGGTTGCTGGCAGGAGTATCTCTCAGCCCTATCTGGAAATGCTCCCAGGGAGGGAACTTGGGACCTTCTGCAAGCAAGCAGGCAGATGCTCTTCCCAGAGCGGCCCCATCCCCAAGGGGAAGATCTTACAGTGCTCACACATGTAGTCTCCCATTCAGATGCAAGCCAGGGCAGACCCTGCTTAGTAAAGGGGACAGGTCATGCTTGTTACCACAAGACCAACTCTCCTCTTTCTGGACAATCACAGCCTCCCTGCTCTCATTACCGATGTGTGTGTTTCATTAAAACACCACATAAAGCAATATTTTATGTTTTCATTTTACATTTTTATTATTCATTTATAAACATACATCAAAGTTATTATGCTTACAGAAATACACAAATGTCACGCTTTACAAGTAGATGAATCCACCTCCTCTTTCAATAGTAAAATAAACCTCTTTCAGCACAGGAAAAAGTTGAGTAACATCAGCCAAGTGTGATCTATGTTGCCAATAATCAATAAATAATTACTTCTCAACAGCTTCTTCTTCTGTTCTGTCTCCCATCTTACATAGCCACTCCGTTTTTGCCATTATGGCAAAATGGTATCATTTCCCCTTCTCCTGCCAGCAATGCGGGTCTTCCTCTAGCTTCCAATATCTTGCAGAACATCATCTGGCGGCAACCTACACAGAAGTTATCAATTGAATATTTTCTTTAGAAATATCATTTAAGTAGGAACATAGGAACACAGGAAGCTGCCACATACTGAGTCAGACCCTTGGTCCAACTAGCTTAGTATTGTCTACATAGACTGGCAGCAGCTTCTACAAGGTAGAAGCTTTAGGGAAGGGAGCTGGTCTTGTAGTAGCAAGCATGACTTGTCCCCTTAAGCTAAGCAGGGTCTGCCCTGGTTGCATATGAAAGGGAGACTAGAAGTGTGAGCACTGGAAGAGATTCCCCTCAGGGGATGGAGCTGCTCTGGGAAGAGCAGAAGGTTCCCAGTTCCCTCCCTGGCAGCATCTCCAAGAGAGGGCTGAGAGAGATTCCTGCCTGCAGCCTTGGAGAAGCTGCTGCCAGTCTGTGCAGACAATACTGAGTGAGATGGACCAATGGTCTGACTCAGTATATGGCAGCTTCCTATGTTCCTATGCTCCTAAGGTTCCAGGCAGGAGTCTCTCTCAGCCCTATCTGGAGATGCTGCCAGAGAGAGGACTGGGAACCTTCTGCATGCAAGCAGGCAGGTGCTCCTCCCAGAATGGCCCCATCCCCTAAGGGGAATATCTGATAGTGCTCACAATAGTCTCCCATTCAAATGCAAACCAGGGTAAACCCTGCTTAGCAAAGGGGGCCATTCATGCTTGCTGCCACAAGTTCTCCTCCCAGTAAAAACAGTGCACACACACAAAACTTAATCCTATATATGTTCGCATCCAAATTGCTTTGGGGTTTTTTGCTCATGGCATGAATAATGTAGCGGGGGGAACGGATGCCAGAGAACTGAAGGAACTCAGAACACTGTTTGCACCAATCCTGGAATAAATGTTAGAAATTCTCCGCGTTAAACAAGAATTTGGGAGAAGTGGCATGCAGGACAGAGTAAGCTGCAAGAGGAATGCAGGTATGGCTTGGGGACATTTGCTCATTATGATCTCGTAGGGAGTTACCCCAAGGCTGAGGGGTGCTATTCCAGGCAAGGGCGACCCTTTCATGAGGCAAGGTGAGGCCATCGCCTCAGGCAGCAGACTCTGGGGATGCAGCAGGGCAGCGAGATGAGCATCACTTCTGATTGGAAGAAGGCCAGTCCGGAACAATGACTCGTGCAGAGATGCAGCAGACAGACTCCTCCAAGGACGGGTAATTCTGCTGCATCATTGTACTGGGAGTGTTTGGATACTTCAGTGAATTGAGATTGGGTTCAGTCAACCAACCGACCAACCGACCGACTGACCAACCCACCCAACCAACCAACCCACCCACCCACCCACCTACCAACCAACCAACCCAACCAACCAACCAACCAACCAACCAACCAACCCACCCACCCACCAACCCAACCAACCCATCCACCCACCAACCAACCAAACAACCAACCAACCAACCAACCCACCCACCCACTCCACCCACCCACCCACCAACCCAACCAACCCATCCACCCACCAACCAACCAAACAACCAACCAACCAACCCACCCACCCATCCACCCACCCACCTACCAACCAACCAACCAACCCAACCAACCAACCAACCCACCCACTCCACCCACCCACCAACCCAACCCACCCACCCACCCACCTACCAACCAACCCAACCAACCAACCAACCAACCCACCCACTCCACCCACCCACCAACCCAACCAACCCATCCACCCACCAACCAACCAAACAACCAAACAACCAACCAACCCACCCACTCCACCCACCCACCAACCCAACCAACCCATCCACCCACCAACCAACCAAACAACCAATCAACCAACTCACCCATCCACCCGCCCTCCCACCAACCAACCAGAGCAGTGACTCATGTAAAGATAATGGAATTTTAGAGTTGAAAAGTGACCTTAGAGGTCTGGTTCTCAAACTCGGGTCCCCAGATGTTGCTGGACTACAACTCCCATCACCCCCAGCCCAAAGGGCCAAAGGCCATTGGAGAACTTTTTTTTTTTGGGGGGCATTTTGAGCACTTTCCCCCACCTTGGTGCACGGCACTGATACAGGTGACTCTCTTTTTAAAACTTCTAAAGAAGGAGAGTTTATCACTGCATAAAGCAGACTATTTCCTGTTTAACAGCTGTTACAGTGGAGAAAGTTTCACCTGTTGAATTTCTACCTGCATGTGTTTGAAATGGCACAGTATCTCTGCCAAGGTGGGTGAAAAGGAAGTGGCATACATTTAAATAATTAGCCATTCTCTAGCCATTCTGGTTCAAGCAATTATACAAGAATATGCACTATGATTAATAAGGCTTAAAGCTTTTCACTCAGCCAGAATGGAATTAAGAAGATCCAAGCTGATGTTTCTTCATCATGTGTCATACTATTTAAAATCCTTTGCAGATCTGAAACTATCTTAGTGAAAGGGGAAAAATAATTGCATGGTGTGAACATGTGACTTCCAGTTCTCACATTTGCTGTGAAAACTGAAGAGCATTTCTCCGTTCAAAAAGGGTTTTCAAATTAATTTCCCCCATTTTCATGGTATCTGGCTGTAACCATCAACTCTCTCTATTCAATGTTATTTTTTGTTACTGTCTTTACAACTTCCCTGTAAGGTGGGCAAGGCAGGTCATTCAATTACTTATCTTTTTGTACAAGCAGCTGATGAAGATGAAATTCAAATTGGGAAGTCAGGGGTGGACTTTCTAACCCTTTTCCCTTGGGAAGGTTTCCTGCCAAAAACCACTCTTTTCAATCCTGTGGGAGAAACTCATCTGCTTTGTGTAGAAAGGAAAACATTGTCTTGAGGGTCTTTTTGAAAGCAATCAGAGATGGAGATACTCTTATTTTGACAGCCCCTTTCAATTTCAATGGGACTACTTTGAATAATTTTACTCCTCAATGTCAACCACTGTTAGTGATGATGATGATGATTAGGGATGTGCGTTTCGTTTCGGATACAAAATGTTTTGTGCACAAAACAGGCCATTTCAGCTGTTCTGTAGCCAAAACAAAACACCCAATGCTCAAAACAGAAAATTTTGTAGCCAAAACAAAACATCCCTGTTTCGGATACAAAATGTTTTGTTGTTTCGACTGTTTTGGAACTCCATTTTGCAATCGCAAAAAATCTTTCTCCTTCATTCTCCATTTTGAGTTTTGACATCTGTTTGAATTTCCAGCCCACAGACTGGCCTGCGAAAGCATGGGCTGATGCTGGCAATTGCCTCCTTATTCCTTTTAAGCAAATTTAAGGGTAAATTTTACCCTCATTGGCCAGTGGGGCAGTGTGCATTTCATTGTTGTTGTTTCACACTGTTGTGTGTAGATCAATTGCATTTCGGGCGATGGGGATGTGGAAGTGCATGACCTTTGGAAATCTGCCTGATTTTTTCCAAAGCTCTGCTGTTGTTGATGTGTGATGTTGATGTTATTTGGGGTGGATTGGGGGCAGAAAGGGGCTTTAGGGGCAGAAGAGTGGTTCATGTGGTAGTGCCCCAATGGGTGCCTGCTGCCACCCGGATTCCAAAGGAATTGGGAAAAGGGCTGATTTTTAAAGAATTTCTGAAGTTGAACTGTCTTTGGGGCAGATTCAGGGCAGAAAGGGGGCCTGAGGGGCAAAACAGTGGGTTGGGTGGCAGTGCCCCAAGGGGTGCCTGCCACAACCCAGATTCCAAAGGAATAGGGCAAAGGGCTGATTTCTTAGGAATGGTTGGAAGTTTATGCTTCTTTAAGGTCCCCCCACCCCTAGGGAATAATGGAGGTTTCAGCAGACCCATAACACACCTGGGGGGCACTGGGGTGGCCGGGAGTGAGTGGTGGTGTAGTGCACATAGGGTGCCAACCACCCCCATGGGTTGCTAACCCATGGGGTGCTGGGTCCTGTTGTTTCTGAGGTGTTCTGAGTGTAGATTCTCTGGTAGCACATGAGATTTTCAATGACAAACCATGAATCTAGTCTCATATGCTACCAGAGAATCTGAATCTACACTCAAAACATCTCAGAAACAACAGAACCCAGTACCCCATGGGTTAGCAACCCATGGGGGTGGTTGGCACCCTATGTGCTCTACACCACCACTCACTCTGGGCCACCAAAAACCAGCCCTTTGCCCAATTCCTCTGAAATTTGGGTGGTAGTTTCCACCCATTGGGCACTACCACCCCCACCCACTAGTTTTTCCCTGGGGCCATTTTTTAAAATCCAAAACGTTTCGGATTTGGATTTTGCAATTTCGAACAAAGAACAAAATTGGGGTGTTTCAGATTGGCTGGTTTCGAACAAAGAACAAAACAGGGGTGTTTCGGATTCGGGCCAAAAACAAAACAGAAAACAAAACAAAATGCACAACCCTAATGATGATGAAGAAGAAGAAATAGAAAAAGAAACAGAAGAAGAAACAGAAGAGAAAGAAGAAACAGGAGGAGGAGGAGAAACAGAAGAAACCAACAGAAGAAGGAGGAGGAGAAGGGGAAGGAGGAGGAGCAGGAGGAGGAGAAGGGACAGAAGAAACCAACAGAAGGAGGAGGAGGAGGAGGAGAAGGAGGAGGAGGAGATGTCTGGTTGTGGTGGGTTCAAAGTGTCAAGCCATGGTGGGTGAGAGCATTCTTCTGTAAGTTCTGGACTGATGTCTTTTTTACGCCGGAATTGGAACTATCTCCCAGTCTGAGAGTGTGTGGTCATCTAAAGCGGAATGTCTGGCAGCTGCTGCAGCTTCAGCTCCTCTGCTTTTGAATTCTGCCTTTTGATTTCTGAAGGGGTTCCCAACATTTAGCCAGAGGCATCCAGGTTTCTATTCCCTCACGTGGCTGCATTTACAGGTGCTGCCCTGCTTAAGGGAGTAGATCTTGCTGGCCGATCTGCTTTGACCACTAGAAATTTTGTGATGGGGGTGGCTAAGGGGGATGCGAACCATCCCAGAACTGCCTGCCTGCCTGCCTCCCTCTTGAGTGACCCACATGTTTTCCAAGTTATTTAATTGTGTTCCTTCTGAGAAGGCAGAAAGAGCTTTGCTAAGCAGGGTCCACCGCAGAGGAGGTCGAGAGAGGGAGGGAGAGATGATAGAGGGAGGGAGGGAGAGGGAGGGTGAGGAGAGAAGGAGGGAGAGAGAGGAGAAGGAGGGAGGAGAGAGGGAGAGGGTTAATCTATGGAATTCTCTGCCACAAGCTGTGGTGGTGGCCACCAGCTTGGATGGCTTGAAAAAGGGCTTAGACAAATTCATGGAGGACAGGTCTCTCAGTGGCTACTAGTCTGGTGGCTGGAGGCCACCTCCAGCCTCAGAGGCAGGATGCCTCTCAATACCAGTTGCAGGGGAGCAACAGCAGGAGAGAAGGCACGCACAGACCTCTTGCCTGTGGGCTCCCCAGAGGCATCTGGTGGGCCACTGTGTGAAACAGGATGCTGGACTAGATAGGCATTCTTGGGCCTGATCCAGCAGGGCAGTTCTTATGAGTTCCATTTTGCAAGCAACAAGGCCGTTTGGAACGCCAACATGCAACATCCAGAGAGAAATGTGGGTGAGGGAAACGTCAGAAATCCCTCCTAGTTTGGAGCTCCGTTGGTAAATCCAAAATAATAGATTTGGATGCACGGTTTTGTTTTGGAAAAGCAATGAGAGACTGAAAAATATATTTTGAGAAATTCCGGTCTTGCTCATGGGAAGGCATTGGAGTGTTGGTGTGCATGAGTAAAAGACACACGCCAGATCTATAAATAAGCTTGCCAATAGCGGCGTTCGGGAACGTTTGCATTCTTCTAGAAGGTATCCTGTCAATCTGCGTTGCCAAGTGTCTAAGAAGGATGCCTCATTTCTGCATCTCAAAAAAGAGAAAGAAAAAAGCACAGAGAAGGCATTGTGAACAGCCGCGCACCAGATCAGCAACGCACGGATGTCAAAACTACAGATGATCTATGTGGGTGGGACAGTTCACAGGCACGGCTGGGCCATCCTCGTGAGACAGCCAGGCCAGGATGAGGCCCCGGATGAAATTTTGGAGAGGAAACCATGCAATTTGCCCCGATTTCTGATTCTGAACATGAAAGCGGAATCCTGGCTGTGAAATCAAAGGTCAAGCGCTTCTGACGTAGGGACATCTCTTGATTGTTTGGGGTTGAATAAGGATTTAATATGATATGACCCCTTTGTCAACCTGGGGTCCCCACTGGCTGTTGGACTACAACCCCCATCATTCATTGTGTCCAGGGATGATGGGAGTTGTAGTTCATCTGCAAACCCCTGCTAACTTGGCAAAGAGGTCCCTTTTAATGTGGTGATTATCTTTATTGAGTGGGGGGAGAGTAACTGGCTCTATCCACCCCCAGCACAGGACCTCCAGTGACTGTTGATGTGTTTCTTTTTAGATTGTGAGCCCTTGGGGGACAGGGATCCATCTTATTTGTTTATTATTTCTCTGTGTAAATTTTTGGAAGGGTGGTATAGAAATTGAATAAATAATAATCATAATAAATAATAATCTGGGGATCCAAGTTTGAACCTGACATAGACAGCAATGTTGACCATTGCTTGTCAATTTCAAGCCAACATCAGATACTGCATGCTGCTGCATGTTAACTAGAGAAGTATGCCATTTTAATCTTCCCCCTCTTCCTCCAGGAAGCTCTGGGCATTGCATGTGTTTTCCTCTCTCCATTTGGTCTTCACAATAACCCTGTAAGGTATGCTAAGGCATTAACATATGCTGCCGAGACCCTTGGGGGAAAGGGGGGAATAAAATAGGATGATGGATATATCGCTTTTCCACAAAAGCCCCCAAAGCGGTTTACATAGATACAAATAAATAAATAAAATGCCTCCCTGTCCCCAAAGCGCTCACAATCTATAAAGAAGCATAAGGTTGACACCAGCAACAGCCACTGGAGGGATGCTGTGCTGGGGACGGATAGGGCCAGTTGCTCTCCCCCTGCGACAAAGAAATAAGAGCCTCCACCAGTATCTCATACACAGTAGCAAAATTTTGTAATCTAGCTACTAGAGTGCGTAGCTTCAAGACTGACGCAAAGGATGTTTGAGTTGTTTACAAGATAAAGCTGTGTCATTTTTATTGTTATGTATTGGATATGCTGTTTTCTTTTGCCTTGGTCTATGACCTTAAATAAATTTGACTTTGACTTTGACTTTGAACAAGAGCCTCTCCATCTCTTACAACTTTTAAAAAGGCAGTTTCAAGACACATTTGCTCACCCAGCCTTTTAATTAGATACCGTTTTAATTGTTTGATTATGTTTAATAGTTTTAACGTTTTAAATTGTAACGTTTTAACCTTTTTATTTGTTGTTTTTATGGTTTTTGTGGTTTTTGTAAACCGCCCAGAAACTTAGTTTACACATATGTTAAAATAAATAAATCAATAAACGAGAATCACCAGTTTTAAAAACTGCCTCTTTGCTCTGTTGGCAGCAGGTGTGAGATGGAAAGAAAGGCGCTCTTTGCATGCTCAGAAGTACTTGACCGTTGTCTTTAAAGCTACAGATAGTGTGGAGTGGGCGTGGCTGAAAAAAGACCCACAAGACGGCGGGGGCGGGGGGGGACCCCTAAAGTGTTGCTGTATCCGCTGTGCTTGTTCACACGTGCATTTACGTACACGTGGAGGGAAGCGGGCGCGGCGCACCAGCGGCACCCTCGGGCTTTGCGCGCGCTTCGTTGTCGCACGCCTGGCGGAGAGGTGGGCTGCAGGCGCGCGCGCACAGGCTGGTGGGCGCGCGGCCGGGGCGGGGTGGGGGGAGCGCGCTGGCTTCCACGCGTGCGGCGAGACCCGGAGAAGGAGGCGGAGCGGCGCGCCGGAGTCCAGCCTCCTCATCTTGCGAGCGCGACTCTTGCAGGCAGCAGCAGCAGCAGCCGCCGGACGCCGCGGCCGATCCGAGGCAGCCTTGAACCGGGACTGCAGGCGAGCAGAGGCGAGGCGGATCGGGGCCGCAAGGACCTCGTGGAGCGCCCCGGGCAGGCAGCGGGGTGAGGGGCGTACCGGGCTGGCAGCAGGACCCCTCGCGCGTGGGGTGGCGGGGCAGCCAGAACAGGAGACCCCCTCCTCCCTCCCTCTCCATTGTGCTCTCCCGCAGGGATCGGGCTCCAGTTGTGCCAGGATCGCGCCCCCTCTCCCCCCCTCCCGGCAAACGTAGGGATAGCCCAGAGGAGTGTGTGGGTGCCTGTGTGGGTGTGTGAAGCCCCAGGTACCCGCCACCGGCCCCCAGGAAGAAATTGCGCAAAACGGGGGTTTCCAGAGAGAGGACCGGATCGGGCGCGAGGTCAGGATTGGGCTCCCGATAGGAAAACACAAGCCAGGGGACAGCAGGGAAGCAAAGCAGGGGGAGGGGAGGAGCTGCAGACCCCGCCCCCCCCCAGAATCTGGTTTCCCCTTCCTTTTACTAAACTGCCCCCCTGCCAAAGCGAGGAAGCAGCATTCTGTGCCCCCCCCCCGTGAAAAGTGCCACACACCCCCTCCAGTTTTAAGTGAGTAGCTGCTCTCTCGGTTTCCCTCCATCAGCATCCCTGGGGAGGGGGTCCTGAGGCTGGGGGAGGGCCGGCCCCAGGGCTCTGGAGGCCAATCGGGGTCCGCTCCCTCATCCGCCCCACTCCCGCCTATGGCGGCCATGTTGCCCTGGCGGAGGAGCAAGTTCGTGCTGGCGGACGAGGGGGGCGCGCCGAAGGCCAAGGGCAAGGTCCTGGGGCCCGGCCTGAGCTACGGCTCCCTGCTGTACAGCCTGGTGCGCTCCTGCCCGGACCTCTGGGCCGAGTGGCCCCTGGAGCGGCTGGGCAGCGTCTTCCGCAGCCGGCGGCAGAAGGTGGAGCTCAACAAGGAGGACCCCACCTACAGCGTCCGCTACCTGGGCAACGCCGTCACCCTGCAGGCCAAGGGCGAGGGCTGCACCGACGAGGCCGTGGACAAGATCTGGTCCAAGAGCGAGCGGGGGGCCCGCAGCACCAAGATGAAGCTGACCCTGGGGCCCCCGGGCATCCGCATGAGCCCCGGCGAGCGGGGGGGCCGCCGGCCCGGCCACGCCTACCTGCTGCACCGCATCACCCACTGCGCCGCCGACCGCCGCCACCCCAAGGTCTTTGTCTGGGTCTACCGGCACCAGGTCAAGAACAAGGCGGTCGTCCTGCGGTGCCACGCCGTGCTGCTCTCCAAGGCCGAGACGGCCGGCACGATGGCGTTGCGGCTGTGCCAGACCGCCTGCTCGGCCTTCAACGAGTTCAAGCGCCTCCAGCGGCAGAACGACGCCCGCCGCCTCCAGCAGCAGCTGCTGGGGGAGGCCATCATCCCCTTGGTGCCCCTCCGGAAGCGGCTGAACGGCAAGTGCCCCTACCGGCCGCCGGCCGAGCGTAACCGCAGCGCCCCCCGGCTGAGCGCCATCCAGGAGGAGGAGGAAGAGGAAGGGGAGGGGGGGCGCCACAGCGCTCCCGGGGGTCCCGCCTGTGGCCGGGCCACGGACTCCGTGTCAGGCAGCCTCCCCACCAGCTTTCCCCGTCGGGCTCTGGCCGGCAGCAGCTCGGACAGCGCAACCCCCGGCGGCCACGACGCGGCCCCCCATCCCAGCCACGGGACCCGAGCCAGCCTCCCCCTCCGCGCCCGCGCGGTGGCCGCCAGCCTCCCTCTCGGCACCGCTGACCGCGCCGCCCCCGGCGGCCACAATGCTGCCACCGGCCAGGGTCCCGAGACGGCCAGAGGCCGGGAGAGATCGGAGGTGCTGACCTTGACCCGGGAGCTGAAAGTCTGCACTTTGAGAAGCCCGCAGGCGGAGCGGCCGTCCTGGGAGCAAGCCCCCCAGCCATCTGGCTTGTCCTGTTAGGGAAACCGGAGCCATATATTTTTATTTTCCAGTGATGGGTCGATTCGGAGGAGGGGGAGGCAGGAACGTGGGGACAGAACGTGGCGTTCCCTCTGCTAGCTCGGCTGTTCCCAGGGCTGACAAATGGCCGCCTCCCTCCTCACTGACTGATAAACAGGACCGGCTTCTCCCAGTTCCGCCTGAGTTTATGACCCAGAACAAACGGTTGGGTTCCCGCGGCCTGCCTCTTGGGTGGACTTCCGAAACTTCTGGCCTTCTGGCGTGGCCGCTTTCAGGGACGGACGGTGGCCCGCTGACACCGTGATCGGCCAGCGTGGCGTTGGGAGGCAGCGATTCAGGGGTCTTGCCGGGTCTTTCGGGTAGATTCCCAACACGCCTGGCCTCGGCGAGGACGGAAAGAGACGTGAGCTGGCTGGGTTTCCCCTCTGCATTTCTGCAGAGGCGACGGAAGCTTATTTCTGCTTGTCCAAACTGGGAAAGAAAGAAAAATGTCTAAAGAGAATTGTTCTGTGTCTCTCTGGCGAGTGTGTTCTTTTACGTTTGCACTTTGGAGGTGGTGGTGGGGGGGTGGATTGGGGGGGGGGCCTTGGGGAAATTTGCCTTGGTTGGGGGACCAAATTAATCGAAAGAGCGTTGAAGAGGTTCGGGGTGTTTTCCATCCCATCTAGATGCCATTCTCAAACGCAAGTCCTCAGGGGTGGCTGGACTACAACTCCCATCATTCCCGGCCCCAGGGGACTTGGGCAGGGGATGTTGGGAGTTGTAATCAACAGTAACTGGGAATCTGTTGCACTGGGAACCGTCGGGGGGTGCTGAAATCCAGATCAGGACCCCCGTGTGGGGAGGAGGGGGCTTAATTTCTTTCCCTTTGCCATGGTCCCAGTTTTGGATCGTCTTCCCCGAAGGCTGACATCTTTAAAAGGGAAGAGAAGCCCATGAGCGCTAGGTGTGATTAGGAATCTTTATATTAACATAATGCACCGCTTACATAAGCACTTCTTTTTCTTAGTGTGACCAGTATTTATGTTACTGTAACATGACACACTGACGAACTGCGCAGAGTTCCGTACGCGTTGAAACATAACGCACATGCGCAACTGCTGCGCATGGGCGCTCCTGCGCAGGTGCAAAAAACCGGCACCGGCGGAGTGCGCCATAGTAGGGCCACTGGAAATAACGGCCGTACGGCATGTGCCCAATTTACACAAAAGCACACTCACGCCTGATGCGCACGTTGTGTTACCACACGTACAAGGCTTTGCGCTGTGTGTTAGCTGGGGCTGGCGGCCAGCCAGACTTCTGAGCAGTCCTATTGAAATGAGGTAGTCATAGGAAGAGAGGAAGCTGGCTTCTACTGAGTCAGACCCTTGGTCCATCCAGCTCAGTATTGTCTACACTGACTGGCAGCGGCTTCTCCAGGGTTGCAGGCAGGAGTCTCTCTCAGCCCTGTCTTGGAGATGCTGCCAGGGAGGGAACTTGGATGCATACTTCTGCATGCAAATATGCAGGCACCGTTCCCAGAGCGGCCCCATCCCCTAAGGGGAATATTCTTCAGTGCTCACACATGTGGTGAGTGTCCCATTCAAATGCAAACCAGGGTGATCCCTGCTTAGCAAAGGGGGCAATTCATGCTTGCTACCACAAGGCCAGCTCTCTTCCGATTTTCCTGGGCATCACTTCTGCTTATTCCTTGGACCGCCTTTCATGTGGGTCAGAATCTTGAAAGCCCCCCCCCCCGGAGCAGTTGGCAGCCCCCGCCCCCCAACTTGGAGGAAGGATCTCCCTTCCATGGGCACAGTGGCCTTCCAGATCCCTCCCAAAAGGATTTGGAAGGAAGCCTCTCTTCATATTCTGCTTTTCTCCCCACAACCCCACCCCTAAGGACCCTGCACCATCCTGATCGACACTATCGAGAAAGTTAGTCAGGATGTCGGCCATTATGAGTCAGAATAGTAATGTGACACACAGCTTGCATTAGCACCAATTATTATTAATATTAATATTTATTAATAATATTAATAATTTATTAATAATAATAATTATTAATATCAGTAATAAGTATTAATAATAATATTGATGTAACACATAGCTTGGCCATGAATGGCACCAGAAAATGGCCCCCCTCTTACAACGTGTTCAAACATGAAAGAGCCCACTAAAAAGATCTGTGGTTGTGTTTAAGTGTGGGGAGATGTCTGGGGGTGCATTTATTCCCTGCGACGGACACAGAGAGCTCAGGTTCGAGCTGGCTTGGGGGCAGATCTGCCCATGCGGCGGGGCCTTTCATCCCCGGAAGAGTAGCTCCCTCTCCCCTCCTTGCCACACCCTGGCAGGGTCTGCACACATAGGAACATCAGAAGCTGCCATATACTGAGTCAGACCATTGGTCTATCTAGCTCAATATTGTCTTCACAGACTGGCAGCAGCTTCTCCAAGATTGCCAGGAGGAATCTCTCTCAGCCCTATCTTGGAGATGCTGCCAGGGAGGGAACTGGGAATCTAGATGCTCTTCCCAGAGCGGCTCCATCCCTTAAGGGGAATATCTTCTAGTGCTCACCCTTCTAGTCTCCCTTTCATATGCAACCAGGGTGGATCCTGCTTAGCTAAGGGGACAAGTCATGCCTGCTACCCCAAGACCAGCTCTCTGCAGTCCGGGGTTTCCTAGATCCTGAGCCTTCTGATAACATCTTCACCAGCCTTTCCTGCCATGAAGTGGCTGCATTCTTCCTTGCACGAGCGATACTTTATTGTCTCTGCAGTGTTAATAGCTGCTGCAATATAAAAAAGGGTTCATTTTTGCAGATGGTTGGCCGTGCGTTTGCCAACAGAAAGGAGAGAGAGAGCGCGGCTGGATTCTCACAAGGACATAGGAAGATAGGAAACTGCCATAGACTGAGTCAGACCATTGGTCCATCTAGCTCAGGATTGTCTTCACAGACTGGCAGCAGCTTCTCCAGGAGTCTCTCTCAGCCCTGTCTTGGAGATGTTGCCAGGGAGGGAACTTGAAACCTTCTTCTCTTCCCAGAGTAGCAGCTCCATCCCCTGAGGGGAATATCTTGCAGTGCTCACACATCAAGTCTCCCATTCATATGCAACCAGGGTGGACCCTGCTTAGCTATGGGGACAAGTCATGCTTGCTACCACCAGACCAGCTCTCCTCTCCATTTAACCGTGGGCCAAACTGCGATTGAGATCCACGGCTTGATCTTGATATCACATCCTGACCACAACAGATAGCTCTGGAGAAGGGGTGGGTGCAATCTTTTCACCCTCGTCATCGCAAGCCGCCCCCCCTGCAAATCTGTCCTTCTCAAGGGGGAATCTATAGGCACAGCAATTTACGTGGGTCAAACAATAATTTAGGGGAATGGGTTGTTTAGATTGGAGAAAAGAGCATGGACGAGAAAAGGTCATGCCAAGGTTTCTCCAACGGGAGTCTCCAGGTGTTGGACTACAACTCCCAACACCCCCTGCCACAACATGATGGGATTATGGGAGTTGTAGTCCACCAAATCTGGGGCCCAAGATTGGGAACCTGTGCTCTAAGACATCAACCAAGGGGCTGGATGTGGTCAAACCAAGGCCTGTCATTTTGGGCACCAAGATTTCTGGAAATCCTGCTTAAAAGCAAATTGGGTTTCTGGTCCTTATGGGTTTTAGATCAACATATACAACTGCCATAGGGACATAAGGAGCTGCCATATACCGAGTCAGACCATTGGTCCATCTAGCTCAGTATTGTCTGCACGGACTGGCAGCGGCTTCTCCAAGGTGTCTCTCTCAGCCTTATCTTGGAGATGCCCCCAGGGAGGGAACGTGGAACCTTCTGCTCTTCCCAGAGCGGCCCATCCCCCGAGGGGAATATCTTAGAGTGCTCACACAGGGAGGAGAGCTGGTCTTGTGGTAGCAAGCATGACTTGTCCCCTTAGCTAAGCAGGGTCCACCCTGGTTTGCATTTGAATGGGAGACTAGAAGTGTGAGCACTGGAAGATGTTCCTCTCAGGGGATGGCGCCGCTCTGGGAAGAGCAGAAGGTTCCAAGTTCCCTCCCTGGCAGCATCTCCAAGAGAGGGCTGAGAGAGATCCCTGCCTGGAACCTTGGAGAAGCCGCTGCCAGTCTGTGAAGACAATCCTGAGCTAGATAGACCAATGGTCTGACTCAGTATATGGCAGTTTCCTATGTTCCCCTCTCCCATTCAGATGCAAACCAGGGTGGACCCTGCTTAGCAAAGCCACAAGACCAGCTCTCCTCCGTCTTCTGAGTCAGACCTTTGGCCCACCTTGCACCGATTAACAGAGCCCCCCCAAGGCTTTAGAGGGCTCTTTCCCAGCCCTACTGTTTGGGTACAAGCCAGAAATCATGTGGCTATGACTGTAGAAAGGTTAGGGAAGGGATATGCAACTCCGGATCTGGGGACCCATGTTGACCTGGGGCTCAGTAGCTTCTCCCTTGGTGCCTTCAGCGCCCCCAATCCCTAGGACCCCCTCCCCTTTATTCCAACCTCAGCCCCCCTCTCCCAGGTGAAGCTCTCATTCCATAAGAACATAAGCACAGCTGGATCGGGCCCAAGGAGGCCCATCTAATCCAGCATCCTGTTTCCCACAGTGGCCCACCAGAGGACTCTGGGGAGCCCACAGGCAATGCCCTCTATGGGGGCATTGGGGGGCATGCCCTCTATTCTGCTGTTGCTCCTCTGCAACTGGTATTCAGAGGCATCCTGCCTCTGAGGCTGGAGGTGGTCTATAGCCACCGGACTACTAGCCATTGATAGACCTGCCCTCCACGAATTTGTCTAAGCCCCTTTTAAAGCCATTCAAGTTAGTGGCCACCACATCCTGTGGCAGAGAGTTCCACAGATTAACTATGAATCTGTTAATTATGAATCCAGCCTTGGCAGAATTCTTCCCTTAAACCACCTGAACTGCTCAATCCATTAAAAAGAAAAGAAGGGTGTGTGTGTGTGTATGTGTCTATGGAAATGCAATATATTTGAATTTACTCAAACTTGACTTTTGGAGGGAGTTGTGGGGATATGGGACCCAGGTTTAAGAACCTCTGACTATTGATACCCTGGTTTTCAGCCACAATAAAGCCACGGTCATTTAAAGATTCACGGAACGGTACAATATAGTGGGAGAGATGTTTTCAATTTATTTAGACCCACCTTTCTTCCAAGGAATGCAAGGTGGCATGCAGAGGACGCTCCCTTTCAGTCTTCACAACAACCCTGTGAGGTAGGTTAGGCGGAGAGGGAGTGGCTGATCCAAAGTCGCCAGAGAGCTTCATGGCTGAGTGGGGATTTGAACCCGGGTCTCTCTGCTCCACACTCTAGCCGCTACACTCCACATTCCAAACTCTTTCCCTCCAGAGGGAGGAAACAGAAGGAGCTGCATTCAAACTCAAGAGCTGGTTGATGTCAAAGGTAATAAATGCATTGCATATACATTTTAAAAATAAATGGGATCCGAATTGATTTCGGGTACTGTACTGGGAAATGTTCACTGCTATAGGTCAGTTTGGGGTTGGCTTTAGGAACAGAGGCAGCTGTCATATACTGAGTCAGACCCTTGGTCCATCTAGCTCAGTATTGCCTACCCAGACTGGCAGCGGCTTCTCCAAGGTTGCAGGCAGGAATCTCTCTCAGCCCTATCTTGGAGATGCCAGGGAAGGAACTTGGAGCCTAGATGCTCTTCCCAGAGCGGCTCCATCCCCTGAGGGGAATATCTTACAGTGCTCACACTTCTAGTCTCCCTTTCATATGCAACCAGGGCAGACCCTGCTTAGCTAAGGGGACAAGGCACGCTTGCTACCAAAAGACCTGCTCTCCTCTCCTTAAAAGCATCTGAAATAGGAACATAGGAAGCTGCCATATACTGAGTCAGACCATTGGTCTATCTAGCTCAGTATTGTCTTCCCAGACTGGCAGCGGCTTCTCCAAGGTTGCAGGCAGGAATCTCTCTCAGCCCTATCTTGGAGATGCCGCCAGGGAGGGAACTTGGAAGATGCTCTTCCCAGAGCAGCTCCATCCCCTAAGTGGGGAAATATCTTACAATGCTCACACATCAAGTCTCCCATTCATATGCAACCAGGGTGGGCCCTGCTTAGTAAAAGGGGCAATTCATGCTTGTTGCCACAAGACCAGCTTTCCTCCCAAGTGGGAACAGTAGTGCTTTTAAAAACAACTCACAAAAAACACCATTTGGTTCTTTACAATCCGGTGCCAGCCACACTATTTGAATAAACAGATAAAGTAACTCCGTGTGTGTGTGTGTGTGTGTATGCTGAAGGCACTGCTTGCCCAGGGTGTTCTTTATCTTAGGGCCTGCTATGCCTCAGTTTAAGCTGATCATCATTTTTTGACTTCATCTTTATCTACAACATCTTGTAGATAATTCATTAAATTCTTAAGGATCCACGGGTCGCTGATAACCTGTTATTTGGTGAACACAAAACAATATCAACTGCCAATATTGCTTGATTATGTAACATGGCCAGAAAATATGTAAATAATCTGTATGAAGTTCTTCACATCACCAGGAGCATTTCCAGATGGGGCTTTTAGCTCGCTTTTCCTCCAGAACGGAGGGTGTGCGTTCACATATCAGCCAGGTTTACATCAAAGTCCCTTGTGAGCAATTGGGGGCACTCCCCACATGATTCGGGTTTTTCATTAGGCATTGGAACGTAGCCCGATTTATGTCCAGAATTAAAAAAAATCTACTTTCTGCATCTTTTTGCGGTGTAAATTCAAACTCTCAGTATTCCTCTCAGGGGATGGAGCTGTTCTAGGAAGAGCAGAAGGTTCCCAGTTCCCTCCCTGGCAGCATCTCCAAGATAGGACAAGATTTTTTTTTTTTAAATAGGACAAGATTTTTTTATTGAACCAACAAACTACCAAAGCATACAGTAGAGACTCCTGCCTGCAACCTTGGAGAAGCCGCTGCCGGTCTGTGAGGACAATACTGAGCTAGATAGACCAAGGGTCTGACTCAGTATATGGCAGCTCCCTCTATTCGTCTGTTCCTAAGCCTGCTGTCTGAGAGTGTTCCAGCTCATGCTCAGTTCTATGTCATTTGGATTTGGAAGCTGCTTTGATTATTGCTGATGCAGGAGCAGGATAAAGATCCTTCAGAACCAATCAATGTGGCATCTGTTCACATGGTGGGGACGGAAGGGGTTAAAGAGCCTGGGGGCTGGGGAAAAGCAGCTGAGGAGGGTTATGGAATGTGGGGTGGGGGTCTTTTCTCAGATGAAGCCTTTTTACCCAGCTCATTTACCCAGATGGGTTAGGTATGTTGGAAGCTGCCTCCTACTGAGTCAGACTATTGGGCCATCTAGCTCCATATTGTCTACACAGACTGGCAGCAGCTCTCCACTGTTTTAGGTAGGGGTCTTTCCAGGAGAATTTATGTTTCTTGGTTGCTTGGACAGGAATGTGGAAGTATGTTGGGGAAGACCTTCCTTCCTCAATGTTACCAAGAAGCCAGAGCGGATTCCCTTCCCCTCCTCTACTATCTAAGATAGGCCCTCCAGTGACTGTTGGTGGTGCCTGTCTTATGTTTCTTTTTAGATTGTAAGCCCTTTGGGGACAGGGATCCATATTATTCATTCATTCATTCTCTCTGTAAACCGCTTTGGAAACTTGTGTTGAAAAGCGGTATATAAATATTTGTTGTAGTAGTAGTAGTAACAAGTTCTCACCCCAAAGATGACTGCTTAAGCCCCCCCCCCCCCCGGACTATTAGACATTGCTGAAGGCTGAATCCCACCCACCAGAGGCTGTGTACTGCGTTGTGCGTTTGTGTTGTGCACTAAAGACAGGAGGTATCCAGCCACCCACTTAGAGATTTAATTCCTAGATTCTCAGAGGAGGGAGCTGAATCCTGAAGAAGGGTAGCTTGTTAAAATAAAATCAAAATAAACATAAAAAAGGCACCCTTAAGATTCCAAAATAGGTACAGCGATCTACCAAGGATACACTCCAAAAAAATTGTTCTGGGAAGAACTAATCTGCCTGCTTTCCTTTCACTATACTCTTAATTGATAATCTTCACAAGTTAGCCCACTTCTGCCTCAACCGTTTAAGCATCCGCCATCTCGAATCGGGGTGGATGACATCATCACAAGCTACGCCGTTGAGGTGTCCCTATGTGTCACTCATTGCAACTGTACCAGATTTGGTTCAAATCGGTTAGACACAAGTTAGCCCACTTGCGCCTCAAACGTTTACGCGTCCGCCACCGTGAATCAGGGGTGGGTGACATCATCACAGACGACGCCACTGTGGTGTCTCTATGTGTCCCAACTGCAGAACCCGATTTGGTTCATATTGGTCTAGGCACTGATTCAGGGGAAGGGATAGGAATATAGGAAGCTGCCTACTGAGTCAGATCATTGGTCCATCTAGCTGAGTATTGTCTACCCAGACTGGCAGCGGCTTCTCCAAGGTTGCAGGCAGGAGTCTCTTGCGGCCTTATCTTGGAGATGCCTCCAGGGAGGGAACTTGGAACCTTCTACTTTCAAGCAGGAAGAGTGGCCCCATCCCCTATGGGAGAGATTCCCAACCTGCGTACCTCCAGACGTTGCTGAACTACAACACCCAGCACCCCCTGCCACAATACATTGAATTTCTGTCTAATGCGAAGGGCAAAGAATTAAGGGGCGTCTGCGCACACACTTTTGCAGAGCAGAGGAAACGGGTTTTCCATGATTTTTATTATGGTAACTGAGTCACAAACTGGAAATGGAGCTCAGGTTGCAATGCTTTGCTGGCATGCTTGAAATCAAGCCACCAGAGACCCAGGTTCTAAGTTCTTATCAACCTTGTGCCTCACTGGCCCTGGGTGACCTTCGACCAGTCACTGTCTCTGAGCCTAATCCAGGGTTCTGGGCAGCATAAACGTGAGGAAGAAGAACTTAGCGTCCCTGAGTTGTGTGTGTGTGTGTGTGTGTGTGTGAGAGAGAGAGAGAGAGAGAGAATTCAGGGTTTCTCAACCTTGAGTTGAGCTGGTCTTCTGGTAGCAAGCATGACTTGTCCCCTTTGCTAAACAGGGTCCACCCTGGTTGCATATGAATGGGAGACTTGATGTGTGAGCACTGGAAGAGATTCCTCTCAGGGGATGGAGCTGCTCTGGGAAGAGCAGAAGGTCCCAAGTTCCCTCCCTGGCAGCATCTCCAAGATAGAGCTGAGAGAGACTCCTGCCTGCAACCTTGGAGAAGCCGCTGCCAGTCTGTGCAGACAATACTGAGCTAGATAGACCAAGGGTCTGACTCAGTAGATGGCAGCTTCCTGTGTGTCCCCATGTTGTTGGACTACAACCTCCGTCTTCTCCCACGACCATTACAAAAGTGGCAGGGGGTGATGGGGGTTGTAGTCCCACAACATGGGGGGGGCGCAAGTTCGAGAATCCCTGATAATGGGTACCTTTGTGCAAAATAGGTCACGGGCAGAGTGTTGATTGGACTGACTTCACCTTGGTTCAGTTCCAGGGATCTTTTCTCGACTGCCAGCTGCTGGATTTCCGCCAAGCTTTCGTCTTCCCGTCTTTGATTCTGTGCTCCCCCCCCCCGCCTTCTCCTCCCTTTCAGCTCTGCAGGGAACATTAGCCAGTGATTACATGCGCTTTCTGTGGGGGTGGCAGGCAGCCCACACCTGGTGACATGACCCTCCACTTCTCATGGCGAGATCTCTGGAGAGCAATTTTTTGCCCTCCACTCTGGCCGAAAACAATGGTCTCTGGCCTGTGATCAACTCCCCCCCCCCAAAAGCCGAGACTGGCTAGAAAGGGAGAAGGCGATGAGAACCATCTCCCTTTCCAGTTCTACGCTCAGAAAAACCTGTTTTGTGGTGCGATCTTCCCCCCACTTAACCCCTTTCTCTGTCTCTGTTTAAGTCGCAGACTGCGTTTGGCTCAGTTATTTTTTGGAGGGTGGAACCTTTCGAGAACGGCATCCTATTGAGAGAGCGACCCATGTTTTAGAAACATCCATCAAGAAGGGGAGAAAAATCCACAGTCAGTGGTCATGGCCACCGGCTTATTCCACCCACCCACCCCCCTTGAAAAGTTGGGCCAAGTGGCTCATTGGCATCACACAACAAGCCCCTGTACCCACTGCCAGGAGAGCGGCTGGCCCCTCTAGCTATGAAGGTTTAATTTCATATCTTTCCTGCTTGATCTTTTCTTTCTTTCTGCCCCTGCCTTTGAGGCTCAGGGAAGCTCATCGCTTTCTCACAGTCTGAAAGGGACTCAGAATCCTTTGCTTGTTTCGGCAGGGATGGTTTTTTGCTTCTGCGAGGCACAGGGTGGGGGTCCCTGCTATTCCCGTTCCCTGCGATAAGGTCTCTGCCCCAAGGTGCTTACAAGTAGGGGCGACAGGGTTTCTTTCTTCTCTGTTCTCTCGTTTGTTCTGTGAGTTGGCTCTTTCCCCATTCGTTCTCCAGCGGCCCCCCCACACCTTCCCCCACTCTTTGCATAATGTGTATCTGATTGTAAAGCTATGGACTGAATATGAGTCATGTTTTAATCTATGTACGGTGCCTAGAAAACTGTAGATGCTTTATCAGTGGACAGGGGTTTATGCATAGCTAGAACTGAACCCGGGGCAGGGGGCAGGGGGGGGCATTTCCCTGCCCCATGCATAGGGACCCTGGAAGGAAAACCTCCCATTCCTCATTCGCTCACCCCTCCCACCACTTTGACTCGGTGACAAGCTGATACGCTCCTGATCATAATGTGGAGGGAGCGTGTGATATTTTTTGCATAGGAGCAAGAGAGAAAGCATGCTGAGAATTTTTTTCGGTCTTCACCGTGTCCATGTAGATCTTCTGCAGCAAAGATAGGGGGCGGTGTTGGGTGGTGGGGAGAGATTCTTCTCAACCTTGGGTTGAGCTGGTCTTGTGGTAGCAAGCAGGGTCCACCCTGGTTGCATATGAAAGGGAGACTAGAAGTGTGAGCACTGGAAGATATTCCCCTCAGGGGATGGAGCCACTCTGAGAAGAGCATCTAGGTAGGTTTCAAGTTCTCTACCTGGCACCATCTCCAAGATAGGACTGAGAGAGATTCCTGCCTGCAGCCTTGGAGAAGCTGCTGCCAGTCTGGGAAGACAATACTGAGCTAGATGGACCAAGGGTCTGACTCAGTATGTGGCAGCTTCCTATGTTCCTAAGGAAGCAGTGGGGAACAAGGACCAATCTTCACCACTTGTCTGAGGAGGACCCATTCCAACCTTGCTTCACCTCTCTCCATGAATGAATCATGCAGCTGCTAATGCGATCTTAAGCGGCATTAAACAGAGCACAAGAAGGAGTGATTCCACCCTCTTCTGCTCTGCCCAGACCTCATTTGGAAGGCTGCGTCCAGTTCTGGCCCTTGAGTTTCAAGGAGGACGTTGATAACTCTGGAACGGATTCCGAGGAAGTCAACAAAGACCGAGAGAGGTCTGGAAACCGTGTCTGATGAGATTAAAGGAGCTTGGAATGGTCAGCCTGGAGGAGGAGGAGGAGAGCTGTTCTTGTGGTAGCAAGCATGAGCCATCCCCTTTGCTAAGCAGGGTCCGCCCTGGTTGGCATGTGAATGGGAGACCCAATATGAGACCTGTAAGATATTCCCTTCAGGGGATGGAGCCGCTCTGGGTAGAGCATCTAGGTTCCAAGTCCCTTCCCTGGAATCTCCAAGATGGGGCTGACTCCTGCCTGCAACCTTGGAGAAGCTGCTGCTAGTTTGACCGCGGTAGAAGGAAGCTTCCTCTTAGCATGTGCTAAGAGTCTGCTTGAGAGCTGCTGCGGCAGGCCAGCTGGCCTGATCCATTGTCCCCTCGGAGAGGGCCTTGCGCGGTCCTTGAGGGAGCATCCCAGCAGAAGCGTGTGCCGTTCTGCTGCTGGCACCTCTTGGACTTCTCCTGACACCGCGACAAGCCGAGCAAGGAGCCCTTTGCCTAGGCAAGGATCTCCACGCAGCTGTTGGCAGCACCATGCCTCTTCTGCCTTCTGCCTCTCAGATGAGCTCAGCCAGGGGACACTACGCTCTCTGTTTCTTTCTGGGGAGCGGGGCCAAGGAAGAGCCGTGCACGTTTTGTTTCTAACACAGAGCAAACACTTGTGCACGGCTGCAGCAGGAAGCATACAGTGGGGCGATTAAACCGTAAGTGAAACCTGCTTTGTTGCCATTTCAACCCATAGGAGCCAGCTCCTCTTTCTACACAGCAGCCCTTCAGTCGTAGAGAGCATCTGCTTTGCATGCAGAGGGTCCCAGGTTCTTCAATCCCTGGCAGCATCTCCAGGTAGGGCAGGGAGAGACCCCTGCCTGAAACCCTGCAGAGCCACTGCCGGTCAGTGTAGGCAGCACTGAGCTAGATGGACCAAAGGTCTGACTCAGTAGACAGCAGTGCCCAATGAGTGCTGTATATGGCAGAGAAAGGAGGAAATTGTTCCCAGTCCCAAAGGGGTACACACTGCAGGATGGACCAATGAACTGACTCAGTATTAGGTCACTTCCTGTGTTCTCAGGATTTAGGGGCTTTGCATGCAAAAAGACCCAGGTTATCTCCCTGGCAGCATCTCCAAGATTCCTGAGAGAGAGATTCCTGCCTGCAACCTTGGAGAAGCCGCTGCCAGTCTGTGAAGACGATACTGAGCTAGATGGGCCAAGGGTCTGACTCAGTATAAGGTAGCATCCTACGTCTCTGTGTTCCTAGCAATCTCGGAGGATGCAATCCTATGTACGCTTACTTGAAATAAGACAGCTTCCTATGGCTTTATGGGAATGAGGCCATAGTGGTAGAATATTTATTTATCATATTTTAATACTGCCTTATATGTACATCTGTAGGTGGTGCACAAAAATTTAAACACACTATAAAACAGAGTAAAAACAATTAAAGTGTACAAAATAAAGTAGGAATAATAATTTTATCTGCTGGAGAAGACTTTTGAGGATACCGTGGACAGCCAGGAAAACAAACCAATAGATCCTAGAACAAATCAATCCAGAATTTCCACTTGAGGCACCAATGACCAGGCTCAAACTATCATGCTTCGGACATATTATGCGAAGACCCAGCTCCCTTGAGAAGTCCATAATGCTGGGAAATGTTGAAGGAAAGAGAAGAAGAGGACGACCAGCAGCAACGTGGATGGACTCAATGACGACAGCAATGGATGCACCACTGAGAGACCTTCAAGGCCAAGTTGAAGACAGATCATCATGGAGAGAATCTATCTATGTGGTCGCTAAGAGTCAGCACTGACTTGTTGGTACTTAATCAAAACAAGATAAAAACAAAATCAAACAGTTAAAAATTAATTTCAGTTAAAAGCCTGAGAAAACAGGTGCATCTTGAGGGTCTTCCTAAAAGAAAATGGAGAAGGAGATGCTCTCATTACAACAGGGAGTGCATGCTAAAGCCCCCAGGGAAGCCACAGAGAAGGCCTGGTCTTGAGTCATCACCAAACGAACCAGTAGCAACCATAAGAATATATACTTTGCATGCAAAAGATCCCACGTTCATTCCTTGGAAGCATCTCCAAGTAGGGCTGGGAAAGACTCCTGCCTGAGATGAGAGCTGGTCTGGTGGTAGCAAGCATGACTTGTCCCCTTCGCTAAGCAGGGTCCACCCTGGTTGCATATGAAAGGGAGACTAGAAGTGCGAGCACTTGAAGCTATTCCCCTTAGGGGATGGGACCGCTCTGGGAAGAGCAGAAGGTTTCAAGCTCCCTCCCTGGCTTCTCCAAGAGAGGGCTGAGAGAGATTCCTGCTTGCAACCTTGGAAAAGTTGCTAACAGTCTGAGTAGACAATACTGAGGGTCTGACTCAGTATATGGCAGCTTCCTATGTTCCTATTTTTGAGGAGAAGAGTTGGTCTTGTGGAAGCCACTGCCAGTCTGGGTAGACAAGTCTGAACTAGATGGACCAAGGGTCTGACTCAGTATATGGCAGCTTCCTACATCCCTATATCTGGTTCCTTTAACTGTTCCATTTGTGTGCATCCTCAAAGATGATGAGCATATGCATCCATGTATGTGCTGTGGACACCCTGCCACTAACTGCTGTTCCCAGATGAACACAATATCGTGGTGTTATGTGTTGCTATTCGCTTAAGATGGTTGGTTCTGTTCCCCCCACTCCGTCCCCTCCCTTCTTTTAATGTTAAAATTTTATTTTCAAGCAAGGAGCATATCTGTGTGAACCACCTGCCCTCTAGTGGTGGACAGAGTCCAAAGAGAAAACAAAGGCAGACACAATATTTTCCTTGTTTGTTGGTTTGTCTATCTATAGTTCAATTTCTCTACTGCCTTTCATAAAACTCATCCTGCAGAAGCCCAGTTTGTCATCTCCATTTTATTCTACTTTATTTTAATTTATTGCATGTCTACACAGCCCAATCCAACAGCTCTGGGCAGTTTACAAACAAAAAAGAAAATATAATCATTCGGAAACCAAACGTAAAACCAAAACGTCTGAAATATTAAAACAGTCATTAAAACAATTTAAAACAGTTAAAAAACCCTGGAAGGGCCAGACCAAATAGAGAGAGAGCCTTCACTGCTCTCTTAAAAGCCAGTAAGGTAAATGTAATGTAATGTTTTCCCTGTGTGAACCGCCCAGAGCCGTTTTTGGAAGGGCGGTATATGATTGATTGATTACTTTATTTACGGTCATTGACCAAAAGAGAGATGTACAGTAGTAAATGACATAAAATAGCATAAAATCCTTAAAATCAACGTATATATATACAGTGGACCCTCGACTTACGAACTACTCGACATCCGATGTTTTCGACTTACGAACGACAAAAATGGCCGCACGCTTACGAATTTTTCGAGCTACGAACGGAAACCGTTGGCGGTTTAGATGCGGTTTCCTCGACTTACGAATTTTTAGATGCGGCTTACTCGACTTACGAATTTTTAGATGCAGTTTCCTCGACTTACGAATTTTTAGATGCGGTTTCCTCGACTTACGAATTTTTAGATGCGGCTTACTCGACTTACAAATTTTTTAAAACCTCCGTGGGTGCGCTTTTCGACTTACGAAATTTTCGACCTCCGAACGTGCATTCGGAACGGATTAACTTCGTAAGTCGAGGGACCACTGTACCTAAAAATGGCAGTTTTAAAATACACTCATAAGTTTGAGACTCTTATTTTTAAAACCACATAACAGTACTTAGCAACTATTCTAGAAATTACTGCATCTTCATCGGCTAATAAATACTTTACAAGGAAATCTCCGGTTTTCCCCTTCAAATTATTTAGCAGGGGATTAATTAATTGCTGTCTTACATCCTGGTAAAGTGGGCACTTTAACAGAATATGGGCCATTGACTCGATCTCCTGGCCGCAAGGACATATGCGCTTTTCGTAGGGCAGTTTGTTATACTTCCCGTATAAAAGCGCTGATGGGAAGGCATGAAACCTCACCCTAGAGAAAGCCCATCTATGATTACATTGGGTAATCATAAACAAATAAGTAGCTGGGCTTAAGTCTGTCTTAAGCTGTACAGATTTGTAAAATCGTGGTAAAATAGCCTTCTCATTTTGTATTTCTATATCGACCAGTCTTTGCTGCACCAATTTGCGAGCTGTAGTTGCACCAGCCTCCAGCAAAAAGGCAGTATAGAAATCAAATCAAATTAAATCAAATCAAATAATCAATCAATAATGTATTTAAACCACGCGTGCGTTCCACAACCGAGGAGTGGCTACAGAGAAAGCCTGGTCCTGAGCTGCCACCAGACGGACCTCTCCAGATGACCTCGTGACATGCGGTGGGGATCATACAGAGGAAGGCGTTCTCCAAGGTGACCCGGACCTAAGCCATTCAGGGCGTTAAAGGTAATAACCAGCACTTTGTATTTTGCCCAGAAATCGTTGATTTATTTATTTCATTTCTATACCGCCTGACTCCAAAGGCTCTATAGTCCACCTAACGTGTGAGAGGATCATTTTTGTAGTTTGTATGCCGCAGAAGAGTTTGACGAATTTAGTCTTGAGTTAGAGAAGGACTCTAGACCAAAATGGCCACCAGTAACCACATCAGGAGTCGTTTCCTTGAGGCAGGAACAGGCCAAGGCCCGGGAAAGGATTTGGTAATGGTAACAATTGAGACGATTCGAGAAAATTTGGACTGGTGGGAACCCGTGTCGGCCTCTCTTTTTACAGCAATTGATCTCACTGCCCAAGAGCCAAAAGACTGGGGAACTTTATGCTGGTCTATGAATGTATTAAAGGATTATTGTTATGATGATGATGATGATGATGACTGGGGAATTGCGATAATAGTTCCCCTTTATAAGAAAGGGAGAAGCCACCTAATGGCGGGCGCAATGGGGAAGGAACTTGCCTAGAGAGCAAGAAGTTGCCTGTTCTAATCCCCGCATCGGGCAGCAGCGATCTAGGAAGATGCTGAAAGGCACCATCATCTCATACTGTGCGGGAGGAGGCAATGGTCAACCCCTCCTGTATTCTACCAAAGACAACCACAGGGCTCTGTGGGCGCCACGAGTTGACACCGACTCGACGGCACAACTTTATATATAAGAAAGAGAAGTGAAACAATTCTGCCAGTTACTGTCTCATAAGCCACCTAATGGCACAGTGGGGAAGCAACCTGCCTAGAGAGCAGGAGGCTGTTGGTTTGAATCTCTGCTGGTGTGTTTCCCAGAATATGGGAATAAAACAAAACAAATTATATACCACTTTTTAACAAAAGTGTCTAAAGTGGTTTATATATAGAAATAATAAATATAAATAAATAAATAAGCAAGTCAGCATCTGGGGACCCAAGTCTAAGAGTCCCGAATTGGCTGCCCAACCACAGCTGCATCCATATCCTACATTTCTCCAGTGATATCCCGGAAGTACCATTATATGTATCCCTCTGGACTTTTTATCGCTCTACCTTTCTTCATCGCCTCGGAAGTCCGTCATGTAGACGGTGATATGCGCCCCTCTGGACAATTCATAGCTCTATGTCGTTCATTCGGATCGTCCATTGCGGCCTCTCTGGCCTGCGTCTCTGTATTCGAGGGAGTCGGTCGTGAGTTCCGGTCAGGGCCGGAAGTAGGCCGCGGACTGGCGTTGCCTTGGAAACGCGGCGCTGTTTACCAGCGAGGACGGTGCCTCCTGCGGGTGGGGCTGCTGGATGGAGGCGCGGCCAGGTGAGGGGCTGGGAGGGGGCCCCGGCCGACCCCCGCCCCGCAGGGGCAACCCCTCCCGCCATGGCTGCCCGGGGAGGGTCGAGGGCGGGGCCCACATCCCGCCCCACCCGTGGAGGGGGGGAGAGAAGAAGCAGCAGCCCTGGCTGCCCCCCCCCTCCAGGCTGACAGGGCCTCCCTCTCCCTCCCTCCCTCCATGTGTGTGTGTCCTGCCTGCTACCTCCTTCTTAGAGTAACCATTTTAATCATTAGTGTCTCAGTTATTTTTATCACGTTAATAATTATTACTAAACCACAATAAGTCATGTCACTGTAAGAAGAGTTATCTGTCTTGTGATTTTATTGTATTTTAAGGTGTCATCAGTCTTTGGTTGTGTATTGCTCTGAGCAGGCTGTGGGGAAGAGATATAAAAGGAATAAAGAAATCACACACAAAATATGTGTGTACACACACACACGATTAAGTGCCGTCAAGTTGGTGTCGACTCTTAGCGACCAAACACACACACAAACTATATAATATACACACACACACATATATATACATACACACACAGAGACACACATACACTATATATATACACACACACACACAAACACACACATACAAGCTGCACCAATTTGCGAGCTGTAGTTGCACCAGCCTCCAGCAAAAAGGCAGTATAGAAATCAAATCAAATCAAATCAAATAATCACGCATACAAATACACAGAGAGAGAGAGAGTTGTTTAACAAACAGAAATATAATGTGCAAGATGTTTCAGCTTCTGCCTTCAGTTGCTCTGAAGTTAGATAACATCACATCGTATTAGTGCAAGACATTAATTATATAGACTGGCACATTATATTTCTGTTTGTTAGTAATACATTTATGCTTTTCTTTTTGATTAACAGCATCCTTCTGAGATCCAGAAAATACTTGTATGGAGTTCTGTTTGCAGCTTTAAAAATCATCTGTGTATGCACGTGTGTGTTTGTGCGTAATTCTGCACACATGAACATTGTACAAAGTATGTAATACATACAGTGTATATATGGGTGTAGAACTTATTCAATTTATATATATATATATTTCTCCAGCACGCTTGGAGCAGTACACAACCAGCCATTGATGAAAATAGAATAAAAATAGCTTACAATTATTATAGTAAAATTTAATGCAATACAATGATACACTGAAACACACACACATTTACAGGGAGAAATGGAGAAGAGACTTTGTCAGTCTGTATGAGACAGACACAGAAATATATATTTATTTAGCTATATGATTTATTTCTATTTATATACCTCCCTTGTCCATTTTATACACATTTTAAACCTGTATCTGTAATGTTTCCTTTCTCTGGCTGAGACCAAGGCACCCACCACAAGCTGTTGCAGAAGAGATGCTGAAGGGGTGACTTGTAGAGTAACTGTCTTTATAGCAAAAGATGCAGATGTTTCTTGGAAAATATTCCTACCTCCTCAAAATGCAAAACAGGGAGCAGAGCACAAGGACCTTGTGAATGTCTGCTTTATTTTTTCTTTAGGAAAAAAAATCTCACATTTTCCTTCCAAATGGGGCATTTGAGGTAGCTAACAAATATCAAAAGAATAATACTAAAAAATAATGAACCCCAAATAATTAAAACAGCTAGCATAAGGCAAAGAGGCACCTTTTTAACGTGCTGATTCTCTTTACTTAGCAGGGGGAGAGTAACTGGCCCTCTCCACCCCCAGCACAGTACTTCCAGTGACTGTTGCTGGTTTGTATCTTATGTTTCTTTTTAGATTGTGAGCCCTTTGGGGACAGGGAGCCATGTTATTTATTTATTATGTCTCTGTGCCATTTCTGGAAGAGTGGTATAGAAATCAAATAAATAAATAAAAGCAGCTGCCCAAGCCCAGATCAAATCATCCTGAGGAGGATCCTCACAAGATGCTCATTTGAACAGAATCCTTGTATTGGCCACGTTCCCAGAGAAGGGGCTAGCTGGATCTTGTAGGGTAAGGAAATCCGCAGTCTGGGCATTGCCAATGAGAAGGTTGTGTCCCAGGTCCCCCTCTCCCGTCCCATCTGCAAATGATGGAGGGCCATGAAGTCAAGCCTTCTCTGATGACCAGGGCAGTTTAATGCATGAGGACGTGAACAGGGATACTTGGAAGAGTAGGGAACAGAAAGTCTGGCTAAAACAGTTTGCACGTCCAACATATGCTGCGTGATTTCCATATGCTTGATGATTGCCAACCATATAAACTCACTCTGCTGGTGCCTGTGGGGGATAAAAGCCCTTGTCTGCTTAGTAAGTCTTACTGTGTTATGCAAATTGATACACTTGTTTATAAATGTGGGGTGGGGGGAGAATTCTAGACACCAGGGCAGTCCTTAGGGCAGGTCAAGCAGTGTGACCACCCCTAGCCCCACCCTTTTACCCCCTATTAAAATTAGCTGGAAGGGGGCCCCACTGGCTGATGCCTCAAGCCCCACACCCCACCAGGGCTGGTAGACATTTAGAATTGGAAAGGATGTTGGAGGTCTTCTAGTCAAACCACTTGTTCACTGAAGGAATCTGTAAAGCATCCCAGACCAAGATGAATAAAGATAAAGTGCTATCATTGTTCTTGACTCTTCACAGAGTTACATGCAGGAAGGGAAGGGCCCCTGCCCCAGGGAGCTTACAGTCTGAAATTTGCATGGGTGGGTGGGTGGGTGGGTAAGAAACAGAAAGCCGCAAAGAATGAATGTGTGCAAGTGCAGCTATGACAGGGATGACTCCAAGAGGTAACCACAGAAATATCTCCCCTTCCCCCTTTCGCCCCCCATCCACCACCCTGGAACTTTATAGCAAAGTGTCAGACAATACAGTCGTATAGTATATTATGGCCCTATAGTCTGAATGTAGCCACCTAATGGCCCAGTGGGGAAATGACTTGCTTAGCAAGCATGAGGTTGGCAGTTCAAATCCCTGCCGGTATGTTTCCCAGAATATGGGATACACCTATATCGGGCAGCAGCGATAGAGGAAGATGCTGCAAGGCATCATCTCAGACTGTGCGGGAAGAGGCAATGGTCAACCCCTCCTGTATTCTACCAAAGACCACCACAGGGCTCTGTGGGCGCCCGGAGTAGAAACTGATTCGACGGCACACTTTACCTTAGTCTGGATGTAGGTCCATAGTCGTAGAGTCTCTCCAAGTGATGAGTAGTTAGAATTGTGGTTAACAGTAGCTGGAACTGGGGCTTTTGCAGAAAGGTGGCTTTTGAGAATTTGAAGGGCAAGGAAGGGGTGGGGGGGAGGCATTCTGTAGATATCATGCTATTCTGTAGATAGCACAGAATAGTTTCATCAGCCAGCCACATTTTCATGCTGCTTTCTGGGGTTCTCAAACTTGGGTCCCCAGATGGTGTTGGACTACAACTCCCATCATCCTCAGCCACAGTGGCCAAAGGCAAATGGAATGCCGCAGGATTATGGGAACTGTCATCCAGCAACATCTGGGGACCCAGGTTTGAGAACCCTTGGCAAAGATCATTCTTGCTTCCCGTGAATCGCCAGCTCCACTGTAAGCATCGTGGTTTTAGGCATTTCCTTGCCACAGAAGTAGATCTGCCTTGTGTTAAAAGTGTATTTGTCAGCCGTGAATGCCGGATGTCTGAATGCTGAGGTCTAAGAGCAGCGCTGCTGCTAACCGAAACTTCACTGGGGCAGTTCACACGATCAGCATTTTCAGTTGTGTGTTGAATATGTTTGGAGGTGGGGAGCTTTATCGCCAGTCAAGCCTCAGCTGGGTAGGACAAGTGCATCCTACCTGCTTCTGGCCCCAGCTTCTGAATGAGATCGGTGGGGAAAGCGCCCTACCCCGCTGGGGCTTGGTAGATGATGGAGCTCCCCATCTTCTACCTTGTTTTTATCGAACACACAATTGCAAAACAGGAGCGTGCCTGGCTCCCAAATTAGGGTAGGGGGCTTTTCCTACCCTGACGCCAATCATGTGAACTGCCTTACTAAGTAGTGAATAAGCACTTTCACATCAAGCTAGGAGTTCATGTTCAGAAATGGGGCTGGAGAGAGAGAGAAACCTGGATTTCAGGGTTTAATGGGAAAGACCCTGGACCTGCACTTGGTAACAGATTAGATTTCAGTGATTTATTCCAATGGACCAGCCCAGTGACCTGCATTATTGGAAGCGATTAATTTCAGTTTTAAAAGCTGGATATCTGCAATGTCTTCTTATTTGGCATTTCAGGAGAAAGTCGGGGAACTACCAGTCTCCATAGATAGATTGACAGATTAGAGTAGATAGATTGTAAGGTGATGCTATTCAGCTGAACCCAGGGAGAGCCCACCCAGGAGAACTTGGGCTTTGAATCCCTGTCATTATGCTCTTAAATGCGTTTTGAAAGAATGGGCCAGCCTGGAATCCTGTCTGCATAGGTTTCACCTGGACAAAGCTGGCAGCTCTTTCTTTTCAGCAGGCTGCCTTGGAGTTCCCGTTGCCTGGCATGCGAAACGAAACAAACAGAACGCCACGGCCCTGTTTAGTGTGCTTCCAGAGGACAGCCCAGAGTGCCGGGTCTCGGCTGCTGAGCTGCTCTCTTTCATGGGCCTTGCTGCGCCTTTGTCTTGTGCTCCAAGTCCGTGGGTCTGGTTCCCTGTAAGACCGGGCTGGCTGTGTGCTTGGCCGAAGACCTGGCAGCTGCGCCTCCACCTTTCTGGTGAGAATTGATCTGGTTCTTGCCAGAGATCTCTTTAATTTTGCGGGGTCCCATTTTTGTGGAGAGGATGGCCAGAGCAGGATGAGGAGTGTCAGAATGCTACTGATATCTACCAATCCCAAGCGCTAACTTGATGGAAGCAGGAGGATTTTAAGGTGGCTCTGAGCTTTGTGGCCAAGTGAAGATTTACGCCCAGGCCTGTCACCTCCATGTGGCAAGGTGAGGCAATCGGCACCTGCACCCCAGGGCAGCGAGTGAGGGCATCCAGCCCTGCCCCCCACCTCACCTATGTACAGCTGCTGCTGCTGCTCCCAGATCCTCGCTTCGTGAACTGCGTGGAGTTAGGCATGCGGACGCCCAGTGGCTGACATAACAGAGCAAGGATGCAGCAAGAGAGCAAGGATGCACCCAGCTAACCACACCGCCTGTTTTTGACACCCTCCCCTTTCCTGGAAGCCCCCTGTGCCACCCCAAACGATGTCCCCAAGCACTGCACAGTCCTCGAGGACATGTTTTCAGGTGGCACAGAGGGCTTCCGAGGAAGGGGAGGGCGTCAGAAATTTCCACTTCCTCATAACGCTGGTGCAGTTAGCTGGGAAGTTGCCCATTGCAAACTGAGCAAAGAGGTGCCTTTTCAACTGGTGATTCTCTTATATTTAGTAAGGGGAGAGCAACTGGCCATATCTAACCCCAGCACAGCATCCCCGGTCTTGTGGTAGCAAGAATGAATTGTCCCTTTTGCTAAGCAGGGTCTGCCCTGGTTTGCATTTGAATGGGAGACTATGTGAGCACTGTAAGATCTTCCCCTTTGGGGGTGTGGCCATAGCTCAGTGGAAGAGCATCTACTTGTGTGCAGAACGTTCCAAGTCCCCTCCCTGGCAGCATCTCCAAGAGAGGGCTGAGAGAGATTCCTGCCTGCAACCTGGGAGGAGCCGCTGCCAGTCTGGGTAGAGAATCCTGAGCTAGATGGGCCAATGGTCTGACTCGGTATAAGGCAGCTTCCTGTGTTCCTATGATGTCCACCTTTTGTTTCTTTTTAGATTGTGAGCCCTTTGGGGGCGGGAAACTATCTTAAATATTTTTCTATGTAAGCCGCTTTGAGAACTTCTGTTGAAAAGTGGTATATAAATAGTAGTAGCAGGAAGTTCTGTTTGGCGGTTCGTTTGCTGCACCAGTGCATAAAGTGAGGTCAGCAGCAGCAACTCTCAGGGCTGGAGCTAAGGGGTCTGGTCTAGTGCAGCCCAACTTCGGCCCTCTTGCTGCTGTTGGACTACAGTTCCCATCATCCCTCACTGTTGGCCCCTGCGGCTGGGAATGATGGGAGCTGTAGTTATTAATAATAATAATAATAATAATAATATTTTATTATTATTTCACATTTTATATCCCACTCTTCCTCCAAGGAGCCCAGAGCGGTGTACTACATACTTGAGTTTCTCCTCACAACAACCCTGTGAAGTAGGTTAGGCTGAGAGAGAAGTGACTGGCCCAGAGTCACCCAGCTAGTATCATGGCTGAATGGGGATTTGAACTCGGGTCTCCCCGGTCCTAGTCCAGAACTCTAACCACTACACCACGCTGTTGATAAACAGCTGGAGGACTGAGGGTGTGCAGCCCTGGGTTAGACCAAAGAGGTGCATCTTCCCTTCATGTTATGATGAGGCTGCATCTGCCTTTGGCTGCCTTGAGCATCCTTTGTTGGGGGGCCTTTATCGGGGGGCTGCAGGGCTCCTGTATCTTTAACAGGGGTGAATTCAAAAGCTGGAACACATTGCCCTTCACTGTGACTCTGACAATGGGGAGGCTATTATTTGTACATGGCCTCGAGATTTACATATCAGGTGGTATAAAAATGTGATAGATAAATAAATAAATATTATCTGTTGGATTGTAGCTGCTGGGGAGAGACTGCGGCAGCCCTCACCCTTGTTCTGAGCTCTGCAAGGACCACCATGCTCTGCCTCAAGCCAAAGGATTCCTGCTAGAGCCGTCTCACGGCTTCCTCCTCTTGGTGTCTTTCAGGCCGGGACATCTGCCAACCCCCCGGAGCGGCAGTTTGAGATCCTGTCCCACTGACTGGCCTGTTGATCTTCCGGAGCTTTTGAGCCGTCAGTCCTCCGGAGCCAATGGAGCATCTCCTGCATGTGAGTGTCTTTTCCCTCCCGTTGCCTCCACAAACAACGCGTTCCCCACCGCGTCCAATCTCTCAAGCATCCGAGGCATTTTCACGGCGGCCTCGTCGTCCTGCTCCTGTGGTTGGCTCAGCTGCCTGCCCCGAAGCAGACGGATAAGAAGCTCCGTCAAATGTGATGATAGCGTTGCCTTGATGGAGGCTTGTGTAATTACACACTTATTGCTTGTGTAATAAGCAGGGTCTAAAAATGGCTGCAGCCAAATAGCAACATAGGAAGCTGCCGTATACTGAGTCAGACCCTTGGTCTGTCTAGCTCAGAATTGTCTACCCAGACTGGCAGCGGCTTCTCCAAAATGCAGGCAGGAGTCTCTCCTGGCCCTATGTTGAGATGCTGCCGCCCCAAAAACTTCGCTTTAAACTACAGCGCCGGAGGGGGAAGAGCGGCAGGAGGGGTAAACTCTAGCCCCCCCGCCCTTAAAGGTAGACCCCCCCTCGGTGCCAGTCCGGACCATGCACATCACACCATCCTGCTGAGGGGAGGAGAAACATCCTACCCTGATTCAAGAGCGGTGCAGCTCCTGTTCGCCAGCAGTCTGTCAGAGGCTCCGTCTTGGCTTGTGCAATAAGCAGCTGCTGGATCAGAAGACTTTTTCTGATCTTGCTTCATTCAGCAGTTGGGTGCAACTTCTGAGGAGGAGGGAGTCCTGCGATCCGGCTGCTGTTGAGCACATAATCACTGCCAGCGCCTCCAGACGTAGTTTTAGCTGACAGGTGGTCGGCAAATGGGAGCTTGTGCAGCTCTGTGCGTAACAGGCCACTGTGCGTAACAGGATGCTGGACTAGATGGGCCTTGGGCCGGATCCAGCAGGGCTGTTCTTATGTCTCATGTCTCCAGTATTGGGGTAGGAGACATCTCCTACTCTGTTTATTTATATTTATATTCATTCATTCATTCATTCATTCATTCATTCATTCATGCATGCATGTATATTTATATCCCACTCTTTCTCCAAGGAGCCCAGAGCATGGTTTAAGTGTATCCTCACAACAACCCTGTGAGGTAGGCTAGGCTGGCTCAAAGTAACCCATTGAGTTCCATGGCTGAGCAGGGATTTGAACTCTGGTCTCCCTGGTCCGAGTCCAACCCTCTTACCACTATAGCATGTCGGCTCTCATTATGATTGTATGAACTGCCCTCCTGATTAGCAAAGGGAACAATGCATGTTCGCTACTGCAAGACCAGCTCTCCTCCCTCCCCCCCCCCCAGTTTCAAGGGAAAAAGCTCAGCTGAGAGCTTTTAATTTGACCCTGATCATTAAGAGGTCACGAGACTCTTGGCGGCATTTGCTGCAGTGGGGTTGACATGGCTGCCCCTCTTGCTCTCCTAGTCTGCGCCTGGAGCAGACATGGAGCTTCTGAGACGCTGCCGGCTCTCTTGGGGTGCAAAGGAAGTAGATGGATTTGCATGCTCTTCCTTTCACGAAATGCGAATTCCTTTCAGTTTTATCTGGAACTCGCTTAAGCACTGGAGCAGGGTGTAGGGGACAAAAACAGGCCTTTGTCAACCTGCCACCGCCTGTAATTCTCCCCCAGGGTAGGAGGGTATCCTTTAAGACGGGTTGTCACGCCCACTTGCTCCCAGCAGACAGGATCTTATGCAGGAAATACAGAGCGGTCCCATGGTGCCTCGGGTCACGACCCTCCCAGTTCCGGTCCCGTCTTGCTCCCGTGCAAGGGGTCTGCAAAGAGCTCCAGCATTTTTTTCTTCTCTCCTGCTTGCCTGTTCTGCCACTTCCCCAACTTCTTTGTTCCTCCTCCTCTCCTCTTATTGCCTTTTTTTCTCTTGAAACCTCCCAAAACAAAAGGCTCTTTTATTCCTGCTTTCCCTTTCCACTCCTCCTCTTCCTATTTTGGCCTTGAGCATGCCGTGCACCACAGTTGGACTGCTTGTTCGAAGATCCAGAGCTGCCCACAGAGACCAACCAGCTCAAGGGCATCAGGCGGGTCCAAAACCAAACAGCCCAGAAACGTGCACATAGTAGTCCACCAGAACAGCAGGCTGGCAGCAAGAGAAGCAAGTGGGCCCACACATGTCGAGGTGTTCACTCAGTTTTATTTTTAGTGCCCAAAAGAGACGGTTCCTGGAGGGAAGTACTAGACTTGAAGCATCTGAACAATTAATACAGAAATGCAAGTTCAGGATGGAGACCTTACCATTGTACAAGTATTCCATCGATCTAACAGAGACTTATCGCCACATACCGATCCTTCCTGCGCATCACAGGTTCCTTCGCTGCTCCAGTGTGCACCAACACTTTCAATACTGAGCACTGCCCTTTGGACCGTCATCAGCACCCAGAGTGTTTATAAAGGTGATCGTTGCATTAATAGCGCACACGCGCATCCAAGGACTGCACCTGTACTTGGACAATCTCTTGATCAGATCTCCGTCTCTGCAGAAGGTGGAGTCAGACATTCACCTAACCGTTGCAACCCTCAGGAACCACAGTTTCCTAGCGAACCTCATGAAGAGCTCAATCACCCCCTCGCAGCAAACAGAACATCTCAGGGTAACCATAAACACAGCACACGGGATTGTGACCCTCTCACAAACAAGCAAAGACAAACTCCACTCTTACATACGACAAATCCAACTCCAGCCAGTAGCTGACATCAGGCCCGTTGCACAACTGTTGGGATGCATGATCTCCTCTCTGGTCACTATTCCATGGTCATGGTGGCATTCCAGCTCCCTACAATGGCTATTTCTACCTCACCAGGACCAAATCATGGCTCCAGAACACAGGACCATCGAGATACCCAGCCATCTCGGTCATGCCCTCCGATGGTGGACTTCACTAGCCTTCAATCAGGGAATGTACCTCAAAGAGCCACCACAGATTCAAGTCACCACGGATGCCCAACAACCTGGGTAGGGGAGCCCATTGCAACACTCTGATTGCCCAGGGCACATGAGCCACTCAGGAAGCCTCCCAGCACAAACTGGTTGGAGCCCAGAACAGTCTACCTAGCCCGTCTACATTTCAGTGAGGTTGTGAGAGGACAACACGTACTAATCAGGACAGACCATGTGGCCACCAAGGTACATATCAACCGGCAAGGAGGCACACGCTCTTCTTGATGATGGAGATGGACAAACCTTTCTTCTGGCCTCCATTATGGTGGAACACCTCTGTGGCCTGGACAAGGTAGAATTGGACTGGCTGAGCAGACATCGCATAGATTAGGCAGAGTGGAAGTTGCACTGCCAGTATTCAATCTGATAGTTTGCAGATCCGGTCACCGCTTGTCAACCTCTGCGCATTGCCTCACAGCCATCAGATACTGAGATTCTTCAGCCGATACCGCTGCCCACAGGCAGAGAGGATAGACACTCAGGCATCAGATGACTGCTATATGCCTTTCCTCCATTTGCTCTACTACCAAAAATTATTCAAAAGTTCAGAGATGAAAAGCAAGATCTGCTTCCGGTGGCACCTTTCTGGCCCAGGAGGCCCTGGTTTTCGGACTTCATGGATTTGACAACAGTACCACTATGGCCCCTCCCCGACCATCTGGACCTATTCACACAGGGGCCCCTTGGTCATCCAAAGCCGTTGTGGCTTTGTCTTCACACGTGGCAACTGAATTCATGCTCCTAGCAGCCAAAGGCTACGCCGCGAGCATCCAAAATACCATCTTAGCAGCACAACAGCAATCTACTGTGAGGATTTACCCGACCACTTGGACAGCCTTCCTGGAATGGTCAAAAGCAGAAAGTCCAGCCAATGAAAGCATCTGTACCACAGCTTCTAGCCTTTCTTTAATCTGGTCTGGACAAAAGGCTGTGTCCCAGTACCCTTGGGCGACAGGCATCGGCTCCCTCTTTGGTGCTCCGTTTGTCCTCAGAAAAACCCTGTTTGTCCACTCACCTGGACATCAGGAGATCCCTCAAAGGGGCCACAAACGTCACCCCTCCCACGGTACATAGATTTCCCTCTTGGAATTTAAATAACGTCCTCAACGCACTTACCAGAGCCCCATTTGAGCCACTTAAGCTTTTATCTTACAACGTGTTATTTCTCGTGGCCATCACATCCGTCTGCAGGGTTTCGGAATTGGGGGCTCTTTCCGTGCGCAAACTTCTTTGCATCTTCCAACCCGACTCAGTGGTTCTCAAACCTGCTCCGACTTTTTGCCCGAAAGTCAACAAAACGTTCCATTGGAGTCGAGACATCATCCTTCCATCCTTTTGTCCATCACCTAAACACACCAAGGAAAAGTTATGGCACACCTTGGACATTAAGAGAGCACTCAGGATATACCTGAGAAGAACGAAAGATATCCGTAGGACAGATGTTTTGTTCATCCCCTTCCATCCAGCTTCCATGGGGGCTCAGCCATCGAAAGCAACCATGGCCCATTGGATAAAAGCAGAATCTTGCTTGCGTATGAGTCATTGTACCTCAGCTACGGATTATCTTCTCCTACGGATCACCACACATTCCACAAGAAGTGCAGCTACCTCTGTGGCTTTTTCGGCTAATAAACCCGTATTAGAAATTTGCAGGGCGGCTAACTGGTCTTCTGTCTCACCTTTCGTCAGGCACTATAAACTGCACACCCACCAATCGGCAAAAGCAGCTTTTGGATGCACTGTGCTGCAGCATGCTGTGTAGGCCCGCTTCTTCTTTTCTGCATCAACCTTATCTCCAGTGGTCCCTCTAATTTTTTTCATCTCTGTGCAGAATGAGTTTTGTTCCAGGCGGCAGTATCAAGGCAGTGCGTGCACACGTGCATTCCGAGTGGGGCCTTCCGGATTCAACCTGAGCAGGATCTAAATTGAACTGAGCGGACATCCAAAAACTTGTGAGCGTGCAAACGCCTTAGTTCTTATGTCCTACCTGGCGATTCCTCCTTTGGTATGTCCCGTCTGAAAGGATACCCTCCTACACTGGAGGAGAAAGTAACATTGGTAGACTTACCGTGAAGATTTTCTCCCCAGTGTACGGAGGGTATCTGACCCACCCGAGGTTTATGGGTGCGGTGCCCTCGCTGTCATTGATTTTATTCCGGCTTATGTCTCTGTTTTGGGGCTTTGGGGTGTGTGTGTGTGTGTGCGCCTGTGTGTGTGCCCATGTGCCTGTCTCTCTTGTTCATGTTTTTGTCACTGTTACCTCACAAATTGTTCTGGTTCATGGTTGTACTGCCTACATTTAGGCTGTGTCTATATTTCCTATTCTTTCTTGATATTGCCGCTTTTGCCTCTGGAGCCTTTTCCTTGCGACTTTTCGCTAGACAGTCCCGGAACTGGGAGGGTCCTGACCCAAGCCACCGTGGGGCTGCTCTGTTTTTCCTGTGCAAGATCCTGTCTGCTGGGAGCGAGTGGGCGCGACAACCCGTCTTAAAGGATACTCTCCATCCACTGGGGAGAAATAGCCATGATGGTAAGCTGAGCAATCTTACTTTCCCCCCCACTTGTCCCCTCCCCCTCACAGGTCTTCTGAAAAGCAATGGCTGCTGCCTCGCCTCTGAACCTTGCACCCCCCGAACGGAAGCTCTCCTTGGGCATCCCAAAGCAATCCACCCGGCAGCCTCACTCCATTGCCATGCACGTCACGCGGCCGAAATCCGCCAAGGGGCGCACGCGGCAGAGCCTGAACTTCTCCCACAGCGTCGAAGCCTACTCCTACCAGGCGCCCTTGTCCCCCCAGCCGATCGCTCCCTGCGAAGAGGCGGTCAGCGGCCGGCGGGTGGCATCCTCCCAGCAGCTGTACCAGCCCACCCAGGCCTCTTCCGCTGAAATCCCAGATCTCCTCCAGCAGGTCCCCCTGAGGACCTCGTCTTCGCTGAACAAGTACCGAGTCCTCCCCTCCATCAGCAGGAAGGATCTGAGGAAGAGCGCCGTGGAAGTGATGTCCGAACAGGCCGGTCAGCTCCAGGTGAGCTCCCAGCCGGAGAAGGACGAGCCACTGGGGAAGGGGCCCGCCCCTCTCGTGGCGACAAAACACGCCGGTGGCTGCGGGGAATATGCTCAGAGCCCACCTCTCCCGCTGGAGACGAAGCCCGCAGGCCAGGCCCGGCCAGCCGCCTCGCCCGCCCTGAATCTGGAAGAGCCCTCCGAGAAGGAGCTGCGTCTGCTCCTGGCCATCCGGTCTCCTTCGGGCCAGAGGTTTGAGCGTCACTTCCGGCCGACGGACAGCCTGGAGACGGTCCTGGTGGCCGCGGAGCGAAAGAACTCGGCCGTGTACGCCCGCTGCAGCATTGAGACGGTGGAGGTGCCCAGGAGGACCTTCTCCGACCTCAGCAAGACCTTGCAGGAGTGCGCCATCCCCCACAAGTCCGTGCTCTGCATCCTGCAAGAGGGGGAGCCCTAGCCAGCTGGAGGGGGCTGTGCTCTGCATTAAATGCCATTGGAGAGTCCCTTCCGCTGTCCACTCTTTGAGACCCCGCCGACCCCTTTCCTGGGCTCGCTCTGTTCCAGGCTCTTCCCCGTATATCCAAGAGGGAAGTGTGAAAACCCTTTCTGTTTCCAAAACGTGGCATTTGAGACCCCCCCCCGCCCCCCAGCTTCCCATGACCAGCAGGCCTTGTGATAGGTTGTGGAGTTGTTCTCCAGATGATGTTGATCTGTTGGCGAACCTGGTTCGCGCTCTTCCAGCAGGAGGGTCCGTTGGGCACCTCTGCTGGGCTCTAGGAACGGATCCTCTTGCTAGAGGAAGTCTAGAGAAGCAGCTGGGGACGGGAAGAGGGATGCCGTGGCTGGCGTTACCGAGGTGTCACGCTGCACCCTGGGGCGGCTGCTTGAACGGCAGCTTGGACTTGAACGGCAGCCTCAGGGCTGCTCAGAACAGGCAGGTCTGCACGCCGTTCCCTCTGCAGGTTTTCTTGTTGTCCCCAGTGGGGAAACCCGTGGAAGTGGCTGTTTGCACAGCTGTGGGTTCTGAGAAGCCAAGATGCCACCTTTCAAGTCTGCGGCAGCTGCACAGTGCAGGATTACACCCGTGGTGTGCTGCACGTCCTGTGGACTACGGACTCTCGCCAGGAATATCTTCCGTACAGGCCCAGTTTCGTTAGATTGTCACGGATTTGTGCAGCTGCTTCTGGGAGTTGTGCCTGCTATTTGGATTTTGATTTTTTGCTAGGGGGGCATTCTCTGAGATGCAAAGAGAGGTTACTTTGGATGGAAGGACAGAGAGGGGCATGCAAAGGCTTGCTCCCTCCGCCTCCATAGAAATTGGCAAAGAAAGCCGAGTTTGCTCTTGTTGATGTATTTTTAATCAAATGTGTTTTCACAGGATTATGGCACAAATTAGTGTGGAAAAGCAAATCCTAGCTAAAAATTGGTTTTTCAGCAAAAATTTGAATTTCAGTGTTTGGCGGTGGGTGCAGAAGCGTTGTTGTTTGAAACAGAAATGAGTTTGCAAAGAAGTGTTTGAGCTGGTATTTTTATAATCCAAACCCCATTTTGCCTGGCTACAAGCAAGGGGCTTCTCTCCAAAGCCACCGTTCTAATTTTTCTTTTCTTTTTGTTTAAACCCCAACCTGTTTAAGACTGGACCTGTTTGTGTGTGTGTCAAAATGCCATGTGTATTCTTTTTCAAAATACCTGTATTGAATGGAGACAACCTCCATGTCTCCCTGCAGGGTTTAAAACCCTAGTATTACTCCAAGATGGGTTGAGCTCTGACAGCTCTGCTTGCCAAATGCTCTACTTCTCTGCACCGAATCTGACTTTTCCTCCGTAAAATGGCCAAACTAGCCTCTAAGGTTGGTCGGATGATCACCCCAGCTTTTGATTACCACAGCTAAAGCAGGGGTTCTCAACTTTTGGTCCCCAGACGTTGTTGGACTACAACTCCCAGCATCCCCAGTGGCCTCTGGCAATTGCGGCTGGGGGTGATGGGAGTTGTAGTCCAGTGGTATCTGGGGGCCCAAGGTGGAGAATCCCCTGTGCTAAAGAGTCAGGCCCGGAGTGAGCACCTTCAGCATGAGCAGTTGTTGACCTACAACTCCTGTCATCTCTGGCCACCATAAACGGCAGGGGATGCTGGGAGTTGTAGTTGAACAACAGCTGGAGAGCCAAGGGGGCCTACCCATGCTGTGGGGAGTTGGGACGCTTGGTTTTGCCCTTTCTGTCGTAAGTGTTCACAGGTTAGGTGAGTAACAGATCCAGCTGCCGTCTGGCCAGAGCCTTGGACATCCGCCATTTTGCCAGCTCTCAGCAATGACCAAGGCACCTGGAAAGTCCCGCAAGCAACAAATTCCAGCAGCCCGCAGCAAGAGGGGGCGATGCCCCGTAGTTTGTTAGCCGTCAGCACCCCGTAGTCCAGTTTGGGGCTGAAAGAGGAGGAAGTTTCAGATGGTCAGCACACAGGGCGAGGCCACGAATGGGTAGCAACGTCACCGCTGAAGCCGACGCCTGCAGGCGGTTTGGAGGCAAGGCCGGATCCTGGCAATAGCGCGAGTCCCACGTTCACCAGACAGACAGACCCCCCTTTTCCTGATCCATGCCACCCGACTTGCTCCGAGGGCCCTGGCCACAGGGGCGAGAACAACTGGCCAGCAGCAGGAGAGGCAAGGAGAAGGGCGTGCTGGGCAACGGCCAGTTTCGTAGCCACACCACACTGTTGTGCCTAAAGAACTGCAGCGGGCTCAGGGCTCGCGGATGTAGTCGGTGAAGCGTTTCATGGGGTGAGTGGCGTGCACACAGAGACAAGCAGGAAGACGACTAGGCTGGACGATGGGGCAACAGTCCCACATCTGCAGCCAGAGGTGGGGCAGTCTGGGAAGAACATTTCCCTTGTGCTGCTCAAGTATGTGTCTTGGCCCATGCGTGGGCAACCCTGGCCCTCCAGCTGTTGCACTACAACTCCCATCGTCCCCAGCCTGAGTTTACGGGAGTTGTAGTTCAACAGCTTGGAGGGCCAGGTTTGCCCACCCTTGTTCTCACTGGAGTCCACGGCAGCGGTTCTTCTCTTAGGAGAAGTGGGGAAGATTACCCCCATGCTAAACTAAACATTACTTTCTGATTCTCTGCTAAGCCAGGTTAGTATGGGAAACTTTGGCCTGCAACTCCCATAATCCTCAGCTGTTTGGTCACGGTGGCTGGGGATGATGGGAGTTGTAGTCCAAAACCAGCTGGTGGGCCAAGGTTGATTTGTATTTGTGTCTTGTTCCTGCTCAATGGTGCCCGCCCCCCAGCTGTTTTTGGACTGCAACTCCCATAATCCAGCCACAGTGGCCCATACCCAGGGATTATGGGAGCTGTAGGCCAACATCTGCAAGAGGGCCACTGTTGAACAGGCCTGCCTTAGAGGGTTGCATGTCTTCCAAGGTAGATAGCTGGCAAAAACAAAATCCTCCTTGGTCAGGCTGCAGGCGTGATACTCTGGAAACAGCTTTTCAAAAAACCCAGGAACAATCCAGGGTGGGTGGGAAAATCAGGCTTAAAACAGTAAACAGATCACCTTCTTGTGCAGAAGTGTATCCTTTTTGCATTCAAATAATCTGAGACTTGTTATGTGTGCTGTTAAAACCAATAAAAGATATTTTGGGTGTAATTTACAGTATTCCATTTGCCTAAATATTGGAGATCTGTTCTAGGATCATCAGCTCGTCCAGGGTGTCCTGCAAAAGCCGAGGGCACCCTCTGGTTTGGACCAGCTCCCAGAGATGTCAGTTTTCTGGAGAGTTTTGAACTGGAAAGCTTGCCCATGCAGGTTTTTCTCGTGTGCATAAACATCTCAGAACACTTTACTGTGTGAAGGTTCCCAGTACCTTAAATAGCTTTGTAACCTGATTTGGCATCTTATCGGACCTATCTGTTTAGTAAAACACCTGACCACATTACCTTGTTTAAAAATCAACAAAACACATGTAGTCGCTCACGCCCTTCCTAAGGATAGCCACAGAAAAACAAAATGTGGGGGAACGTTCCAATCCCACATCTCTGCTTGCTCCCCATGAATGCCCCTCTAAGCTCCTTGAAGGCAAGACAGAATACAAAATGTGGGCAATCCCATAATGTCTAAGGGTGCTGAACATAGCAAGGACACTAGTGCGATGACTGCCCTATAACTGTTGTGAGCAGCAAGTGGGGGGGAGAATCATTTGGGGTGGAGCAATGCCTTTCTCCTCCTCAAGCTTAGCCTGCCTGTCACCTTAGCAAAGAAGACTCAGTGGTCTCCATATGTACGGTCCCACATCCTAAAGTCTTAATCAGACATGCTGTGTGAGTGTACAGATCCACTCGTTTGTGTGAATGATTATCTGCATTCACTTTTTAAAAAAGTGTTTTATTCGTTTTCTTTTTAAAAAACAATCAATTCCATTTGACTGAGTTCGAGATCAGATGAGACTGCATTCCCCAACGATGTGCCCATTTTTTCCAAAAAGACATACAACTCTAGCCTTAACTAGGAACCACAGACCACTCAGATACCCAACTAAACGTGGAACTACTGCTATTTTTAAAAAGTAATAAGGGCTTAATTGACAGGCGATACATTCTGCTTGTTGCCTTTCCCTGGAATAAGACAATCTTCCTCCCAAAAGAAACGTCCAATCTCAGCTGCAGTATAGAAATGGGACAGGAGAAAAGGTGGACCAGAACTTGAGATCTGCATTCATTTCAAAAGTGATCCTGAGTGCAGAGCTCTCAGATGCCTGGTACAGATAACATAACAGCCCAGCTGGATCAGGCCCAAGGCCTATCTAATCCAGCATCCTCTTTCACACAGTGGCCCACAACATGCCACTTGGAAGCCCATGGGCTCCAAGAGGGAATTCCATGCAGTGTCCTATTTTTTTTCCATCTGTGTGCAGAATGAATTTTGTTCTGGGTGGCAGTATCAAGGCAGTATGTGCACGTGTATATTCCGAGTGGGACCTTCCTCATTCAACCTGAGCGGGATCCAAAATTAACTAAGCAGACATCAAAAAATCTGTGAGCAGATACATGTGCACACACCTTAGAGCAGGGATCCTCAACGTTGGGCCCCCAGATGTTCTTGGACTTCAACTATCCCCATACCCAGTGGCCTTTGGCTAGGGATTATGGGAGTTGAAGTCCAAGAACATCTGGGGGCCCAACGTTGACGATCCCAGCCTTAGAGAGAACACTGATTCTATGTGTTGTTGACTACAACTCCCAGAATTCCCAGCCTTTGACTGGGAATTATGGGAGTTGTAGTCAAGAACATCTGGGATCCCGTTAGGACTAGCAGGGCTGCTCAACTTCAGCCCTCCTGCAGATGGTGGCCTACAACTCCCATAATGCCTGGCCACTGGCTGGGGATTATGGGATTTGTAGTCCAAAAACAGCTGGGGGGACCTAAGTTGAGCAGGCCTGCATTAGAGGGAACATGCCCTCTCTCTTGCTGTTGCTGGGATTGAGAGGCGTGGTGCCTCTGAGGTTGGCCTCTAGCCCTCAGATTAGTAGCCACCGATAGCCCTGTCCTCCATGAATTTATCTGAGCCCCTTTTAAAGCCATCCAAGCTGGTGGCCATCACCAGCTCGTCTTGTGCAAGTTGCGGAACACATTAGGGCTTCACCGTCTCGTACGCCAGGGCCGACTTGGGCCCCATTCAGTAGCCAGGCTCCTGGGACAAGAGCATGCGGGCGCAAGGAAGGCAGCTGAGACCAACATCCGTGTTTTGTGTTCTTTATTCCAACTGAGAAGTCCATCAGAAAGAGCACCCGAACGCGGTAGCGGGCCAGAACATCCCGTGCCGGCAGGCTGCTCTCACGTCATCACTCAGTACCCAAGGAGGTGCTTGAAAGGGCCTCCCGCCACACGCCACACGCGAACACACTCGCCTACCATTTCCAGCAGAATAAAAATAGATCTACCCCAGCATACAAAAACAAAATCTGTGGGGTGTTTTTTTTCTTTTTCAAACCTACCCCACCACCACGAAAGCCATTTACATAAATTGATAGGAGGCTGCACGCAGGTTTCCTAAAATTTTAGGTACATTTTAAAAACGAACTGTGTGTGGTTTTTGTCTTTTTTTACTTGGTAAAAGAATCCATGTTTCTGTCTTTGAACAGAACAGTTAACAGCCAAGAATTATAAAGGGAGGGGGGGAACCCTCCCAGAATGCACAATTTGTGTGTTCGTTTAAAAGGGATTCCCACACCAAGTAGGGGGTTGATGGTCGTTCCAATTCTCTCTCCGTGTGAAGAAAAATATTCTAACCTTTGCCCAGAGAAAGCAGGTGAAAGCCCGAACCCTTGTGCATCTAACATCGTGCCAATGGGACCAGAAAACCCAAATTAATTTGGAAGGGAATGGTTTGGTTGCGTCTAAAAGCTGCAAGCGGAGTGGAACCAGATGAGCTTCCACGCATCTCTGAATAATTTCGCTAACTGAAACCTTGGTGACTAAGCATGCTTCTAAAAAAACAAGCAAATGTGGCACTTCCCACCAAAGGATCTTTTTGGTCAACATAACTGTAACTAGGATTTGCTCCCACCCAAATCAAAGCAGATGCTGAGTTCGTAGCTACGGCTTTGTCTCAAGTCCAGGCGGCTGGACAGAACCCATCCGGCCGCGTTCTTGTATGACCCTCTTGCTTCTTAGGCAAGTGCTGTCAAAATGAAGGCCACTCAATACGGGCGCTTGGTGGAGCTGCCCCGATTCGTGGAGCTGCCCCGATTCGGACAGCATGTGGAGAACTGGCCGCTTCTGCCTAAAAAGCCAATCCCCTTCAAGGTAAAACATGCTAGGAGGTGATCTCCGAACTGTGATAGTAGAAGCCTTCCTCTTCAATGTCACCAACTGCCTGCCTGGCCTCCTCCACTTCCGACCTTACGCAGTCTATAGGGTGCCCCAGCTCTTGTGAAGGAGTCAGTGATGACCCATCCACCGTTTTGGGGAAGCAGATCTGCTTGGAAAGAGGATCTGCTGAGAAAATGGGCAGCTCACGGGGGAGAGAGCGGGGTGTTACAGCACAGCACTCCGGCATCCTCCAAACCCTGAAGCTGTCCCAGTTGAACTAGCACTGCTAACAGGTCGCCTATTTGGTTCAGCAAAGTTGAAATACATCCTACTTTTTTTTTACCGGCCTATTTGATCTCTGCCCTGCGATCTTAAAAAAAAAATACAAGGGTTAACTGCCCTGCCAAGAACTCCATGAAGACTGGCAAAGGATCTTGGGACGCCTTGCGAGATGACAATTTTCCCCAAATTCCTTGAGGGGGGAACGGCATTGAAGATCGGTGCCGGTCAGTGGAGAGCAACCTCTCCAGACTGCCGACCCAAGGAAAAGCAGAATCTACCAAGTCGTCTAGCAATGAGAGCTCAAAGCGAAGACCCCATTTCGTGAAGACTTGATTTTCCGCCCTGCTCCGATCTGCTTGCTCTCTCAAAAAAAGAAAAAGGTCATCTGCATATACTTGGTGGCTGAACATTTAATATACTACGGCTTGTGGGTGTTTTTTAAAAAAAGGTACTCGCCACTTGACAAGAGATCAAAGCAGGAGTGCCGATGGCCTAATTGACTATGTTTTTGGCATCATTACATCTTTAGAGTTTAAGAGACTTTCCCATTAAGGCTAAACTAAAAAAAGAAAGAACGTTAAAAGTTGCTGTAAACATTGCTCCTTTCCCTAGAGTTGCACTTTTCAAACCTTCGAAATCCCGTCCAGCCACATTCCCCGCCCCTCCCCGATGAGGTAATTTCTGTGTATTTGTTATCTCTAAAAACGTCCCGTTGCGTGCGACTGGCTGTGAAGTGTGCCAATCAAGATGGCGATCCAATTGGAGTGGGAGAGCTACCACGGGAGGCGGCACGCATCCGTTCCAGCCGCTGCACTTCAGTTAGCTATTTTCTCTATTTCGTCCAAATCGTCTGTATCCAGTTTGTGAATTTTCTTGTCTACAAAAAGAAACACAATCGGAGGATCAGAGCTGCCCCCAAAGCGCAGAAAAGTCCAGCCCAACGACTTAGGGGCACAGTCTCCAGGTATTTGAATTATGGGTATACCACCTTCCAGACCGCAAGCCTGAATGGCCCTTTGCTAAGCAGGGTCCACCCTGGTTTGCATTTGAATGGGAGACTACCTGTGTGAGCACTGCAAGGTATTCCCCTTAAGGGATGGAGCTGCTCTGGGAAGAGCAGAAGGTTCCAAGTTCTCTCGCTGACAGCATCTCCAGATAGGGCTGAGAGAGACTCCTGCCTGCGACTTTGGAGAAGCCGCTGCCAGTCCGTGAAGGCAGTACTGAGCTAGATGGACCAAGGGCCTGACTCACTAAAAGGCAGCTTCCTATGTTCCTAGGAGGCTGCCTGCTGTAGATCTGAATGCTTTTCTGGGCACTGTAGGGAGGAGAGTTGGACTTGTGGTACCAAGCATGAATTGCCCCTTTGCTAAGCAGGGTCCACTCTGGTTTGCATTTGAATGGGAGACCACATGTGAGCGCTACAAGATATTCCCCTTAGGGAATGGGGCTGCTCTGGGAGGAGCATCTGCCTGCTTCTGCTTGCATGCAGCAGTTTCCAAGTTCCCTCCCTGGCAGCATAGGGCTGAGAGAGACTCCTGCCTGTGACCTTGGAGAAGCTGCTACCAGTCAGTGCAGACAATACTGAGCTAGATGGAGCAAGGGTCTGACTCGGTAGACAGCAGCTTCCTGTGTTCCTATGACAGTTCAAAACAAAATGATCAGATTTGTGGCTGCTACTGCTGGAGGATCTTAATGCTTTGGCAGGGCCAACGGAAATAACCCTCAAGAAATCTGCCACCAGGAAGCAGGTGGCAGGGTTTATGCAAATAGTTCCCCACGAATCTGCTCCTCAGAAAGAACGTGACAACAGACTACGCAGATAGAGAAGTGGGTATTCCACCCAATACAGGAGACTTTTGGATATTAGGGGTTCATCTCCCACAGTTTTGCCCATTCGCAGGCAACCGTTACCGTGCACACCAGTTCTGTCATTACAGGGGTCGTTTCAGTCATTTGCAGGGTTTCCCTCTTCCTTTCAATAACCCCCTAATTAAACTGGTCTGCCTGAAGGATCCCATGTACCAGCTGAGATGCAGTCCGCAGGCTGCGCCTTGAGGTTTAAAGTTTAAACACCCCGCCACTCGCCAATTCTCAGCTGGTGCATGGGGATGGGTATCTATAGAATTATCTTCTATAGAATTCTTTCTCCAAGACGGTCCAGGCGTGGCAACCGCTCGCAAGAGCACGCGAGAGTTCTGGAGCGGCAGGGAGTTTGGTGGCTGCAGAGGGCTAGAAAGCCAAAAGGAGTTTGACAGCTGGCTCCGGGCGGATGTTGGTTGGCCTGGCCGCCAGGAGGAGGCGGTGTGTGTGTGGTGGTGGTGGGGACATAGGAAGCTGCCACATACTGAGTCAGACCCTCAGTCCATCTCGCTCAGGATTGTCTACCCAGACTGCCAGCGGCTTCTCCAAGGTTGCAGGCAGGAGTCTCTGTCTCAACCCTATTTTTGGAGATGCTGCCAGGGAGGGAACTGGGAACCTAGATGCTCTTCCCAGAGTGGCTCCATCCCCTGAGGGGAATCTCTCACAGTGCTCACACTTCTAGTCTCCCATTCATATGCAACCAGGGTGGACCCTGCTTAGCTAAGGGGACAAGTCATGCTTGCTACCACCAGACCAGCTCTCTTCCCGCTGGAGGGGAACGGCCAGTTAGCTGGCCGGCCAGCCAGAAAGCCAGGCACGCCTGTTGTGGGGCACACTGCTGGCTGGGCCAAACTAAAGGCACAGATGCTCTGCGCCCGGGCCCACGAGTTTATTTTACTTATTTAAAATATCTCTGTACCGCCCAAAACTTGCATCTCAGGGCAGTTTACAATTAGAATGGTTTAAAACATCAAATCAATTAACAATGAAAATCACGTAAAACATTTAAAACATTTAAAACCCAGTCTTGAAAATGTTTCAAAACTATAAATCTAATGAAAAGCCTGGGTGAATAAACTGTGTCTCTCCAGTGCCTTTTTAAACGTTGCCAGAGATGGGGAGGCCCTGATTTCAACAGGGAACGCATTCCCAAGCCCAGGAGAAGGCCTGTTTTAAACGTTCAAATTTAAAATTTAAATTTAAACTTCCCAGAGCCCCCTACGAACCAGCAGGGAAGTGTGGAGGCTGTTCTTGGGGTTTGATTGATTAATATATACATAATGCCCTTCCTAAAGTGGCTCAGGGCGGTTTGAAGTTCAAACATTCCTTCCCTTACACCAGCTGACAAGCCGTGCGGGGAAAGATTTTTAAATTTTAAACCCCCAGGAGCAGCCTGTGCAGAACTGAACTCCATTTTCCGCGGTTAGGTCTAGTATTCAAATAAATACTGTGGCTTCAATGTTTGCGGAACTTTGCTCAAATGGTACCTCCCTGGTATTTGAGGGTCTCCTGTACTCTGGTCCTCACGGCTACCTACTGTGAAACTCCTTGGCCAGCACCTCATTGAAAGCACGTATTAATCGTATTTACCAGAATCGAAGACATCTCCGAATGTAAGATGACCCCCTTAAAAAGCAGAGGTTAGATATAGGTTATACCTGAATTTACTCCAAAGGAACAGGACTCCTGGTTTCTGGTATCAAAAAATCTAGCCTTGGATTCAGGTAAATACAGTAATAAAATAAATGCACACTCTTCCTCCCCTTCCCTCTATTGTCTCCTGTGTTGCATCCCAAACTGTAGGCTCCTTGGGGCAAGGGCCTGTCCTCTGTACAGCACCACTCGCATGGATGGCACAACAGGGTCATTCCCCAACACTGATCTCTCTTTTGTGAGACAGGGAGCAACCAGAATGGCACGTCATGTTTTTCTTACACATGAAGGCACGACAGCACCGGGTTCTCAAACGTGGGTCCCCCGATGCCACTGGACTACAACGCCCATCATCCCTGACCACAATGGCCTCTGAGGATGATGGGAATTGTAGTCCAACATCTGGGAACCCAGGTTGGAGAACCCCCCCTCTACTACAGGATCAGACA